>NW_012101399.1:3352990-3418285 GCF_000951045.1 Mandrillus leucophaeus | reverse complement strand
TCTGTTCTATGAAAACAACTCCCTATCTATACAAACAACATTCAAAGCACAATCAACCACACCTCTGCATACCTACCCCAGAACTCTTCAGAAAAATTTTTTTAAGAGTAATTATATTATTTTGGGGGTGGGGGGTCTGCAAAAACTAAACATCACTTTTAAACTCTAGGAAGACATTAAGCCCTTCCATCTTTAAACATAGAAACATAATTAAGATTCCGAAGCCATGTACTCATTCATGTGATCCCATGAACATTTACTGACCTGCCACCTTGTGCCCCAACAAGGGCGTGGGGATTCAACCAAAGGAGCAGCTACACACAGCACGTTAGGTGCCAAGACTGTCGAGGTTGCATGCACAGAGTGCGAATGTTAACCCAGACAGCTCTCGGGGATGGCATACAGCAAATGAAACTTTCTGCGAAAAGAAGAAAATGTGACTGATGGAAAGAGGGGTGGAAACGGGAGAAAGTGAGGGTAAATGGGAAGGTGCAGTGCCTTCTAGAGGAAAATTCTATTTCACAAGTCCTCTTTACTGCCAGAGCACGACTGGCAAGGGCAATTGTGCTGAGCAGTGCCATCTCCGAGAACAGGGGGCACTCCTCGCACTTGGAATACTCGGGACACGTTCTTTGGGTCACGGATTCGCGGGTCAGCACAGACGGCCCGTCCTCGCCCGGCGTCCAACTGCACGGCCCGAGGACTCCGTCCCGGCGCGTCCCACCCCCAGCACCCGGAACCTCACGGCCACTCACTCTGCGCGCAGGATCCGGAAGGGCTAGGCGTGGGGGGCGGCGGTGCAGCCTCTCCCGGGCGTGCCGGGCCGCCTCTGCTCGGTTTGGGGTCTGCCAGGCGCGGTCCCCCGCTGCAGCCAAGCCCCTCCGCAGACTCTGCGCTGGAAAGCGAAACTACCCGGCAGAAGAAAAAGCAGTGCCGGCGCCCGGCCCCCTTCCGCCCCCACCAATCACCGGGCGGCTCCGCGTTCAGCCAATTAGACTCGGCTGTTCCGCGGGCGCCACCGCCTCCCTCTGCGGGGCGCTGCTTCCTCGCGCGCTGGGTGTTTCCTCTGGCTTCGGGCAGGGCCGCTAGGGGGGTGACCTGCAGCCCGGTTCCGTGTTGACACGCTAGGTACTGGAGTTCTGTTTACATATCTTAGAGAACGACCAAAAGGTAACACATCCTCCTTGCTTCTTCCTGCCTTTTTGGCATTCTTTCTACATTGTCTCCACCTCCACTGTCAAACCATTATATGTTAAGGTTGTCAGGGTCCAGACATTCCTCAGCTTCTTTACCTGGGCTTCTCCTAAAGGCTGTGCTGTGATGACCTCACCCACAGCTTCAATTTCTTTCTAGATGGAGGGGTCCTAAATGCTTATCCTGTCCACATCTCTCCTCTGAGCTTCACACCCACAACTCCCACTTGCTTCTCCACTTGTATGTGCAGTGAGCTCTACAAACTATGTTCAGAACCAAACTCATCTTTCTCCTGAAACATGCTCTTTTTCTAGAAATGGCACATGTCAGATACCTAGGATTCATCTTTGACATTGCCTTCTCCCTCACCTCTCAACACCTGATCCTCAAACCTTATTATTCTTCCTCCTAAATATTTCTCAAGTCTCATTTACTCTGCTCCATCTCTTCTTTCTGCCGCCTCCCTTTTCTCTCTTTCCCATTACTGCAGTAGATTCCCGAATGGCTGCCTCACTTCAGCCCTTAGCTCCCTTTTAATCCATTCTCCATACAAGAGTTTGAGTGGGTTTTTTTTTTGTTTTTGTTTTTAACTGAAAAGCAGATCATGTCATTTGCCAACCTGAAAAATCCTTCCATGGCTTTTCTTTGCTCTTATAAAATTGAGTTTCTTAATATATACTATAAAACCCTGGTTTCTCTATCTCTTTCTCCAACCCCATAATATGCCACTCTGCTTTGCTTACTTCAGCATTTAGTTCTGCAAATAACCCAAACTCCCCGAACTCAGGGACTTCTCACCAGCGACTATTTGGAAAACCCCTTGAGCCAACATCTGCTTCACCCAACTCTTTGCTGGCTAACTCATCTTTTAGATCTTAGTTTAAAATCTCAGCTCAAATGTCACTTCTCCAGGTAGGCACTAATGAAGCCAGACAAACTAAATCTTCTTGGACTACATGCTCATAAAATCAATTGGTTCCTTCAAGTAGACGGGATTTGAGTCAAGCCTTGAATAATTAGGCACTTTGGGGTAGGAGAAGGATCTGAATAATTTCCCATGGATATACCTATATGTGTGTGTGTGTGAGTTTGTTTGTTTTTTTTTTATTCTTTGCACATCTATTTGTTCTTCTTGTCACAAATGCACCCTCACAAAGCAAGTTAGCAGTGAAAACAGCCTTCTCTGCAAAGAGATGCCAGGGCACCAAAAAAGTCCCTTCTGCTCTTACCCAAGGACCAACACAATGTTTTACTGTTCTCTGAAAAAAGCTGTATTAATCCGTTTTTAACACTGTTAATAAAGACCTGAGACTGGGCAATTTACAAAATAAAGAGGTTTAATGGACTTACAGTTCCACATGGCTGGGGAGGCCTCACAATCGGCAGAAGGCAAGGAGGAACAAGTCGCATCTTTCATGGATGGCGGCAGGCAGAGAGAGAGCTTGTGCAGGGAAGCTCCCATTTTAAAAATGATCAGCTCCGTGAGACTCATTCACTATCACAAAAACAGCGCAGGAAAGTCTCGCCCCTATAATTTAGTCACCTCCCACCAGTTTCCTCCCATGACAGGTGGGAATTGTGGGAGTTACCATTCAAGATGAGATTTGGTTGGGGACACAGCCAAACCATATCAAAAGCTGACTCTAGGAACGGTAGATTACATGTTAAAAATATTTTTTTCTGGTACTATAAAACTTGCACAGATATTAGCTTCAATATTCATGAAGGAATTAAATAATCCTAATATCTGCAAATAGGATTATTTGGCACTCCAAATCCCAATTTGGATCATCAAGATCTATGGATGCTTCCTTCCTTACTCCCCTTTGTTTTAGCATCCATGACAATATCCTACCATAGGCCTTCATCACTTGAGAATTGGAATGCTATGCTAATCTCTAGGTATACTACCTTTTTCTAGTCTCTTTCTCCTTCACTATATTTGCCAAATTAAATTCCTTAAAATACTGCATTGATGTAGTCATTCCCTGCTCAAAAGCCTTAACAACTCTCCTTGCACGTATGATCAACACAAATGTTGTCTGCTAGTCTGGATCCTCCACAAAATGTCCCTTTCCTTCTTTCCAGCCTTTTCTGTCATTGTCCCATTTCCCAACTAACCTCGCCTACCTCCAACACTCCCCCCATGCTTTTAATTTCCTGATTTCTGCCCCTTTGTACATACTGAATGGCAAGTCTTGCCCCTTACTCTCTTCACTTACCAAATTCTTATCCACCTGTTAAAGCCCAGCCCAAATACTATATTCTCTTTCTAGAACCACCTCAACCTATAGCAATTAATCTGGGGTCTCTGAATGACCTAATAATATATGTGTCTATTTATTTGGACAATAACTATACACTTCCTAATATTATGGTTTTTGAAGTGTCCAATCCTTATGTCTCCAAGATTCAGTGTTCCTGAAGGATAAACTATTTATATTTTCTTACTGTATAACATATTGACTGCTTCAAAAAGCAATCAAACCAAAGCCAAACAAAAACCTAGAAATCCATAATTTGACAGATACAAATGTGTGATGGTTGCCTTGTAACAGTCAGCTTGGAAAGCTGTGTCTCTATATCAACAATGTCAAATTTGCAAAAGACACAAAACTAGAAAAAACAGCTAACACTATGTCTGTAGACTGCATTATTTTCAAATCTCTTCTGTCCCTTCCCACCCCTTGTCATGGTTCACTAAGGGTAGAGTATACCTCTCTGTGTGCTGTAACTCTGACCTTGGCCATGTGACTTGTTCCAAAGGA
Source organism: Mandrillus leucophaeus (assembly GCF_000951045.1). Lineage (NCBI taxonomy): Eukaryota > Metazoa > Chordata > Mammalia > Primates > Cercopithecidae > Mandrillus > Mandrillus leucophaeus. Next base: position 3,414,323 of record NW_012101399.1, on the reverse strand, counting down.
ATATGGACAGTTGTGATGTATAGACCATCTGACCTGAAACTGCATGTTCTTTGTAATCAACTTGTTCTTGTGTGCTCCTTCCCTCTGCTAAGAGACAGCATGCCTCAGGTACTCACGCTAAATCAAAATTCTCAATTATCTAAATATTCCAAAGGACTGCTGCTGGTCTGAAACCAACTGGATACTACGTATGTATGTATGTATGTATGTATGTATGTATGTATGTATTTGATGACACAGTCTCGCTCTGTCGGCCAGGCTGGAGTACACTGGTGCAGTCTCGACTCACTGCAACCACCGCCTCCTGAGTTCAAGTGATTCTCGTTCCTCAGCCTCCCGAGTAGCTGGGATTACAGGCCTGCGTCACCAAGCCCGGCTAATTTTTTGTATTTTTAGTAGAGTCAGGGTTTTGCCATGTTGGCCACACTGGTCTTACACTCCTGGCATCGGGTGATCTGTCTGCCTCGACCTCCCAAAGTGCTGGGATTACAGGTGTGAACCAATGTGCCTGGCCTCAATTGGATAACACTTTTTTTTTTTTTTTTTGAGACCAGGTCTCACTCTGTTGCCCAGGCTGGAGTGCAGTGGCACGATCTTGGCTCACTGCAACCTCCCACTCCTGGGTTCAAACGATTCTCCTGCCTCAGCCTCCGATCAACTGGATAACATTTAAAACAATAAATGCAACTGCTTGTATTGGATTTAAAAGAGCAACAAATGACAGGGTACACTTCGTCACCAGCAATCAATCAGAAGCAACAGGTAAGGTGAAATTTACTATTTTTCATCTCTGAACTGGTGTACAGACAAAGGAGAGTCAAGGACAGTGAGGAATCCAGAAACTACATCATATGATCAGTAACTGAAGTGAAGTCACCAGAGTAACTCATAAATTCACATGATGTTACAGTAGAAAGACTTAAGAACTACTCCATACTTCCCATTTGGAGGAACTCTATTTTGCTTGGAGAAAGGACAGTATCATTCCTAGTCTTCACTCACCTTTTTTTAATACCCAAATCATTCAGTTGTATTTACTTAGTTACATCTGCTTGTTGCACAAAGCATTTAAAGCAACTTATAGCAGAAATATCTACAATAACTAGTGCAGCCTGCAAACCAAGGCAAAAAGATATCAGTTATATAGTTCTCATTACATGAAATTGAAATTAAGAAGGTTCTCCTGATAAATTATTTTCAATAATGTCCACATTATTCCCTGTTCTATTATTTCCCCACCCTGCCGCAGACGTGACATTGTGACATTTGGAGTCTAGGCCTCAAGAGGTCCTATGCACTCTGCTCTCAGAACTCTGCCCAACCTCCATGAGAAGTCCGGCTAGCCTGCAGGAGCATGAGAGACCACACAGACCACAGTTGAATCACAGCAGTTGTTCAAGTTTAGACCTCAGATTTATGAGAGAACCCAGGCAAGATAAAGTGGGGGCCTGACCCAGGTGAACTGAACTCCCCAGCATATCCTAGACTCACAAGCACTGATAAATGATGTTTTACCAAAGTTCTGGGAATAGTTTGGTCTGTTATGTAGCAATAGATCACTCATAAAGAATTTATGAAATGAAACAAAACATCCTACGACTGAATTCTAAAACAATTAAGTAAGCGGAACTTAATTAAGTGGAACAGGTCCATAGCCCTTCCCAACCATGGGAATTTCTCCTGGAGTCTCTCATCCTCAAGGAATGCTTTATCTTTGTCCTTACTACATTCCTATAAAAAAAAACTTACTGGCTCTGTGCGTTCTTTATAGCCTTGATCTATTTCAAAATGATAGCTACAAATCTGATGAACCAATCTATAGTAATATGTTTTTACTTTCCCTCTCCTTCCAGCTACCATTTTGTATTTCAGCCATATGTCCCCAATGTTTGCAATAATATTATAAGCTAAATATCTGATAGTAGGAATTTCTAAAAATTCCAGTCAATGCCTCTTCACCTTTCCTCCTTTCTGTCAGGCTTGCTATTATACTGTGAATGTCAGTTCATCAGTGTAAACTGTATTTGTTCATCTGTAATATAATAGAATTGAAATAAAAGATTTCTATCATTTCTTGTAGTTCTCTGGATTTGGGTTTTGTACAGTCACTTACCTGTCTTGGTGTGTGTATCTTCTTCCCAGTTAATAAGTACAAGAGGCCTCCTAGATAGCAGCTGCTTAAAATGCAGGGATGCATATCATGGTTTGAACAAAACTGCACTATGTACATGACATATTTCATCCCAATATGAAGGAAAGCTATGAATACTTTTAGGAAAATGGCCATATGCTAGCAAGCTGTGTTCTTTACATGAAGGAAAAATAACACATCGACCAGAATTCTATTGATGATTATAACGTAGGGAACACAATCATTTTTTTTAGAAGTTTTTATAATATTCTTGAACTTATAGAAATCTGCTATAAGGAAGTGATCAGATATAGATGAAAGCTTTATGCAGAATGATGTTCATAGCAGCTTCACTTATAATAGTGAAAAATCAGAAACCGAATTTTCCAACTGACAGTTAAAGCACAATTCATATAGTAGAATATCAAAGTTAGGCTTTCAAAGACTATTTAATTTCACATTGGAAAATATTCACGTATAAAATTAAATGAAAATGACGGAAAGAAAACATAGACAGCATTATCCTATTATTGTAATAATATATAGAAATGTAAATAAATGGAAACAGAAAGAGGGAAAAAGGAAAAATATTCTAAAATGCTAATGTTTCTGGGTAGTATATTACGTCTATATAATTTATTTTTAATGTTTACCATGAGCACTATCACATTCATGTTCAAAAACCGCTCAGAAATGCTTTGGAGCCCTAGCTTTCCGAACGCAGGGACAGCAGCCTAGGCCTGCCCAGGCCCTTGGCTTTGCGTTGTGCAGTTTGAATCGCTTCGGAAACAGCTGGCCCGGCGCGCGCGGCGGGAGGGACGCGAGTGCTGGGAAGAGCCGCCCCACGTGCTTTCGGGGAAACTGCCAGGGAGCGAGAAGGAGTGGGATTGAGAGGAAACCGAAAAGCGAAAGTCAGAGCCTGCGGGAGCTGTACGCAGGCGCAGCGGGGCTTTCCGGCATCCGGCTTCCTCCCGGCGGTTTACGCCGGGCGGGGGACCCCCTGCTTGCACGCTAGCCGTGGGGCTGGAGATCGCCTTGCTGGAGCGGGTATCAGAGAGGCCGGTCCACGCGGCCTCGCACGCGCGAGTGTTAGCCCTGCACACGACGGAAGGCGGAGGCGCGGATGGCTGCCATTTCACCTTAAAGGGAGGGAGGGAGGGAAACGTGTCCTAATTACTGTACCTGAGGTGCTGGAAACCTTACCCTTCCACTTCCACCATTTCCTTCCTTGTGCTGAAAAAGGTCTCTTTCACCTGCTTCACTTCGCTATCTGCACAGTTTGCAATTGCACTAACTAAAGATCTTGTTCTGTCTGGTAAGCTCTTACCCTCAGCCAGCCTGGTTGCCTGTCGTAGAACCAGAGGTTGGGGTCTGGCAGTTTCTATAGGCGTCCGTAGGTCTGCGCCTATATCGGTCTGCGAGGGGCTTGCCTCTGTCTTCTGGGGTCTTCTCGCCCCCATGCCTTCTCGGTTATGGTGATTATACCAGCAGGAATGTGGGACAAGTATAATGGGGAATGCTTAGTCACTGGACAATGATTTCGAAAGTTTGGCTGGCCCAGGAAACACGGTTTTGTGTAATGTCTTGTTAGTTACTCAATGGTTCTAGGAGGCACGAGACTGGGTTTCTTTGGGCTCTGCCATCTTACGGTGAACTCGGCACCCACCTACAACCCCCAGTGTGTGAAAGGGCCTACCTCATTGGGCCCTAACCTCCAGCCTCTTGTGAGAGTGAGGACCAGCTCCCGCAATGGCTGCACACAAACAAGACCCTAAGGTACAGAGTTCTGCTATGCAAACAGACTTTTATTTTCCCCTGTTAGAACAACGCAGGACCAACTATGTAATTTGCAGGGAGGGCCCGTTGCTAAATGAAAATGTGGGGTCCCTTACTTAAAACGAATGAAGAATTTCAAGAAGGCAGCAGGAGAGCATAAAGCCAAACATGGAGCCCCTTCTGAGTGCCTGCCCTGTGGAAGCCAGACCTAGGTGGGGAATTTGGGGGCATTTCTTGTATAGGAACCTTGTTCGATGCTCACTTAAATGAAGAAACAAATTTTATAACACCACTCACCTGTTTAAAAGCCTCTGCTGGCTTCCTGTTGCATTTGCAATAAAATCCAGGATCCTTAGCTTTCCCTGTAGGGCCCGCCAATTTGGGCTCACCTGCCCCTCTTACTCATCTTATCTCACTCTCCCCATACTTCACTAGACTCCCCTCCATCCCCTTGGCCTCTTTCTGTGCCTCAGATACCCCAGGTTTTTACCTACGTGAGTCCTATGCATACATACACTGGTCTTTTAGGATGCTGTTTTCCTGGCAGTGTTAATGGACTGCCTCCTTCACATTCTCTAGGTCTCAGCTCAGTCATCATCTCCTCAAAGACACCCTCATTGATTGCTTCTTCCAGTGACTATATCACACTTGCAATCCTCATAACACTTGCTAAACCTGTCCATGTGTATTATCTGTCTGTTTTCATCTCTCCTCACCAGCATATAAGTTCACAACAGGAGGGACTTTGTTCTGCGTTACAGCGTTTTCCATCCAGGATTCCATGAGACAATGCAGTCTAATCTCCCAGGGTATCTATGTGTGTAATGAATTCCCTGCTCTCCTGTATATCTAGAATGTCACTGTATGCCATCCCTGGGAGAACTGAGAAAATCGTCAAGCAAATCACTTTCTGTGTCTTGTGGTTCAGAAACTCTGGTTAAGCAAAGCAATGCCTGATACAGGCATTTTCAAATATTTCAAAAATATGTTTTGAATGAATGAATAAATGAACGTCACTGACCAACACTGGGATCAGGAATCACAGGTTAATTCAGCTGTTCAGATCTCAGCACTGGCTCTAAGACCTGTGGAGCCACAATTAAAGGGGGAAGAGAATAATGAGCATGCATAGCCCCAAAAACTTCCCTAAAGGATTTTTAATGAGAGCTCTACTCCACACCCCTTCCAACCTCTCCCCTTCCCTGCCCTCTCTGGACGGCAGAGTTCTTTCCGTCTGCAGCAGTCTGTGAGACGTCTAAGAGGATGACTGTCGAGCCTGACACGAGAGTATTGTGGAGGACTTTTACTAGGGGCAGAAGTAGTAATGCCCTTGAGTGTAATGGAGAGTTTAGGGGAAATTGCAGGAACACTTGGTTCATCTGTGACTAGGTAGATGTCTAGGATGTTAGACGTGCATGAAATGATACCTAGAATCGAAGGGAAGTTAGAGCAAGCTGATAAACAGTATAATTCTAGACAATGTCTATTGGAAGTTCAGGGTGAGGTAGAGAGGATGTCCTCTCTGTGTGATCAAAAGCAAATGTGTTTTGGTTAATCAGGATGAAGCATAACATTGGGAGCTGTTTCATGATCTTAGAGTTTGGAGCTGTTATGAAGAGAATTCCAGTTTAGTTTTGCAGGCAGCCCAAGGAGCAAAGGAAAGGAAGGAACTAATGACCCTTCTTGATGTGTTCAAACACCAAATCGTTAATAAATATTTATTCAGGGCCAGATTGTGCTAGATTCCAGGAATATGACTGTGAGCAGGGCTGTCTTGGTCCCTGTACATAGAGAGCTTGCTTGGAGTCTATTGAGGAAAATAGATGATATCATTTACACCAAAGGTGATAAGCACTGCGCTGGGGATGTAGAGGATGCTATGGAGGAAGCTGGCATGATCTGAGCCATGCGCACACGTACGTGTGTGTGTGTGTGTTTGTGTGTGTGTGTGTGTGTTTGGCAGGAAGGCTTTCCAGAGCCTGAAGAATGTGGGAACATCATCCAGGTGCAGGGGTGTATGGGATGGGTTTGGAGAATTGAGAGAAAGTGGCAGGGGAAGCAAAGAGAACATGGGCCATCAAAGAAGCTGAAAGTAGTTCAGTCAGTCTTGTGTGCAGATGTTTTGGTGGATAAGAAGCTGTTGGGGAGGAGTGATGAGAGATGAGTTGAAGACTAAAAGGGGACTAAATAATACGTGCCTTTGGAAAGATCTGTTGAGAATTGTGGTCTTTGTCCAAAGCTGGGATTCTTATCTAGTTTTTGTGCCATGGACCTCTTTGGCAGTCTGATGAAACCTGTAAGTTTTTCAAAACATAATGTTTTTAGTTGAATAAGATGCATAAGATTCAAAAGAAAACCAATTACATTGAAATACTGATATCAAGCCGACTTTGTGATATATTAAAACCAACTTTGTGATATAGTAATATAAATGATTCTTTTTTTTTCTCTTTTTGAGACAGAGTCTCACTCTGTCACCCAGGCTGTAGTAAAGTGGCATGAGCACAGTTGGCTGCAGCCGAGACCTCCTGCGTGATCCTCCCACCTCAGCCTCCGAAGTAGCTGGGACCACAGGTGCATACCACCACACCTGGCTAATTAAAAAAATAAAATAAAATAAATATATATAGTACAGATGGGGTCTCCCTGTGTTTCCTGGACTGGTCTTAAGCCCTGAGGCTCAAGTGATCCTCCCACCTCAGCCTCCGAAGTAGCTGGGACCACAGGTGCATACCACCACACCTGGCTAATTAAAAAAATAAAATAAAATAAATATATATAGTACAGATGGGGTCTCCCTGTGTTTCCTGGACTGGTCTTAAGCCCTGAGGCTCAAGTGATCCTCCCACCTCAGCCTCCTAAAGTGTTGGAATTATAGGTGTGAGCCACTGCACCTGACCATGTGCTTATTTACTAATGATATTAAATAATAGGATTTAACAGTGGGTCCAATTAATGCAATTTCAAAATTGTGCTTTGCATAAATGATATTTTGAGATGACTTTAATAATTATGATATAAATATAGTATGGGTTATGGTTTGCTGCCCATATAATTGAAGGAAATCAACTGTAGTTAGAAGTTAGTAGAAATAAAACTGTAACTTTTGCCATCTAAATTCATGAGCCCTTTGAATTCTGTCCGTACACCCCAGACAAGAACTGCTAATGCAGAGCATCATGAGCCATTCAAAACTTTTTAGGGAGTGAAATTTTCCAATTTAAGTAGAGCCCTCTGTCTACATATGAAGCTGCATGAAATTGTTTCTTATATTTACTGTAAGGAAAGAGAGAATGTCCTTCCCCATGTTTTTGTGGCATCCTCTTTGTGAGTGCTCTGGTAGAAATCTTCTGTCTTATAGTGGTGGTTACACAACTATATGAGTGTCAGAATTCATAGGCTGACACACCCAAAAGGGTGAATTTTACTGTATGTAAATTATATGCCAATAAGCCAGACTTTAAAAAGTGCATCAGTAAAGTCAGTAAATGTTCCTGGTCAATTTAGAAAAAAAGATATCTTTACTCTGTGTCAGAAATTGGAGCATGTGCGCACAGAGGCCAGATGCTAAGTGTGGACCGTCTGTCTACTGCTAGAGCAGAGTCCTCGGATGGCTTGACCTTTAATTCTGTTTCTTTTACTGTGGAGAGTTGCATGGGCCTCCCAAACTGTATGAAGTAAAGAAAAATCCCTTGAATTTGCCAGAGGTATATTCATTCTTTATGATTCTTTGGTGGGGTGGGGTTCTTGCCACCTTAGATTTTGATGAAATTCATTGGCTAGTTGCCTTCTTTCAGCATTTATTACAGATGAAGGCATTGATAATCAGAACAATTGGTTAAAGTGATTCTTTAAAATAAATTTGAAAAGTCATTAGCAAAATATATATCTGTGATTGATCTGGGATGGGTGAAAGGAGAAGTGAAAATGTGATTATTATTTTGAAACTAAGTCTATGTTTTATCTCAATTTCATTAAATGCTGCTTATTTGCAACTAGATTGTTATGGACTGAATGTTTGTGTTCCCCTCTGAAAATTCATATGTTGAATTGCTAGTCCCCAAAGTGATGGTAGTAGGAGGTGGAGCTTCAGGGAGGTGATTAGGTCATGAAGCTGAGCCCTCAGGAATGGGATTAGTGCCCTTATAAAAGAGACTTTGGAGATCTCTGTAGCTGTCTTTCTACCATGTGATACAATGAGAAATTGACAGTCTGCAACCCGGAAGAGGGCTCTCACCAGAACTAGACCATACTGGCATCCTGATTTTAGACTCCCAGCCCTGAGAACTGTGAGAAATAATCTGTTTTATAAGCCACCCAGTCTGTGGTACTTTGTTATAGCAGCCTGAATTGACTAAGTCATTATTGGCAGAAAAAAATATTCTGGGGTAGGATTTGGCCAAAACGTGGTCCAAATTCCCTTCCCAATGCATTTCCTGCTCATGTGGCACACCCTATCTTGAACTAAACAGGTATCCCAGGACTCCCCTGACAAAGCCTCGTTGCCTTCTTTTATGGTTTGGATGTTTGTCCCTCCAAAGCTCAGGTCGAAATTCGGTCCCAATGTTGGAGGTTGGAGGTTGGAGGTGGGACCTAATGGGAGGTGTTCGGGTCATGGAGGCAGATCTCTTATGAATAGATTAACTCCCTCTGGGTGTCGGGGAGGTGATTTCTTACTCTATTAGTGTCTGACAGTGCTGGTTGCTAAAGAAAACCAGGTGCCTTCCCCACTCCCTCTTGCTTCCTCTCTCACCATGTGATCTCTGCATATCCCAGCTTCCCTTCCCCTTTCTCCATAACTAGAAGCAGCCTAAGGCCTTCATCAGATGCAGGTACCAGTGCCATGCTTCTTGTACAGCCTGCAGAACCATGAGCAAAATAAAGCTCTATTGTTTATAAATTACCCAGCCTTAGGTATTCCTTTAGAGTAACACAACACAGACTAAGACAGAAAATTGGTACTGAGGACTGGGGGTTGCATTAAGGATACTTGCAAATGTGAAAGTGGCTTGAAACTGAGTAATGCGCAGAGGTTTGGAAGAGTTTGGAGGACTCGGAAGTTTGGAACTTCTTTTTTTTTTTTTTTTTTTTTTTTCAGACAGAATCTCGCTCTGTTGCCAGGCTAGAGTTCAGTGGCACGATTTTGGCTCACTGCAACCTCTGCCTCCCGGGTTCAAGTGATCCTCCTGCCTCAGACTCCTAAGCCGCTGAGACTACAGCCTTGGGCCACCATGTGTGGCTAATTTTTGTATTTTTTAGTAGAGACAGTGTTTCACCATGTTGGCCAGGATAGTCTCCATCTCCTGACCTCGTGATGCACCCGTCTCGGCCTCCCAAAGTGCTGGGATTACAGGTGTGAGCCACTGCGCCCGGCTGGAACTTCTTAAGAGATCGATTTAGTGGTTGTGACCTAAGTGCTGATAGAAATACAGACAACAAAGGTCACCTGAGGAGGTCTCAGATGGAAATGAGGAACTTACCGAAAACTGGAGCAAAGGTTGCCCTTGATAAACAGTAGCAAAGAAATTGGCTGCATTGTGTCCAAGCCCTATGGCTTTGTAGAAGGCTGAACTTAAGAATGATGACCTGGGGTGTCTGGCAGAAGAAATTGCTAAGCAGCAAAGTACTCAAGAAGTGGCGTGGCTACTTTTAAAAGCCTATGCTAAATTATGGGAGCTAAGGAATGACTGAAAAGTGGAATTTATAATTAAAAGGGAAGCAAAGTGTAAAAATTTGGAAATTTCATAGCCTGGCCATGTGATAGAGAAGGAAAGCATTTTTAGGCAAGGAATCCAAGGGTTTGAGGAATTTGAGAGTGCTACAGAGCAACCATTGCTAAAGAGATTAGTGTGACTGAACCAGAGCCAGGTGTTATTAGTCAAGATGATGAGAAGAAGGCCCTGAAGGCATTTCAGAAAACTTTGAGGCTGACCCCTCCATCCCAGGCCCAGAATCCTAGGATGACAGAATGGTTTGGGTGGAGGACAGGCCTAGAGACTGCTCCTGTATCCCCACCCCTCCAGATGGCACAGCCATGGCTCACATGGCCTCAGTGGCCCCAGGTATGAGTCATGTCACAGCTCTGGAAGGCATAAGCCATAAGCCTTGCTGGTGTCTACACAGTATTAAGTCTGCAGGTACTCAGAATGTAAAAGTCATGGAGGCTTGGCAGTTTCCACTTAGATTTCAGAGGATGTATAGGAAAGCCTGGATGCCCAGGCAGAAATCTGCTGTGGGGGCAGAGCCAACACAGAGAGTCCTCCCTGGGGTAATGCCTAGTGGAGCCATGGGATTGGGGCTGCTGCTGCAAGGACCCAAGAATTATAGTCATCAGCAGTGTGCAACCTCAGCCTGGAAAAGCCACGGGCATTCAGCTCCAACCTGTGAGAGCAGCCAGTGGCCTTGGGAGTAGGGCTGCTTGAGACCGTGGAAGCCCACTCCTCATACCAGCGTACCCAGGGTGCAAGACATGGAGTCAAGGATTATTTTGGAGCTTTAAAATTTAACATCTGTCCTGCTGGGTTTTGGACTTGATGGGGGCTGTTACTCCTTTTTTTTGGAATGATTTCTCCCTTTTGGGATGGGACTGTTTATCCAAAACATGTACCACCATTGTATCTTGGAAGGAAACAATTTGTTTTTTATTTTACAGTTAATTCGCCTTGAGTTTCAGATGGCACTTTGGATTTTCAAGTTGATTCTGGAACAAGTTAAGACTTTGGGAACTATTGAGAAGGGATGATTATATTTTGCAACATGAGGAAGACAGGAGTTTTGGGGGGGCCAGAGGAGCAATGCTATGGCTTGGATGTTTGTCTCCCCAAATCACATGTTGAAATTTGATCCCAATGTTAGAGGTGAGACCTAATGGCAAGTGTTTGAGACATGAGGGTGGACTCATGAATAGATTAATACCCTCCCATGGTGGGGGGCATGAATAAATTCTTACTCTGTTGGTTCTTGTAAGAGCTGGTTGTTATAAAAAGCCTGACACCTCCCCCACTCTCTCTCTCTTGCTTCCCTTCTTGCCATGTGATTTCTACATACACCGGCTTCCCTTTGCCTTCTGCCATGAGTAGAAGCAGCCTAAGGGCCTCACATGCAGATGCAGTTTCCATGCTGCTTGTGCACTCTGCAAAACCAAATAAACCTCTTTATGAATTACCCAGCCTCAGGTATTCCTTTATAGCAACACAAAATGAAATAAGACACTCCCACAAAAATGAGTTTTGGAGTACAAGATTCACAATCTTGGGAAATAACTCTTAACTCTGGGGTCACTAATTTAATTTTGATTTTCTGAATCTTAAAAAAAAATAGCCACTTATTGAACTTTTACAATATGGCCATTGTCCATATTATAGAAAGTGAACTACAGACGTCCTTAATTTTCTACCCCCAAATAACAGTGATGACTGTGATCACATAGAAAACCTTGGCATTCTGCTACTAGGCTCTATATTGACAAGCTTTTTAAAACTTCTATGAAATAGGTAGGAGTCCATTGTACTTCTGATAAATTCCAGGGAGCAAAGAGCTTCTGCAATCTTTTTTTGTCAGAATCCAATTGTTTAAAAGCACTTCCTGGTAGGAAATTACTTCTTTAAAGATAAAACTGTAATAGTCATGCTCCGGTTTAAATTATTTCATCCAGTTCTGCTGCCAGTTGATACGTATGCATCACGCCAGTTTTAGAAAACCGGGTTTTGTGGAGAGAAGTAGAGACTGGGAGGACGCACCTCCAGTTAGATGCACCCTTCCATCAAACAGATGCCTCCACCCTAAAAGCATTTAGGAGCTCACAAAAGAGTAAAGGAACTGGCCTTGGGGCAGGTGGAGAGTTTGTTCCATAGGAACAATCTAGGAGCCAGTTGGGCACATGTGGGTGGGATGAGATTGCTCAGATGGAATCTCTCTAAGGGAAAGGGCAGGTTATACTAAAAGCTTTTATTCCTTTGAACTCTTTTGCATTAAACATTAGCCTCTGCCTGTTTGGTTTGCCTGGAGGACAGGAGGTGGGCAGAAGGAATTAAATAAGAGCCCTTCAGAGGGGGCTGCCATCTCTGACTCTGCAGTCATGGTTCACCTTGAAACCTGGTTCTGGATTTTTCTGCAGCTGGTCATGGCAGATGCCTCAGTAGCATTACTTCCTCAGCTGACTCAGCAGCATTCCCAGGGCTCAGCAGGCATAGAGAGTTCTCAAGGTCTTGAGCATTGGAGGGCTCCATGCTATTACTAAGGACAGCAGCTGGGCAATGGCACCACTCAACATCCAGTAGGGGTGAGGCAAGGACCAAAACAGACTTGCAATTCACATACATTACTATCCAGGAAACCAACTGCCCTTCCTCTTTATTAGAGAAAATTGAAGGAATGGAACTTCTCATCCTAAACCTCTTTCCCCAGTCTCAGGTTGGATTCATGGGACCAGAGAGACTATTAGAGCTGGGAAAGATCATAGAACCCACATAGTCTAACCTCTTCTAGAGATGAAGAATGAGCAACCTATGAATAAAATCAGTCACCCAAGGCCAGAGTTGTTATTCTCCTAGTCCTCATTTCATCCTCCTCGTCCTCATTTCATGAGTTTTTTTAACCCATGTGTCTGCTTACAATACCTGTAAAATCAGTGCAGTTTGCCCAATATACCACCAGGAATGACTCTGGGTCCCTCCTCCTGTGGTACCAGCAGCTGTTGAATCCCATAGTTGGGATAATATTGACATGGCACTCAGGAAGCTCCCTAATTCAACCCTGGATGCCCTGTGAATTTCTGCTAATGTCGCATGACGACTTTCCTCTTGGATCTACTGTGATCACTGTGCCTGCTAGCACTCATCATACAGTAGATTGGCTTATTTGGCTTTTCCCTCAGGCCTTCTTGGTGAGGTGTAGGTGTGACTTTGCTATTCTTGACCTGCCCTGAAACATTAACACTTGCATCTTGTAGCTAAAATCATAAGTAACACCAGAGAGACAAATCAGAAATAAACCAAACATAGGCAAGCGAGTCTTCTGTGAATATTGTTATTAACACTGGTTTCTGAAAGTTGTCTTATCTTGCACGTTTATCTGAAGCTTTGGTTTCAAGCATTTCAATCACAACACTCCCAACTGGGGAGTGCCATGACAGTGTGAAGAGAGCTTCAGACGTCAAACATTTCCCAGAACCCGGTATTTACAAAGCTGAAGAAATCAAATGTGGTCGTTGGGCAAAGAACAGTCTTTAAAGTTTTTCATTTGCTTCCTTTCTTGGTGTGTCAGAGTTTATCCCATCATTCAGCAGAATAAGGAGACTTCATCTAAAATAAAAAATGAAAATAATCTTTGAGGAAACTATTGGTTTGCAAATAAATCACTATTTCTTGTGTAAATAAACATCCTCTTTTCTACAAATTACTCCATAATTTTTCTATTACCTAGTTAAAATACTTAAACTAAGTATTTGCAAAAGTAATAGGGGTTGATCAGTCTAAAATAAAAGGTACCTTTCAAGGAGACAGAAAACTATTTTAAGAAAAAGGCCTGTTTATCCACCAAAAATATAATGAGGAAATGGGTGCAAAATGTAGCAAATGTTCAGTTAGACATAAATAACTTAATGATTTAAGGGAACTAACATTGGAATAAGCTATCAAAGGAAAGTGAATTTTTCATCTATGGAAATCTTCAAGAGAAGAATTAAAAGCCAGCCAGATAAAAATTTTTGAGGCTTAGGGTCCCTCCAAATTTCTATTATATTATTCTGATGTATGTTCACTTTCATGTAAATTGGGAGTTTGAACCCATTGACATTATTGGTGGTAAGAGCGAATAGGACTCATCCCAAATAACATTATTGCATTAAAGATTATGACTCAGTTCTCAAAAAGGAGAGCATTATTATGCTATTGACCATTATTCATATATTACTTGATGAAGCTCCTGGTTCTAGAAATGCAAGCCATAATCAAGAAAAGTTGCAATGTGTGATGTTTGCACTGTAAGATAGCAAACTGGGTTTACTAGATAGTAACTAGTAAACTAGATAGTATACTAGGTTTATAAATATTGACCAGTAAATGCTGTTTGCTAAAGTAGAGAGTGTTGGGGAATGAGTGGGCCCGTGGTGCCAGTAGGGATAGTGTGCTTGAGTAGGGTATAGGAATATTTTGCCCTCTGGTGGTTTCTGGTGGAAAGAATGTAAAGCAGTTTAAGTAAGTGAAGGTGTCTGCTTTCCATACCCATAAGATCAGCAACACGCAGGACCATCCAGACACCTTTTGTGTCATGCTCATGAATTTGTTCCAATAAATGTGTTTTCTCCCTACCCAGGCAGTATTTCAGCCCCTTTGATTCCCATATCACCTTTGCATCATTGGAAATGCATTTGAGCAGCAATGGAAAATAAAGGGAACATACTGCAGTTTCGATTGTTGTGGGACTCAGGTTTTCTCTCAGCACCGCATACACACTTGGAGACATGGGAAGAAGGTCTGATGGAGAATGTGGCTCCATTGAATCACTTCGGCTTAAAGAGATAACAAGGTCAATATGGACAAGGATTAGAAAATAATAATAGCTCACGGTGACTTACTGTCAGGAACTCGTTTCTAGGGCTTCATCTATTTGTGACACTGAGTTATCTGATTCATCATTTCATATCAGAACATTCAACTTGCTATGGAATATATGGCATTATAAGGGGAATTTTATAATTTTAGTCACAATAGATTGTGGTAAGGTGCCCTAAAGGCTAGCTTTATGTATAAAAGGAAATGGGACATTGCACATGACAATGCTTTGCTCTCAGTTATGTGTACTCTGCTCTACTTTTAAATCTCTTATAGGAAAGCTTTTTATAAAAAATATTTTACATGTGACTAAGATTACTCACATTGTTGAGATGGGGATAAAAACGGAAGGAACATAACCTTTGCCACCCCTTTCTGTTGGTCTTGAAACTGGAAAAAAGAAGGCACAATGTTGGGGGAAAAATGTCAATATTAATAAAACTGGGGAAAAAAGAGTCTAGAAAAATATTAATGATAAGAGGAAGAGAGATAATACAGTTGTTCGGTGATACACAAAAATGTTTCATTAAATAGGGGACACAATCTATTAGATAAGCATAAAATGTGCAAGAAGAGAAAAACAAATCTCTTGGCAGGCCTAATCTGACTTTGTATATTAATGCCTCTAAACTGTATGGGAAAAGTTGAGAATCAGCTGTATTACCTGTCTTCTGCGTTTCATTTACGTCTGATTATAAGGACTGATTGAGTCATGTTTTGGAGGATATAATAACCCAGTTCTTTTCATTTAAATGGACACCAGTCAGAACCTTATGATTGCAAATGTTTTTGAAGTACAGACATCAGTGTTCCCGAAAGTATCATTGTGCTGTAGTAACAGTCATATGCAAACCTCACCTTGGAAAAATTCCCCAAACTTCTCTGGTATACCATGTTGAAAATTTGTTCCAATTTTCCAACCCTAATTTGTTGCATTGATATTTGTTATTTCATTCGATCAGTTGTTGAAAGTCACTGAGAAGTCACAGGTTTGTTTGCTTTTCTCTTCTTTTGCATTTTTGTTTATTTCAGAGAGCATGAAGTCAGGTGGCTGTGAGTCTGTGAGTGACAACTGTAGGATATTCTGCATGATGGGGCCCAAAGATTTAGTGCTATAGATGAAGATTTCTATGGATTGTATACACTTCCATTAAAGAAACAGAATGATGAATGTACCTTAAAATTACATAGCAATTTAACGAATTTTCTTTTATGTATTCAACAAATATTTACTGAATGCCTGTTTTGGCCAGACATTGGTCTAGGTCCTTAGGATACAACCAGGAAAGGTTGGCTGGGTGAGTGGGGGAGGGAGAGGATGAAGCACAGATCCACAGGTCCCTCCCTAGCAAATGAACAAATACCCTGAGTTGTAAAACTAAAGTATGGTTGAAAATATAAAACTTATAAACCCTGGGGTTCCTTTGTAATATACAGACTTGTTTTACTATTAAAAGCTTCTCATCATTACCCCCTCTTTCTTTTCCTTTCCCCCAGTCATAGACGTGAAGTCTGCACCACTTCTGTCTTACAAAGGAGAAAACTGAAGCTCTCCGAGTGGCCTTGAGAGGCCCCCATGGCCACGGTGAAGTTTAGTTGCAGCTGCTTATTACTCTGCTAGTGTTAGAAAGCCCAGCGGTCCCTTTTCAGGAGCTGCTGACATACCGCTTCATTTCTAAGGCTTTGACCTCCATATGCCCTTAGATCTTACAAACATCAGAGTAAACAAAAAGAGGAACTTCATTTATCATTTACTTTGCTCCAATATGAGGTTGTTTTCCAAAATCTTAAGGAAAAAAAACAAAAACAAAAACAGAAAAACCTAACCTTCGCAAGGCTGAGAGCTGTAGTGTTTACCAAAGGCTTTGTCTTTGGGAATGTCAGGATATAGGTACTTCAGAGGGTTTTCAGGAATGTTTTCGGCCATAATAACTTTGTAGTCTCGCAGGATGTCAGCGAATGGCAGAGCAGACAACCGGCCTTTATTGTAGGGTTCTACAGAGTGGAATCTCACTTCCCCTTGAAAAACAGAAATTGGAGAAATATACAGGTTCCTGTACACAGTCCTTGTGACCATTTTTTCCCTGCCCACATTATCTTCATGCCACTGGAGTGACTTGTCAGTTCATGTCACTTCAATGTCAGACCGTCTGCTGCCTGGACAGTATAGATTGTGCATACGATAGACTTTTTGGAATTCATGGGTACCCTGTTCTGAGACAACTGCAACTACTAATATTCAAGCCCACTGAATACATCACAAATAGATCAACACACCATACACTTCCAAAAACTGAAATCCCAGTAACTAAATTTAAGAAAACTAATTTCACAAGAATAAACATTAGTGAGTATATACCATTTTCAGAATGGTCCACCCAGGTGAAAGTTATTCCTCCGAGATGGCTTTCACTGAATCTTAATAAAAAGGTGCCAGGCATTTTATCCTTTAGCAAGAGCCGTTCCTTCTCTTTGCTAACAAAGCCCATGACATACCTAAAAATAGAAATGCATGATTTTTTCTGATCATTATTGGATTTTCACTTATTGCATTTACAAAGAGCAGACCTACAGTTTGTTTTGAGTGTAATCAAAAGTCATTCTCACCTGAAATACTCATATGTAGATTAATATACATAGTGATATTCCACGAATAAGAAATTGCAACTATTTTTTTCTATGGTACTAAACATGCTTTAGAGAAAAAGAAGTAGAAGAAAACCAATAACAACAGAAAAAAAGAACATAATTCACTCATATGAAAAATATAGCCTGCAACTTACCCATCAATCCAAAGGGGAAGAATGTGTTTCTTAATTAGATCCAATATTGCTTCAAGCCATGTCCAAAAGGTAAATGATTTACCAGGTAAGTGTTCCTATAGGAATAAACAAGCACATTAAGACAATGGTTATTTAAGTAATAATGTTGATATAATAATTTAAGTTCAATTTTTCAACAAAATAATATCCTGAAACTGGACAACACCTTAGTTTCTTTAAAAAACATTCTTGGCCGGGCATGGTGGCTCACGCCTGTAATCCCAGCACTTTGGGAGGCCGAGGTGGGCAGATCAACAGGTCAGGAGATCGAGACCATCCTGGTTAACACGGTGAAACCCCATCTCTGCTAAAAATACCAAAAAAATTAGCTGGGCATGGTGGTGAGTGCCTGTAGTCCCAGCTACTTGGGAGGCTGAGGCAGGAGAATGGCATGAACCCGGGAGGCGACAGAGCGAGACTCCTTCTCAAAAAAAAAAAAAAAAAAATTCTTATCTGTGAATTTCTCAAAACCCCAGGTAGTAATATAGACTTAGGAACATTATATTAAAAAACAAATGTATCTAAATGATGTTTCCCCGACTGTTTGTACCTTGCAGAACTTGGCCCAGGTGAGGTGACCATCACTGTAGCTAGATTGGACTGAAATGAAAGAAAAGAATGAGATTTTTCATTTGACAATGAGATGCTTCAATTTTGTGCTCAATTTAGATATTTTTCCTCTTCCCTTTCAAGCATTTCTTAAGCACCTGTTATGGATTTGCAATGTACTGAGTGCTAGGTACAGTACAAATATAAGACATCATCCTGGCTCCTAAGAAGTTTATTATCTAGATAATAAGCTTTTTGGTGGAGGAGCTAACAATGGCTTTAGAAAGCAGGTGGGTATCTAGGATCTGGATGGGTAGAATATAAATTGTCAGAGGAGACAAACGAGGCCACTCCAGAGAGCAAGAGTAATATAGGGCAAGGCATGATGGACATGGACATGGCTTATACTGGAGACAGGAAGAGCTGCCTAATGTTGGTAAATGAACATTATAAAACAAATTTGTGTAAGTTAGGTGTAGCTAGATTACCAAGAATGTTGCCTATTAAGATGGAAAGAATGGACTAGAAATCTATTAGACAATAAGTAGCCATTGGCTGTTTTGATCCAGAGCAGTGAAAGGACACAAGAGTTTTCATCTAAATTTTTAAGGAACTTATACTCATAAGAATAATTTGATAAAGGTCTGAAAGGATATGGTTGCTATCTATACTACATGCTTAAAAGCTTTACTCACTCTAACAAATATTTATTGAATGCCTACTATTGCTGCTTATGAATTAAATAAGGATCAAAACATGTATTTCCATTAAGTAAATTTTGTGATGTTTTCCGAAATCCTAATTTATTTAAGTACCCATTGATCCAAGAGTAGGTGCAAGTGGCAAGCATCCCAGCACCATGTGAGTCAAGCTTAAATCACACGATTCTACTTCTGCTGCACAAATGGATCTTTGGCCCTAATTTAACTAGAAATGCATATAGATCTAATTTTAACTCTTTTTTTTTTTTTTTGGTGTTAAATATGTTAAACCCTGACTTGTCAAAATACAGCTTTCTTAGAGATTTTTTAGAAAAAGTTTGGATTATAGTTGGTACATG
Organism: Mandrillus leucophaeus; assembly: GCF_000951045.1. Classification (NCBI taxonomy): domain Eukaryota; kingdom Metazoa; phylum Chordata; class Mammalia; order Primates; family Cercopithecidae; genus Mandrillus; species Mandrillus leucophaeus. Next base: position 3,395,432 of record NW_012101399.1, on the reverse strand, counting down.
TAGTACCAATGACTCTATTTTGCAAACTTGAGAAATCTCAGTCAAAGCTGTAACTTTCTTGGTATGCAGAATTAAGTATTGCCCAGGTGGTTTAAAATTTCTATTACATTTCCTAGACCTAGTGAAGGAATCAGTCATTTTCCAGTTGGTTTATGTCAGTTGAGACATTCATATGAACGATCATATGGGGCACCATTAAGGCTTCACATCATATTTAGTGGAAATATACCCTGGAGACTGGGGTGGGGAATAGACAGGGAGGGGCTTTAGACCTGGACAGGTCTGGCCTGCGGCTTGGTTCTGCTGTGTACTAGCCATGCAGCTGTGGCAAGTCACTTGACTTCTGCACTCTAATACAGTCACTTATAAAATTGATAGAATAAGGTGAGCCTTGCAGGACTTTCCCGAGGATTAAAAATAATATAACACTTAGCTCTGTGCCTGGCAATATAGTAGGCATTGAATAAATTATGATGATCATCATTATTATTAATAGTAGTAATAGCGTCCCGGTTATTTAAAATGCTTGAGTGCCAAAAACAGAGGCGAATCCTGTCTGTCTACCAGCTCTCACCTGTAAGCTTCTCTGCCAGCATATTGAGTTGATCTGAATTAAGGCCACGACCAACGTACGATGAAAACTGCCAGCTCATCACCTCCAGTAGTTGACTCAGTGTGGCAGGTGGGGGATTATTAAAGAAAACCAAGTTCTGAAATAGAATCATGATGATGATTTGTTAATTATCTTACAGTGGGTAGCTAGTGAGCAGGGCGAGAGAGGTCTCCCCGTCTCCCGACACACATACTAGGAGTGTTGAGTGACCATTAGGTGATGGTCAGGCAGTTGTTAACTGTTTCTCTAAAGTCATAATTGGTCACAGCTGGTGCCAAGGAAAGACCGTGTTCTAATAGAAAACACCTAAAACTGCTCAGCAGCTTCCCAGTAAGATCTCAGGTGTGGGGAGAAGTAACACAAGACCCCTGAAGAATGCCAAGCCCAAATCAAGAGGTCAAGCTGCACACTTGGCTTCTCAAGTTGCCCGCTTGGTCCTCTTCCAAGTTGTACTTTCCTTTCCTTCCTTCTCTTGCTGTTCTAAAGCTTTTAATAAACTTTCACTCCTGCTCTGAAGCTTGCCTTGGTCACTCCTTCTGTCCTATGCTCCTCAGTTGAATTCTTTCTTCTGAGGCAAGAATTGAGGTTGCTGCAGATCCATACACATTCACCACTAATAACAATTACGCTTATGACACTGTAATTCAATATATAGGATTCCTAATTTAAAGTCTTTTGGCCAACCTAAGTAAGTATAAAATATCATCTCATCTCTGTTGTTCTTAAGACTGACATCGTCTTTTCCTAAAAGTCTCCCTGTTCTTTGAGTATAATATAATCAGAGCTCCATCTTTCTTCAGAAGCATCACTTGGCATCTCTTGAACTTTTCCATATCAGTCTACTCATGCAGGTACTTAACACTGTCCAACAAGTAATTTGACAGATACTCTATTCTAAAACAATATTCATCCTAAACAAAACTTATATTATTTAATTGGTTTATCATGGGGTTGGCACAAGTTTTACCTTGACCAGACCAATCATCCCAAAGTGCTAGAAACCGTCAAGTCCCAGGCTAGGGAAGGTGACCCTACAATATTATGATTAACCTCAAATACCTGTTTTATGGACACCATAGTAGTCTTTTCTTATTTGCTCTACGTAAACAAAACAAAACAAAACAAAAAACAGAGAAATGATCTTGCTATGTTGTCCAAGCTGGACTTGAACTTTTGGGCTCAAGAAATTCTCTTGCCTCAGTCTCTCAAGTAGCTGAAACTACAGGTGTGCACCACTGTGCCAAGCTAAATAAGAGAATATTCTGTGTGATCGACTACAAATGAGATTGTGCCAGAAACTGGGTCAACAATAGTGAAACATAAGACTCTGTCACAGATTACTGGAAAACAGATGTGTGAAACTCAAGAAAGGTGTTTCAAGAAGAGGAAAGGAAGAATTCAAAAATCCAATGCGGTGCCTGGAGAAGGCTGTTGTGAACATGAGCTAAACTGGGCTTAGATTAATCATGAAAAAGAACCAATTCAAGAGATTTCAGAAGGCAGGAATAAAAGAGGACACAGCATCCAACAAGGAATGGGCAATAGGAAGAGGAGGAATGAAGAGAAAGAATTTCTCGGGAGATGGTTTTTTTGTGAACCTGAGAATGGTGCCTGGAAAAGTGACCAGAAAGCACAGAATACAATCAAGGCCTAAGGGCTTAGGTTTCAAAGCAGGATAGAATTAAGAGGAGAAACCAGGATTAGTTGTTCAGACTGGTTCTGTAACTAGGCTGTGAATCTGTGTTTTAGGAGCTGTATGTTATCTATAGTTCTAGATTCTCATCCTAGAGCCATGTAAATTTGGGATGATGAGTGTGATGATTTTGGGGACTTTCTTACAGAAGGAGGTTGCTGAAGAAAGCTAAGTGCAGCACTGCTCTGTGAGGCTGGAGGATGGAGAAGTATCCCGTCACTCCTTCTACTCCCCGGAGTTGGAAGAAAGCTGAACAAGTGTTGATCTAATGGAGATCAGCATTTACTCTCAGGGGCATTGGCTGTCCTTCACCTTAAAGACCAGGCCATTTCTCTGATAAGTTCTGCTCTTTTCGGGGCACCCTGCACAGTCTACCTCTCTGCAGTTAATTTGTCTCAGATGCTAGGGCACTTGAGGAGGAGAAGGAGTAGGGCTGAGTCATTTCCTTATTAGAAACATTGAATCAAAGGGGAAGAACAGTAAGCTGATTCATTATGATCTTGTTCTTACTACTGGGATCTAAAGTAGAAGAATTCTTCCCTTTGGAGGGAACATTTGCTCTGAATTAAGAAGAAATGTTGTTATTTACATCTGACCTATTTTCTCTAGACCTTAGTGGTTTCCAGGACAACACACTGAGGTTTTGAAGGAGGGGTGCAAGGGGAAGTGCTGACTCATCTTTTTTGTCACTCCCTTCCCTGGTTGTCTTATAAGAGCGTCTATTCACGGCTTGCTTTGTGACTTGAGGCCAATTTTGGGCCAGTGTTACAACCACCAGATGGCATTAAATCCCAGCTTGAGCCTAGGATGGATGAAATCTGCAATCGACTTGAAAATGCGTGCTGTCAGAATAATACAATTGGGCAAGATTGATGAATATTCTAATTACTTACTTGGAAACCAATTCTCTACCTTCATAGAAGAGACTATATGGACAAGGTGGGACCAGAGCAGCTGAGGAGGTAAGAAGTTTCCTTCAGCTTAGTTAACAGAGACATAGGATGGCCCTGGAACTCTCTGGTACGTACATAGTTTGGAGCTGACCAGACCCTCAGAAATAATAAATACCTGTCTGTTACTTTTGCTGGCAGAACTCTCTCAGGGACCACATACATCAGAACATACTACTTTAAATATGACATGAGAGGAAACACACAACTAGAAATAAAGCAACTCTCACCCCACACCCCACCGGCATACATATGTTTTGATGCAGATGTGTTTCTTGGCAATAAAACAAATCAAATAGAATTAAAGAAGGTGAGGTAGAAATAGAGTCTACCTGGGAATCGTTGGTTGACACATTGTACCAAATGATGGATGCCCAAGCATTAGGTAATTGACTGACGTTGGAAATCATCACCACAGGCAATGAGCTGGTCTGGTTTGGGGGAAAAAGAGCATAGTTATTACAGGTAGTCCCACCTTACATTGATCTTATGCTTGACCCTCGCCTGTAAAGGGCCAATCTCAAGCCAGTCCCACGCCTCCGGTCCTGATGTCCCTGCTGCCCTGGTCACTGAAATGACTTGTGAAGGCCATGGAACTTTCTGAGCATGCATGAGTAAGGGCACAGAGAGGAAAGAGCAGGAATCCTTTCAGAGTGCTCAGTCAGGCAGCTTCCCAGTATCTCCCCTGACATCGTGGACATGTTCATACTTTTTAAATGTCACCCGCTGCCTCAAGTGCAATATATTAGAGAGTCTTTTGAATTAGCAACAATCTTCTTTATAAGTTAAAGAATCTATTTTAAGTTTTTCTCTGGAATGAATCGGTATCTTCAAATTACGACCTAACACCCAATTAACGTAAACACTGGAAGTGGGAGGTTTCTATTGTAAAAGTAGGAGATGTAAGCTATGGGTGATAGAGCCGTCTGTGCTATTGTTACAGAACTAACTCAATTTAGTATTCTTGGTACCGTGGTTTTCTACTTTATGAAATAAACAGGCTTTTACAAATTAGCCTGGGAAACTAATCAACTTATAGTAGTCTTTCCCCAACAACAGACATTAGATTCCTATAGATGGTAAAATACCCATTTGAGGAAATTTAACAACTCATAAAAACAGAGGTTTAGGGAAAGGAGATGAGGAAGGAATTTATGAAAGATTTTAAAAACATATTACCATCATTAAGATAAAAGAGCAAAGGCAGAATTCTAAAAGAATGTACTCCACAATAGGATCATATTCAGGGTGTGTGAGATTGTGTTTGTTCATTCATGCACTCGTTCATTCATAGTGTTCTGCCCTCAAGGAGCACATAGTCAATTAATGCTCAATTTAATCCCAAAAGTTTCTTTATTCTTTCTTTTAGTGGTGATTGTTTTACGAGGATCAAAGCAACGTACTGTAATGTTCCTATTATTTGTCTTTGTTCATTATGTTAGAGAAATCTTCTGTGAGTTTTTATGTACAAGTTAAAATTTTGAAAATATATTACTACAAAAAAATATATCACTACATGACATAAGTTCAAGGATACTTATTCCTCTTTAGACTTTCCACTGAGTGTTCATGACTCAGGAAATCCCAGAAAACCAAACAAAGAAGAACCTGAGCAACAAATTATTTAATGTATATAAAGTTCATAATACCCTTGAACTTTTTATTTTATTTTATTTTATTATTTGTTTATTTATTTTTCTGAGACTGGGTCTCACTCTGTCACCCAGGCTGGAGTGCAGTGGCATGATCACCACTCACTGCAGCCTCCACCTCCTGGGCTCAATTGATCCTCCTGCGTCTGCCTCCTGAGTAGCTGGGACTACAGGCATGTGCCACCACACCCAGCAAACTTTTGTATTTTTAGTAGAGATGGGAGGTTTTGCACTGTTGCCCAGGCTGGTCTCAAATTCCGGGGCTCAAGCAATCCACCCACCTTGGCCTACCAAAGTGCTGGGATTACAGGTGTGAGTCACAGCACCCAGCTACCCACAAGCTTTTATCATATATATTTAACCAAATTATTATGTTAACTAGTGAATATTTGACATATTGATTTTCTAAATTAAAACAAAAGTAATGAATAGGGAATGTACTAAAACCTAGAAAAAACCAAACTTACATCTATTAATGCTGATCAATTCCTGCAAATACCATGAGTAAATGGTGTATGTTCTTGAAACACCTACCTCCAAATCTATGGTCAGACCATAGAGGCAGATCTGTGTTTCAAAGGTTATGGAATGAAGTTCTTCAGTCACCATGTGACAGCCCTAAGGGAGAAAGAAATAAATTGTTACCTCACAAATGCATACTCACTATCTAATAGAAGACTTGTTTCTATATAAATTAATACATTTATCAATAAATTAATAAAGTAAATGCCCCCAAGCCATCTCTACTATTGAACATTCCCTCTTATTGATTTAAAAGTTATATACAGTTTGGAAAATCTTCATTTCCCCAAACAGAATGATTTTAAGTCTTCAAAACAAGATAATTTCTGGCTTTAAAAATTCTAGCATAGTTTTTTTCCATTGAAATTTAGACAAGTTGTTCCTTATTTTAATATTTGAAAACTGGTCCTTTCAAGTTACCAAATGTTAATAAAAGCAATCTATATATGCATAAGTATACAGATACAAGTCTTAGTGTCACAATGAATCTGTTTAAAAAGAATGCAAGACCTCCTTCTGGTTTAACATGGTAGGTGGAGTATACGTATTTTCCTCTGTTCCCTCCAGACACTCCAATAAGGTAATAACTGGAGTTTTATTCACTTTCCAATAAAGTAAAACTGTAATCTAGATCCCTGAATGAAAAGTAGGGGAGTGTAGAGTGAGGGTAGAAGAAAGAACACAGGGGTTGAAAGCACTGAGCACCCTGAGGCTGCAGAAAAGAAGACTGCAGACCAGGATGTGCTGTAAGAGCCCCAGCTCAGGCAGTGAAGTCTCCACCCCTCCAGACCTGGGCACAGGAGGGAGGTTTGCTCTTTGGAGCAGATGAGTCAGAGTAATTAGAGAGGCTCTCTACATTCTGGGAACAAGGTCAAGCTGCAGTCAGGGGTTAGGTGCTGTGTGTGCTAAAGAGAGGAAGGTCCTGTGAAAATGTACAGTGAAGCCCATGTTTGCCCCTTCTCCGACACCTAGAGCCAGGCTTAAAAGCTCCTGGAAAGGTATCTGGGAAGTTTGCCAGACCAAGGGAGGTAACATACAGATGCTGCCTTCTACACCCACCACCGTCCCCCAACAACCCATTGAAACAGCCAGATTCTAATAATCACCCTAGGTCTACAGTTCCCAGCATGCACATAGAGTTTTCAGGCAGTTTTTCAGTGCCCTTCTCTTAATGATTAACAGCAAGCTAATGATCATCAGGCATTTGACAAACCCTCTCACATGAAATGAAAATGCAAAAACAAAAAACTCAGAGGAAAAGCAAAATGTAAAAAAAAAAAAAAAAAAGCAGAAGAAGAGTAAAAAAACAGTGAAAAAAGTCTACTGTATTCAGCTCAGTTTATTCAATAAATATATGGCATGTTGAAGGGGCCTCAACCATTTGTAATGAGAAGATAATGCTTAGATACTGATTTGAACAAACCAACTGTCAAAAGGCCTTTTTTGAGACAATGGAGGAATTTGAACAAAAAATAGGATTTTATTAAGTCAGGATTAAAAAAATGTTATTTTGTTTTTTGCGATAAGGGTAGTGTGGTTAGGTTTAAACATTTCTTATATTCTAAAGATTCCTGCTGAAGTATCTACATTATACTGTACTATCTAGAATTTGAGAACTCCAGGAAAAATGTATGTATTGTTGAAGTTAGGTGATGCTTAAATCCATTCATTGTATTTTCCCTCTATTTCTGTATATATTTGAAAATGGACATTAAAACACTTTTTAAAAACTATATAAAACAAATATTACATCAGTGAAACAAGAATAGAATATTATTGTAAGAAACATTCCAAAAAGAATAAAGAACCACTTAAAAAGAACAAAACCACTTAAAATATAATAAGAGAAATAGACAAGTCAGTAAAAAGATTGGACAGAGTACAGGAAATTTCCCAGAATGTAAAACAAACAAAAAAACCCCACAAAGATGTCAAAAATAGAATAGAAAAGATAGCAAATAAAGAATTATACATGAACTGCAACAACAAACTAACACAAGTTCCAGAAAGAGAACAGAGAAAATGGAGCAGAGAAAATATCAAAGACATAAACAAATTGTAACTCTTATACCACTTATGCAATTGCTACAATCACTTTGGAGAACAATTCCTCAGTGTCTAGAAAAGTAGAAGATGCACATTACCTATACATAACAATTCTTGTTGAATCATCTGATTCTGACCCATCTGCTACCAAATATATATAAGTCAAAGATTTTTTACACTCGTATTAAAAAAAGACATGTAGAAGAATGTTAATTGAAGAATGTTTATAGTAGAACTGCTTATAATGATAAAATGATTCATCAATAGGAGAAGAGCTAGCTATACTGTGTATATTTATAGAGCAAAAAGCTATACAGCGTTGGAATAAATGATCCACAGCAACATGAATCAATGTAGGAATGAGTCTCAGAAAATATTTTGTTGAGCAAGAAAAGCAAGTTGTGATAAAATATATATATAAGGATGCCATTTATGTAAAATCCGAATTTATAATACAGAATAATATAAAGTATATAGAAACACATTCATTCATAGAAAAAGTATAAAGGCATTCTTGAAAACAATAAACATCAAAATTCAAGACAATGGTTTTTGGGAGGTGGGTGGGTACAGAGAAGAAACGGATTAAAGGTGGGGGGTGGGGTACCAGGTGTCTTCAACTATATTTGCAAAGTTTGAATTTTTAAGCTGTTTGATGGGTGTTCATGCTATTATTCTTTATGTTTTTACGTGTTTTCAATAGTCTATAAAAATGAAGAATACGACAAAACTTTTCAAACTAAAGGACGTGAGTGTTCAAATTGGAAGGACCCATGAATGGCTGGCACAATAAATAAATGAAGAGCCGAACCGAAACTCAATCCTGTAAAATTGCAGGAAACCAGTTTAAAAGTTTCAGGAGTGCAGGAAAAAAAAGGCATTTATAAATGATTAAGAATCAGAATACAAGATAAGTAGAAGACAATGGAATAGTGCTTTAAGAATTCGGAGGAAAAATGATTTCTAACCCAGAATTCTATATCCAGCCAAACTGTCAGTCAACTATGAATGGGAAAAACGTTTTCAGATATGCAAGGCCTCTGGAAATTTGGCTTCTTAGTACTTTTTCTTTGGAAACTACTGAAAGAGTCTCTCTAATAAAAAGGAGACAGTAACCTAAGAAAGAGGAAGACATGAACCCAGCCAGGAGAAGGGGGTGGGACTCCCTAGGATAACGGTGAAAGGGAGTTTCAAAAACAAACAAACAAAACAAAAAACAAAAAGCCACAACCCTACGATTGCACAACAGGATCAGAGGGCAAGTAGCCAGGACTGGAGCCAGAAGATGGAGGGCTCCCAGAGCGACGTTGCCAAGAAAAAAAGAAGAAAGGAACTTATAGATTGACATGTTTGACCAAATTGTAAGGAGTTTTCTTGTTCTGATGGAAAGTTTGGGCCTTAATTAGTGACAGGTACATAAATTAATCAAATCAAAAACTCAGGGAAACTATTAAATCCAGAGAAAACAAAAAGAAATACAAGAATGGAAATACAATCATAGTATGCTATATGGCTTCGCTGTTAACAATTTTTATATAATCATAATAAGGTAAACATTGAATACATTGAGTAAATGAAAATGTATTATATAATGATATTATGAAGATGGGGGAGAATTTCTATGTATGGAGACCTGTTATAAGAAAGACATAGATTAATCTTTTATAGAAAATCAGAAGTTAGACACATAAAATTAAAAAAAATCAAGAGATATCAGTATTAGCATGATATTTACAGCTCAAAAAATAATCACCTCTGGGTAGGAGTTTGACATAGAAAGAAGCAGGAAATTAAATTAGTCCCTGGTGAAATTTTATAGTAGGTAAAAAAGGACCAGCAGTATTGCCATCACCTAAAAGCTTGTAAGAAAAACAGGAACTCTGACCTCATTCCAGGCTTACCGAATCAGATTCTGCATTTTAACAAGAGTCCTGGGTGAAATTTGAGAGGAATTATTCTCAATGTGTGTATCCTCATTGCGTTTAATCCCAAAAGGGAGATGGAAAATTTGGAGATATAAAGCTTCAACAATTTATAAAATGAGCCCTGGGAACATGTGAACATGTAGGATTATTTACATCAGAAAAGTCAGGGTGGGCAGTTGGAGGTGGCAGGGTCACCTGAAAAGAAAGGAAGGTCAACCTAAGTATGCATTAATAAGTCAGAATTCTGTTTGCATTTGAAATCTGAAGTAATAAAAATAGTCTAATGTGATGATATGAACAAGAATTCTGTGATTATGTGAGAAGACCTCCTTGATAATGAGAATGCTACATTTAGGATTTGTTATTGAGAAGGAAGTAGATCTTTGTGATACTTTACATTGCCTGCAGGTAGTTACATTGACTAGGGTGGAATCACTTCTTACTGGGTTAGTAGAAAGTTATGTTTAATCAAAATTCTGCTTAAAAATCCCTAAACCACCCCTAAAGTACTCCCAGCACGTCAACACATCAAACAGCCAGTTCCTCTTCTCCAGCCCCTTTATGTTAAAATAAGTTGCTCTTTCTTTGGTTGAGCTTGAGACGGACTAGTTGTCTTGAGTGTAGGCACCAAGAAGGTGTATTTTTGAACAATAGAAAATCTCACTGCCCTCTAGGGAGGGGATGCTTACACTATACAAAACACTAAAGAATCTACAACTTCCACTTCCTGTTCACTAATGGGTGCCTTTCACATTATCTCTGAGTTCAATGGTGCAGAACATTTGAGAGGCCTCAGGCAAGTGCACAGGGATCCAATACTGTATGTATAAATATTTAACCATTATCAATCAAGTTAACAAACTGTTAACATATGGTCTAGCCTCCTGCCTTGACATACCCTTCACATAACCTAATTGGCCGGGTTTTAGCTCCTCAAAGTCTTACTGGAACATGGTGGCATGGATAAAGATAGCACAGCCATCTTGCGCCATTGCCTGTCCCCTTTGCTTCTACCTCTGTGAAGGGCCTTGTATGATCAGTGTGACCTCTAGGTCTCTCCAGTGTCTAGACATGTTTGCACTGATGGTGTCATCTGTGCTTGGGAGAGTAGACCTGGAGAGGCCTAAACAGGCCCTGGAAGTGGGGGCTTCAGGTCTTCTGGGCTGGGAATTCTGGCGTCCTGGATTCTGGGTGAGCACATTGCTTAAACCCACAGAAGACTTTCTTTGTAGGGAGGACTGCAGCTGGAGGATGATTGAAGGAAAACTTTTGGAGCTGAGGTGCTATGATATTGTGATATAATAAGAAATCTATATTTGGTCCCTGCACCTGGTTACTAAGACAGAGCTCCTAAGACCTTTCTAGATGGAGATGTTAGGTGAGTCTTCTGTTCTAAAAATTTGGTCTTTGACCCTGGTTCCTGACACAGGTTCCTAAGATCTTTGTAATTTCCTTAGTGATAGGATTGTCTGACAAAGAGCTCCTAAATTTCTGGAATTTTCTGGGTGAATTTTCTGGCATTTTCTATTCTAATGAAGTGTCTCTTGGTGGGCTTCTAAATAGCCTCAGGATGAGGCTTGGTTGCTAGGGGAACCAATCATGTGATTAGAGAGTTGAAAGTTCTACCCCACTCCCTGACCTCTGGGAAGGGAAGAGGGATTGAGAGTTGAATTCATCCACAATGGCAATGGCGATCAACTTTGTGATGAACTGTATGTAATGAAGCTTCCATAGAAACCTCAAAGAACAGATTTTGGGAAGCTTCTAGGTTGCTGAAGACATGGAGGTGCTAGGAGGGTGGCGCACCTGGACAGGACATGAGAGCTCCACACCCCTTCTCCATGCCTTGCCCTGTGCATCTCTTCCATTTGGCTGTTCATCTGTATTCTGTGTAATATCCTTGATAGTAAACCAGTAAATATAAGTAAAATGTTCCCCTGAGTTTTGTGAACTGCTTTAGCAAACTCATTGAACCTGAGGAGGGAATTGTGGGAACCCTCAATTTATTGCTGGCTGGTCAGAAGTGCAGATCACAACCTGGGACTTGCGATGGGCATCTGAATCGGGGGCAGTCTTGTGGGACTAAGCCCTTAGCCTGTGGGTTAAGGTAAAGAGTGTTAGAATTGGGTTAAATTGTAGGACACCCAGTTTGCGTCTGCTGGAGAACTGGTTGTTAGTGGAGAGAAACTCCCACACACATTTAGGTGACCAGAAGGGAGGCATGGAGAGTAAGAGTAGAAAAAAGTTTAGTGTTTTCCTCTTACAGGTCCCATTGCTCTCACATTCCAGCCTCTATAGTTTAATTTCTCTTTTTCTTTTTGAGACAGAGTTTCGCTCTGTCACCCAGACTAGAGTGCAGTGGCATGAACTTGGCTCACTGCAACCTCCACCTCCCAGGTTCAAGCGATTCTCCTGCCTCAGCCTCCTGAGTAGCTGGGACTACAGGCATGTGCCATTATGCCCAGCTATTTTTTGTATTTTTAGTAGGGACAGGGTTTCACCATATTGGCCAGGCTGGTCTTGAACTATTGAGCTCAAGTGATCTGCCCGTTTCGGCCTCCCAAAATGCTGGGATTACAGGCATGAGCTACCACGCCTGGCCTATATAGTTTAATTTCTATGAATAAATATACATATGATCATTCAGTACGGATAGCTTCCTTAGCTCTTTGAGTTATGGAACCTGTGTGTTCACCACCAAATATTAGGGTCTTAAAAGTGTGAGAAACCAGGATTCCACAGACAGAGCAATGACACTCAGGGTCGTCCATTAGCTTTGGAAACAGTCTTTACGCTTTATACAGTACTCTACTGAACTGAAATGTGGGTGGTGAGAGGGTGATTATTTTCTCAGTAATTCCAAACAGTTTCTAATGTTTACTTTAAATCCCTGATGCAATCGCGAGGCACATTTAGAACAAAATCCAGCAAGGAAGCTGACATACTATATGCAAGACTGGAGGAAAGACACTGTGACCAAAGAAAGTATTATTAATTTTCACAGCTTGCATGACTGTCATAATCTTCATTATTTCATCAGTGTAGTCTAAGCTAGAGACAATATTCAGTCTCTCATTCGCAGGTTCCATTCCTCACAGAATGGAAAAACATCATATATAAGATGCATTAGGGCCTGGCGCGGTGGCTCATGCCTGTAATCCCAGCACTTTGGGAGGTCAAGGCGGGCAGATGATCTGAGGTCAGCAGTTCAAGACCAGCCTGGCCAACATAGTGAAACACCGTCTCTACTAAAAAAAATGCAAACAATTAGCTGGGCATGGTGGTGTGTGCTTGTAATCCCAGCTACTCAGGTGGCTGACACAGGAGAATTGCTTGAACCTTGGAGAAGGAGGTTGCAGTGAGCCGAGATTGCGCCACTGCACTCCAGCCTGGGCAACAAGAGTGAGAAGCTCCATCTCACAAAAAAAAAAAAAAAAAAAAGATGCACCATTAATGTTTGTATCAAAGCCATCCTAATCATCCAAGATGATTACAGATACAAAATATCCATATTAATGATATTTACATTATATGGTATATTACATTATGTGGCACTGAATATAATAGCTGGATTGACTGTATTGTACTTCTAAAGAAAAATACCCATTGGAAAATCCGCTAAGAAACTAGAAAACTGGACAACCCACTTAACCAGGGCTCCACTTGGAAAAAAAAAGTACAATGAAAGGTAGGTCTAGATGTCACCATATTCTTCTCTGTTTCTTCTGCTTAGTGTCTAATAATATACCTTGGAAACCTAGAATATATTAACAAATGGTAATAGTTTTTTTTGTTTTTTGTTTTGAGACGGAGTCTTGCTCTGTCACTCAGGCTGGAGTGCAGTGGCGCGATTTCAGCTCACTGCAAGCTCCGCCTCCTGAATTCACGCCATTCTCCTGCCTCAGCCTCCCAAGTAGCTGGGACTACAGGCGCCCACCACCACACCTGACTAATTTTTTGTATTTTTTAGTAGAGACGGGATTCAACCTGTTAGCCAGGATGGTCTCGATCTTCTGACCTTGTGATCCGCCTGCCTCGGCCTCCCAAAGTGCTGGAATTACAGGCATGAGCCAACACGCCCGGCCAACAAATGATAATAGCTTTTAACTTGACAGAAACCTCTGCTAAGAAAAATATGACTGGGATAAAGGGTGATTTTCATCCAAATTTCTTGCTTATCTCTTAACACTCCATAATTTGTTGTAATGCCCCCTATGGAAAACTATGTGGAATAGAAACAATTAAAATAACCCTTTCATTTAGTGACTATTTATTGAGCACCTATTATGTGCTAGACACTGGGTTAGATCATGGGAAACAATGAGAAGAGAGGGAAACAGTGGTCCAATCACAGGAGAGATAGCTTTTAATCACAGAATCACAGAATCAGAAGACAGGAATGTAAGACAACACTGCTTAGCTCATAAAGCCCTCTGCTGCATTCTACAAAGTCTAAGGTTTTAGTAATATTTTTGTACAATTTCTCCCTCAAAAAAGTGTTGCAACTCTTCAAATTAGTTCAGTGAGAAATCAACTTGCTATGCAAATGCCTGGGCTAGCTGGTGTGTGAGTAGCGTGTCTGTGTTTGAGAACACTGAACCTTGAAAGAACATCTGTTTGGCTATTTTGTTAAATGAAACTCAAGTCACCCAGGCTTTACTAATAGCTTCATTGTGCTTCATGACTTTCCACCACATAAACAAAATTACCTAACACCTCAGTCTGTGGCTAAAACTGTCATTTATCGGTTAAAGCCCACTGACAAAGAGCAAACTGGAGAGAGTGCAATTCCAGCTTCTCTAGTCAAACAGTTTTCACATTTCAATAATCACTCTCTAGCTGGCTCCCGGCTAGATAAGGACCTCCAGGGAAAGGCTGCTTCCTGTGAATGTTTATTTTACAGGGACAGACTGATGGCCTCAAAGTCTGGCCACTTTCTAGGTGATGAAATCGTTTATTCACGTTGACTCTTCCCAGGAGAGAACATAGTTGAGAGAAAGGCAGTGATTGCTGAAGTTGATTTTATGATAGCGTGTCTACAGATTCCTCAAGCAATGTTGTGAAATTCCAAAGCAAATTCTTAAAATTAAATTCATTTTGAAAAATCTAAAGCTCCTACCCTATGTTGCATTTCTGAGGATTAAAGAATCTTAGTCAAAGGAACTTCAGAGATTGTCTAGTCCAATGAGTCCAAATGGCTTTTTTTTTTTTTTTTTTTTACCTTGGTACATATTCTTGAAAGTAAACTTCCCACCAGTTTCCATCTGTAAATACATAAAATAAAGCTGCCTTGATAGAAACAGGTGTGAGGGAGCCAGAGCTCCACATTTCCCCAACCCCAAGGGCGAATGGGGTTCCTGAGGTACCTCTTAGGCATCTTTGGGTTTTCGAAGAGAATGGGTCTTGTACAACTTCCTCCTTTCACCCAATCCTAAAGCCAGGAGCCCCTGTGCATCCTGACAGGTTGGCTTTTCTTGGGTAATCTCAAACAGTCACAGGCTGCTGCAATTCTAGGGAGGTTTGGAATGGCAACTTAGGGAAACTATAATTGATGACATCTTTGTCCGTTGTCAATCATTTAATAACTATCTGATACAAACTCTTGCAACCACAAAACTAGAATGGAGGGACCCAAAATTGTGTGTGTGTGTGTGTGTGTGTGTGTGTGTGTGTGTGTGTGTGATGGAGGTGAAGGGCATTGGAGTGGTAGCAGGAATCCCAGACATGAAATCCCGTAAAGGGGCATACACAAATGGTGACCTGAGGTTTCAGGGACCTGGATGTGGAAGAGGGAAGTGCCCAGAGTCTCCTGAAAGGGACCACATCTCCAGTAGAGCACTTGGCAGGTGAGCAGAGAAGGAGAAAGATCGGCAGTTGTCTGAAGTCAGGTACCACGTTTTAGAGCCCAGTTTTCCCATCTGTGTAGACACCTGCTCCCTCCAGAGGAGGCTAATCTGTAAATGCCATCACCAACATCTACACAGCCCACCACCACTGACTCACACACAGCTCATTCAGGCCTCATAACAACCCTTAGAAGTGTAGGTTAACATTAGCACCATTTTGCAGAAAAGAAAACTGGGAGTTAGAGAGGTTAAGTGGCTTGTGCAAGCTCAGATTGCCCGAAGAGGCAGAAACCAACACTGCTATCTCCACTATCCCACCGAGGCACGACACAAGTGCAAAAGGAGACACAGTAGACGAGAGAGGTCAACAACATTTTCTGAGGAAGCATTATTTTAAATTATGGTGTGAGACAGCCATGATTTCTGAGCAGGTGGGTGAGGTGCACTCTGTGAGATAGATAGGGTGAGGTGACGGGGCAGGAGGAGTGCCAACCAGCTCGCCTCTCCCAGGGAAGGTTTTGCGACCCACAGGCAGCATAGCAGAGGGGCCAGGAGCAGGGACACGGGATCAGACTGCCACGGTTTTATCTTGGCCCTGCCATCAACTGCCCCCACAATCTTGAGTAAGCTGTGTGACCACTCTGTGCCTCAGTTTCCATAACTGAAATAAGTATGAGGCTAATAGTACCTACTTCACAGTCTTATTGTAAGAGTTACAGAAATCAGTATTAGTGAAGCTCTTAGTGTCCAGTATATAGTAAATGCCACACGAGGATTGTTGAAGACATTCTTAGCAGGCGGTGAACTCCTGCTACAGGTGCTCACAGATAAGCAATAGCAACTTTTTGAAACTTGAAAACGAGGTTACGATATCCTAGCTTCCTGTTTTCCTGAAATTTGTGACCACCATCCCTGGCCTCATGACTTTATGAACTTCACTTTGTTGCCCATTCTTTCCTCACTCTTTCCTAACCTTCGCGTGATCATCCTTACTGAATGGCCAAGCCCCCGATTCCCAGCTTATCTTCCTTCATGTATTTCGTGACTAGTCAAGTTACTGCCGCACATAAGATACGGTTCAATCCATGGCTTGTTTTAAATGTACCTAGGAGTCATACTAAAATCCTACCAACAGGTGGTGCTCAAAGAATAGCTTAAAATAAAATTAACCCGATACGGCAAACCTGAAAAAAAAGGGAAGAAATAAAATCATCCTGATATGACTGTATGATTTTGCTATTCATCAGAAAATAAGAGGAAATAAATTGAAGGCAATATAACTAGACAGTGTTAACAAGACAGTGGTTGGTTTTTCTACAGTGGAAGATGATTTACTTAGATTTCTGTCTCTAGGGAAATTCAAGGGAAGATTTTCATTTTACATTCATAAAGATCACAATATACTACAAGAGTTGAGCTATTTGGATTTATTCGATTTGCTTTACTTAAGAAAAGTTCAGGATAATGATGCTTAGTCTGTTCAGATTCATAAATAATACTCAGGGATGTCAAGTTGAATGAAATGTTGCAACTCTGGCCAGAATTCCAAGGAGATGTGTGAAATGAGCTTTCATTTAAAGTGTGCCAATGTTTAACTAGGAAGTTTAGAAAACCTTTATGGGTTTCTATAAGCCGGGAAGAATGTCTCCCACTCATTTGTTTTACCAGAAGCTCCTTAAACCCAAAATCTCTGCTCTTGTGATTTCTTTGACTGCAGAGACCTGCTTAGGGAGCTCTGCCCTGAACAGCAATTCTACCCTGGAAGACTGAGCTTGTCTTCACTGAGGCTATGATGTTTGGCAAATGATCTTTAAGACACAATTAAGGGAATGAAGAATTCTTGGAGGGCAAAATGGTAGGGCATTAAATCTTTTGTGACAGATCTTTATGGTTTTGTGGGGTGTGATAAATTGGATATCATTGGATACTGGATTTATAAAGTGCTTTTCCTCCAAACAATTCAAAGATCTTTTTCATAGGAGCTGTGATTATAAAACCAAGAGCTTGGATCCATATGAACCACCTCAGAAATAAACCTCACTGCTTCAAAATCGCATCACGTAGGTGGTTTTACACCTGCAGCACCTCTGAGCAGGGCTGTTGAGCATGACTATCCTGATCTCTTAGAGGAAAAAAAATGCACTGTTTCTTCATCAGATCATTTGCCAGACATCACATTTTCAGGCCCTGGCAGAGCAGGTACTCAAACCCAGGTTTTCTAGTTCCAAATATATAGGTCATTGACTTATGCCTTAGTTTCGAGGTCAACTCAATAGATGTTCTCCAAGGTCATGTTCCGTTCATGATTTGACCACTCTATCGTCAACTAACTCAAATGTGAGTACTCAGACTGCATCAGTTTGTTCTTTCATTCAATTTGTCTAGTGAAATGCAAACATTAGAGAGCGAGGTAATTGGTATCTCAAAATAATAGGGTTGTCTTTTGCCCCACATATCATAATTTTTCAGCCTGACTTCACATATGTGAGAAAATGAGTGAACGAAAATGACGAATGACAAGGATATTTCTTAATAATGGACTGACTAAAGAAACTATGGCATATCTGTAAAATGTAATGTAACGTAAGCAATTTAAATCATGTTCTCCAAGAGTATTTAAAATTATGGAAAACTGTTCTCCAGGCTGGGCACAGTGGCTTACGCCTACAATCCCAGCACTTTGGGAGGCTAAGGTGGGTGGATCACTTGAGCCAAGGGGTTCAAGACCAGCCTGGGAAACATGGTGGGACTCTGTCTCTACAAAAAGTACAAAAACTAGCCAGGTATGGTGGCACACGCCTATAGTCCCAGCTACTCGCAAGGCTGAGGTAGGAGGTTCACTTGAGCCTGAGAGGCAGAGGCTGCAGTGAACCAAGATCTCACCACTGCACTCCAGCCTGGGCAACAAGTAAGACCCTTCTCAAAAAAAAAAAAAAAAAAAAAAAAAAGATACTTTGCTATGTGAAAAAAAGCAGGCTATGAAGCAATGAGTATCATATATTTTTAAAGTAATATGTACATAAATAAAAGACTAGAATGATGTATACTCAGATGTTAATAGTTATTTTCTTTGGAGGGTGTTATTATATGTTATTTTTATTTTCTCTTTTTAAAAAACTTCCTCATATTGTCTGCAATTATCAAGCTTTACATCTATAATCAGAAAAACATGAATTTGATTTTATATGAAGTCAAGCAGTTTAAAAGCTTTGTAAAAATAAGATATTATAAGATCTATTCCCAGAAAAATTCTGTAGGAGAAAACATTTCCTACCTCATTTCCTTTACCTCCAGCACTGGACTTCATTTCCTTTGGTTGCTTTGTAAAAGAAAACAACAATATTTAGATGAAAAAGCATTATCAGCTACATATTAAGTTGGTCGTACCTGTTGCAGTCATTTTCTTGGCCACAGTTTTGACTTCTAGAACAGCAACATATTTTCAAACTCATTGAAACCTGACACAACTGCCCAGATTTGACAGAGAGGAGCTTCCTGTCTCACCCCATGGGATGCCACTTTAGAAACTTGAGTTGGCATATCACTAAGACTTTAGCTTTCAGCCAACATTTTGAAAAAATGAAATCATGCTGGGAACTTGCAGAATCCATACAGCACTCCTTTGCACCTGGAAAGCATCATTTTAGCTAAGCTGTAGGTGATGATTCCCAATCCCTGAGAAACCAAGTCTAACGGAGAAGACTAGAAAAATGAACTATAGGGCAGTGTGTACCATATAGCATAGTAAGCTATTAGATGACATTACAGGGGAAGAAGACTTACTGACACAAAATAAATGTGCATTGATAGAGATTACTGAATGAAAAAAAGAGGCAGAAAACAAATTATGTAGTATGTATTATTTGATCCCACTTTAAAAATACATACATATAAATATTTTAGAAAAAAGAATGAAATTGTAAAAATGAAGATGTTAATAGCATTGCAAGGTGGTGGAGTTATAGGTGACAATTTTTAAAATTTTGATTTTGTTTTTTTTTTCTTTTGAGAGGGAGTCTCTACTGTCATGCAGGCTGGAGTGCAGTGATGCAATCTCGGCTCACTGCAAGCTCTGCCTCCCGGGTTCATGCCATTCTCCTGCCTCAGTCTCCCAAGTAGCTGGGACTATAGGCACCTGCCACCATGCCCGGCTAATTTTTTTTTTTTTTGTATTTTTAGTAGAGACGGGGTTTCACCGTGTTAGCCAGGATGGTTTCAGTCTCCTGACCTCGTGATCCGCCCACCTCAGCCTCCCAAAGTGCTGGGATCACAGGCGTAAGTCACCGCGCCAGGCCAATTTTCTGTATTTTTAGTAGAGACGGGGTTTCACTCTGTTAGCCAGGATGGTTTCAATCTCCTGACCTTGTGATCCACCTGCCTCGGTGTGAGCCAAAGCGCCCAGCCAATTTTTATTTTCTATATTTATTTTTGTATTAAAAAGCAATTAAAGTTATTATGCATAAGATAACCAATGTGAAAATGCTTTGCAAGAGCAAAAGAGCACCGTAAAAACTGAGGTTTTGTTATTTTATATATTGTACCTGCTGAAATAAAGACCTGATTTTTGGTGTGTTCCTTGTCCTTCCTTTTCCTTGTGACTTTTTTGGGAGACAGACATTTCTAAGTTAAGGGCTCTTCCTACTTTACTTATTACTAAACCTGGCCCCTTGTTGAAAGTTCCTGGAGGGTAGGACTTGAGCCTAACAAAAAAGAGTGCTAGTTACAAGGGTGTCTATAATACATTATTCTTTATTACATTTTATTTACTTGGCGGTTCACACAGGAAGGATTCAATTAAAAAAAAAAACATACTCCTCAATACTAAAAACCAAACAAAAACAAAAACAGAAATCAGAATAAATTTCTGTATGCAGATATCTTTCTGTTAACCTACATTTTATCTTTGAGAAAGTAGACTTTTTGAGGCATATTCGGTGGTGCCCAGACATTCAGTGAGGCAATTGCTAAATGTTAATAAGCAGAAGGAGGAACACGGTTTCTGGCGAGAAAAATAGGTCTTTGGGGATCTAAGAACTATGCAAAGAATTAGAAAGAAGGCAGAAAGATAACTCTAGGTCAAGAGGAAGTGGTAAAAGCAAGAAGCAACAGGATGAGGCTGGGTCAGAGCTTTCTAGACATGCCAAGGTGAACTGTGTACAGCTGCTATACCCAGGAACATCCTATTTCCCCAAGCTAGCCTCCTAAAATGAAAGCGCTTTTAGCCAGACGTGGTCATTAGAGATGTAAAAATGAAACCAGGAATGCCTATCCATTATTGCATGTATGTGTGTGTGCCTTTGTACTTTTGTATTTGTATATCATAATTGTACACATTTTTGTGGTACACATGATATTTTGATACATGTATACAGTGTGTAATGATCAAATCAGGGTAATTGGGATATCTATAACCTAATTTATCTTTTCTTTGTGGTAGGACCATTACAATTCTTCTCTTCCTGCTATTTGAAAATATACAATAAATTATTGTTCCCTTCTATATTATTATTTTTTTTTTTTGGAGACTGAGTCTTGCTCTGTCATACAGGCTGGAATGCAGTGGCGCAATCTCAGCTCATTGCAAACTCCGCCTCCTGGGTTCAAGTGATTCTCCTGCCTCAGCCTCCTGAGTAGCTGGGATTACAGGCAGTTGCCACCACGCTGGGCTAATATTTGTATTTTTAGTAGAGACGGGGTTTCACCATGTTGGCCATGCTGGTCTCGAACTCCTGACCACAGGTGATCCGCCCGCCACAGCCTCCCACAGTGCTGGGATTACAGGGGCGTGAGCCACCGTGCCCAGCCCCTTCTACACTATTGAAAATCATAATTTATTCCTTCTAACTGTATCTTTGTATCCATTAACCATCTTTCTCTTATTCTTCTGCCCTGCTTCCTTTCCTAGCCTCTGGTAACCACCATCCAACTGTCTGCCTCCAAGAGATCTACTTTTTTAGTTCCCACATGACTGAGAATATGCAATATTTATCTTTCCGTGCCTGACTTATTTCATAATGACCTCCAGTTCCATCCATGTTGCTGCATATGACACAATTTCATTCTTTCAATGGCTGAATAATATTCCACTGTATAACACCTCTCTATTTTAAGACAGATTATCTCTGTCCTTATCAGCAAAATCTACTGACCAACTACTATGTATACTTAGGTACTCTGTCTTCATTGTTTAGAACTCAGACCTTCTAAGTTAAAGTTCGGTGCTCTTTCTACCATTTTAATTCTTCACTGATGGCATGTTTTATTTCTCAATATGGTTCCTAATTTCTTTTCTTTTTTTCTTTTTTTGAGACAGAGTCTTGCACTGTCGCCTGGGCTGGAGTGCAATGGCACGATCTCAGCTCACTGCAACCTCCGTCTCCCGAGTTCAAGCGATTCTCCTGCCTCAACCTCCAGAGTAGCTGGGATTACAGGTGCCTACCACCACGCCTGGCTAACTTTGTATTTTTAATAGAGACGGGGTTTCGCTATGTTGGCCAGGCTGGTTAGAACTCCTGACCTCGTGATCCGCTCGCCTTGGCCTCCCAAAATGCTGGGATTACAGGCATGAGCCACCGTGCCCGGCCAGTTCCTAATTTCAAATAAGAAATGTTTAAGCACAAAATATACTGAATTATAAGGCCTATTAGTAAAGATGTCTCTGATTTTCGGGAAAAAAACCTGTGTAACTTTACTGCCAAACTTACCAAATGTCGAAATTCTACCGAGAGACTCCCATTGGAAGATTCTTCAATAGACATGGCTTTGACATTAGTTCCACAAAGTACAAATCTTCGGTTGCTAGAGAGGAAATCTTAGCTATTTACATGGTCTCAGGTAAAATATATTTACAAGAGCAGCAAGAAAGATTCCACAAAGTAAATGTCTTACCTTAGAGTTGAAACATTCCTGTAAAACCAAGAAAATTCTTTAAAATAAGCTATTTAATAGATCTAGGAATAACTTTTTATACTTTATTTTATTTATTTATTTATTTATTTATTTATTTATTTATTTTGAGACAGAGTCTTGCTCTGTCGCCTAGGCTGGAGTGCAGTGGTACAACCTTGGCTCACTACAACCTCAGCCCCCTGGGTTCAAGCGATTCTCCTGCCTCAGCCTCCTGAGTAGCTGGGATTACAGGCGTGAGCCACCGCACCTGGTCTCTACGATACTTTAAAGGATAGTATATAAAATTGATTTCAAGTTTTTATAGTAAAATTTTAAATTTAAGATAACCATTGAGTTTTGTTAAATGTTTGAACTTCAAAGTCAAATATTTGAAGTACATTCATTATATAATGTTAGAGAAGTACATTTAAAAGTTCAAAATTACTCTATAAAATAAGGGCCATTCATTTTTAAAAGTCTTACATTTTGAATTACAATTCAAAATGAAATTAGAAAACTTACTTGTCAATTGATGCTTTAACCTTTACCTGATAGTTTAGTTCTGGCAATTTTATTAATAGCCTGGAAAGAGACATCAATAAAAAAAAAATCAAAGATAAAAATCAAAAGTGTTTAAAAACCCTTTTTTATATTTAAACATTCAAATATACTTATGAAATATGCATATAAATAAACCTTACATAATCTACAGTTTGTGTTTTAAAAATGTACAATGCCTTTTTAGTTTGCCATGTTACTAATGTTGACATCAGTCACTTAATAGCATTATTGACAAACACTTGGAACTGTTTCCATATTGCTTCAGTTGATGTTTGCTGGATAATACATTGGCGAGGTCAGAAAAAAGCTATATATTTTGGTTAAAGCCCAAATGTAGGTTAGATGTATAGATATAAAAAATTGTTGTATGGCTTCATTTTATCCTCATATTACCAAAAAAAAAAAACAAAAAACCAACTTTGTAAGCTTTAATGATAAGTGTTTTATGGTGAACATACTGAGACAGAACTCTAGTAAAATATGGAAAATCACAACTCAAATACATTTGAAATCTTTCAAAACACTATATTTAAGTAACAGCAAAAATGTTCATAAAAAACCCAAACTTCAAATGAACAAGTAATTGAAGTTCAGTGTAAAAATTCCTTTAATTCCTTCTGGTGTCAGCCCATCCTTTATTCTTTTGCTTTCTCCAGCTCCTCAGATTTCTGTCCTGTGATGTAACCTACCTGTGGGTTCAGTGCAGTTTCAGAGATAGTCATTCGATCCCTCACATATTCATTCATTTACTCATGCCCTCATCCTAAACTTTGCTCATTCACTCAGCATGCATTGAGCTCCTAATATTTACCCAGTATACCCTTAGGTACCAGAGAACTGATGTAGCAGAGACTGCAGAAGGGAGAAAAGTGGACGTGGCTCTATGTAAAAGGAGGGTGTCCAGGCACACAAATGGAATATAGAGAATATGGTGACAAGCAACTCACTGGCATTAGAGAAATGAAATCATAGCTCATGGACAGCCCAAACAAAAGGGTGGGTAGAATGTTGCAAAGGCTCTTTAAAAGTCCTGTATGAGGCACAAGATTGGTTTAGGGTTTGGAGTATGTTGAGTATGCAGTGATTGGTAGTGAATGGTGAGAAGGGGACATAGTCACATAAAATAAAGCCAGATGTTTTTCCTCTTCACCTTCCTTTCTATACTACTTCAGGAAGGATCTGATTTACTGCAAGATGCTGACAAGTCCCATGGAGTCATTCTTCCCCTTCAAGGTCATTTTTCCCTTTGAAACAGGAGGATGCAACGGTATGGCAAAGAGGGGTTTTATGAAAACTTTGAGTAAAGGATCACCTATCACGACGGTGGGGAATAGGGTGCAGAGGAGGAGGAGGGGGACCTACCAGGTACAAGAGGAAGACAGAGCCTACAACCAGGGGCTAATGTTCTATGCCTCTGGCAATCAGTTCACACAACATGCAAGCGGTACTGATTCAGAGTTAGAATTTTTTGCTAGGCAATCCCTACTCATCTCCACTTTTGTCCCAGAGAGCATCTTAGACTTACTATATCATCTATAGGAGTGTCTCAAGGAAAAGTAGAATGTCCACCACTTCTCCATCCTAGTTCACTCTCCTCCGAGTTATATAGAGATGTGGGAATGAGGAAGGAACAACTTTTGATAAGAATGCCTATTTTTAAATTTTACTTTATTATTCTATTTTATTTTTTGAGATGGAGTCTCGCTGTTGTTGCCCAGGCTGGAGTGCAATGGTACAATGTACAATCTCGGCTCACTGCAACCTCTGCCTCCTGGGTTCAAGCGATTCTTGTGCCTCAGCCTCCCAAGTAGCTGGGATTACAGGCATGTGCCAACATGCTCAGCTAATTTTTCTATTTTTAGTAGAGATGGGGTATTGCCATGTTGGCCAGGCTGGTCTTGAACTCCTGACCTCAGGTGATCTGCCATCCTCAGCCTCCTAAAGTGCTGGGATTATAGGCATGAGCCACCATACCTGGCCAAGAGTGCAATTTAAAAAGGAACCTAGCCTCAGCCTTTTGTTTTCAGTTCTTAAATCCTGGTGCAAAATTCACACAAAGAAACTGATTAAGAATGTTAATGGTGTCTTAAAAATGCAAACTGAAGACAAATGCCTTCTCTTTAAAAATGGAGTTCTAATAGTGATATGTGATCAGCAACCCTATCATAGAACCCTAAACTGCTCTGTACCATGGCATCGCCACCTCTTGACCCCGTTAGTCTGTGGTTTCAGCTTTCCAGAGGTGACCTAGTGATTAGGCATTTAAAGCTTTAGTTCTTGGAGTTTCAGGCATGATGAGAATCTTTGAAAGTAAGAAGTCAAACTCATTGTTCTCAGCATCATTAGGGAAAACTATAAGTTTTGATTGCTCATGCTAATAGAAAGGATCAAATTCACAGAGAAAGCAACAGTAACACAAAAGTTATGTCTTTAAATCAGGTACACAGTAGGGATATATGGAAAACTGCAGTATTGGGAGTTTTTGCGGAAAGTCCCATAAGCCAGCTACTGGGTAATCTCAGGAGATGAATGTGCCACTATGTTTCCTGGATAGGATATTCAAAGCCTTCCAGAATCTGTCCCCAATCTGTCCTCTCAATTCTGTCTCCCCCTGCTCCCCACGATTACCAGACAGACCTAGGAAGCCATTATTTCTGTATTCCCACTCTCCTACAACCCTCCTCCCCTCTCCCAATCTCTCCAGTCTTTTCTCAAGTCAACCTTTTCGGCAATTAATTTAATTGTGCCTGATTTTATGATGCCATACTTTCACGTCCTCATCTGCACTGTCATGCTCTTGACAAGCAGGGCTCTCATCTTCACATTTCTGTGGGTATTTCCCAAAGCTCAGAGCTGGGCACACAGCAGATGGTTCAATAAAGAACAGCTGAATGCAAGCCACAGTGAGAGAAATTGGCCATGATTATCCAGAGACTTTAGCTCCACAAACACACGAAATCATAGATGTTTTGCCTACCTTAGTTTTACAGTGAACTGAATCAGGGTTTTAAGTACCAACGGCCTCTGAGGGTGGGTTGGCATACATGGCTGTCGCTCAACCACAAATGAGCTAGATGAAAAGGAAATAAAGCGCGTCATTTGAAAACATTGAAAATATTGAGACTGAAAACCACAGAGGAACAGGATGCTATCCACTCATAAAGTCCAAATTTTCTACACTTAGAAGATACTCAAACCCCCAATTAAACTCAGATCTTTACAATGACTTTTTATAAATCATTTAACAGTAGTAAATGAATCTTAATTGTTATAATTGAGCCATGAATAAAAGCCCCAGTCCATTTAGTAATTTTTTTTCTTTTGAGAAGGGTCTCCCTCTGTTGCCTGGGCTGAAGTGTGGTGGCACGATCAAAGCTCACTGCAGCCTCAACTTCCTGGGCGCAAGTGATCCTCCTGCCTTGGCCTCTTGAGTATCTAGGACTATAGGCATGTGCCGCCATGTCTGGATAAGTTTTTTTATTTTTTGTAGAGATAGGTGTCTTTTTATGTTTTCCAGGCTGGTCTACAACTCCTGAGCTCAAGCAACCCCTTGCCTCAGCCTCCCAAGGTGCTGGGATTACAGGGTGAGCCACCATGCCTGGCCAAAAATAAATTTCATGACTTTTTTTTGGACTAAATATTAGGATTTCTGGTACATGTTAGTATTTTTTGTTTAGATTAGCTTATAAACATGAAAAAGTCCTCCATCCTTTGTTTCATATGCACATAAGAAAAAACCCTTGAAACTTTTTCTAAAATGTGAAAACTGAGCTGTAGGTGAGTGACATGACTTAGCTTGTGGAAAACTGAGCCAGTTGGTGAGAGAAGTGTTGATGAATAAATAGAGAAGAGTAGAAATGTGGTTTCTGAAACTTTCTGGGGTTCTATTCACTTCTCCCTGAGGCTTATTGTTGAATACTTCCCTGCCACTCTTCCACCTAAACGCCAAAACCTTAGGCAGGGTGTTCTTACTTCACAGAATGCAGGATGCCATTGATAGCACTTTACTTACTTCTTGAAAAGGTTGTAGATCAAGAAGGTGACTCTCTCTAGCATGTGAGTTCTTTGCACTGGAATGGGATCACCTTCATATGTCATTTTGGTAGATTGTTCTTCTAGTTTCTCCAATTGCCTTCTGAGTTGAAAAAGACTTTCTGCCAATAGTGTAAAGCTATTGAACAGCAAATGAAAATCAAAGATAGTTTTTCCATTTAATAATAAAAAAGGATTGTAACAATGGGTCATAGTTAATAAATGTTAAATTATTAATTATTAAATTAATTAAATGAATCACTTAATTTGATTTAGGTTAGTGACACTTCTTTATTTTTATTTTCCTAACCCATTTTTTTTGAATATGCATATGTTAAATATTTTTAATGTTTTCTCATTTAAACCTTCAATTATATATGTCATTATTTATGAAATTTTATCAACATCTGGAACCAAATCCCTTTTAATTGTTCTTTGTTTAAGCTTATTAAGCATATGTATGTTAAAAATGTGGCACTCACTAAAGGGCAAAAAAAGAGCAAATTTAAAGCCATAAAAAACATGCTATGGTTAATGTTTTCTTATGTAAGCATACTGAAAGAAAAACATATGAAACCCATATGAAAAACATATGAAACGATCTTCCCCCACAATATATATTTTTACAAGTCCTAAGTATTAGCCAAAAGTGATCAATGACTCTCTTTAGAGTAAGGTATATTTAGAAATGCTTGCCCCTGATAACTGCTTGGAATTTTATTCATTACGCAGTGATCTCACCTCAGAAATGGAGGTGGCGGTGTGGGCCAGAAGCCTGGGAAAGAGTAAGATTGAAATAGACACGGAAGGGACTTCCAACTACAGGAGACAGAACATCTTATCAGACTTGGAAAGTCCACCTCGCCATACAGCAACTCTTTCTACTTTCAGTATTCCACATATAAGACTATGGCAAGAGTGGTTGAATCCCTGCTGATTTTTTGTATGAGCTCCATTATCGGTTAAGATCTTTATTGCTCCCTTTATTGTTGTTTTCACAACAGAGTACAGTGACTTGGAGAATCAAAGTGTCTTCCCAAGGAAAATCAATGTTTTAAAATGAGTCAAACTCCTTACATTTCTTGACAAGTAGGCCTGGCAGGGCAGAGCTTTTAGTGAGGGGGTCCCCAGTTACTACATATTGCATTGTATTGACTTGTTCTCTTGGGAACCAATTTTAGATTTTAACTGAACAGTTTCTTTCTTTTTCATATTTTCCAATTGTTCCTTCAGTCAAATAGTTTTATTTTGCATTTATGATGTGGAAAACCCTATGAACATTTTAATCTTCTAGTGCAAAGGGTAGTTATCTACATTTCATTGCATGTGTGCGTACATAGATCCGGAATGCCGGGTTGTATTAACCATTTGTGACTTTTAAAAACTGACACATAAAAATTGTATATATTTGTGGTATTTGTGGTATTGTATATATTTGATGTATGTAAACATCGTTGAATAGTTACATCAAGCTGAATAACATGCATTATTACCTCACATACTTACTTTTCTGTGGTAAGAGCTCTTAAAATCTACTTTCTTAGTAATTTTCAAGTATACAATAAATTGTTATTAACTACAGTCACCATAAGGTACAATGGATCTCTTGAAATTATTCCTCCTAACTGAAATTTTCTATCCTTGACCAACATCTTTGACAAAAGAAATCACTATGTTGAAAACACAAAACTAACATTTAAAAGTTGAGATATCTATTTTCAAGATTTTGAAACTAGTACTTCTTTATTCTGTCCTTAAAGAAAGTATATTGCCGGTTTCAAAATTTATTTGAGTCTTTTAAGATTGATATCTTGCACGTGAAAATTCAGCATTCGATAGATGCTTTCTTTGATTTCCCCATGAGAATGAAAACTAAGAATACTTATACTACTCGTTTTCAACTGTAGATTTCTCAGGTGCTAATAAGCCATCAATAAGCTGAATGAACTGATGTTGCAGTCTAAACCTGCATTCTCTGGCTGAGTGACACTGAAGTTTTGTATTTCCTGTGGTTTTCACTAGAAACTGCAGTCAATTCGTTTTACCAGTTCTGAAGCTGGTCGAGCCCGTTGTGGAGTGGACCCCCGATGCAGGCGATTTGCTGCCGCCGCTTCCAGTCTTGCAGCTCTTCTATGAGCATGTTGTTCATTAACAGGTCCGTCTCATGGATGATTTGGGTCATTTTACTGAGAGCCTCCTAAAAACAAAGGGGACTACTGAAAAGAGTTTCATAAGAAATAAGTCACTTAGAATTCAATTTACAAAACTATTTGACCTGGTAGACAAGGGCTTGGTTAAAATTTTGACCAAATATTTTACTAAATACTAGCTTCTATTTGCCAGGCCTTTTCAAACAATTAAATTATTGACAATAAAAGATGTCATGAGAAAAGAAGAATGGCCACAGTTTAACATTCTCTTCATGTGTTTCAGTATAAATATATTGAATTTGTAACTCCTGTGGCAATGATATTGAATCTTGTAGTCACAAAACTGTATAGTTGCTTATTAAAAGGATATTTATATATTTAATTTATTTTTTAAATAAAGATGGTTATCCATTTATATTAAAATGAGCTGACTAAAATTTGAGCCTTTCTGTGTTAATTTTTATTAGGATTGTTTCTGGGTTTTGGAAGGCATAATGGAGAATTATAACTTTCAAAGGTCTAGGGGGTAGAAGATACGAATTTCTGTGCTGGCATTATTGTAAGCTACATGAATGTGAGCAAAGTATTTAATTTTGCTGAAACTTGGTATATTCTCATTTATACAACCAATTGAATGAACTGAATTATCGTCAATGTTCCTTCTCTTTTTAAAATGTTATTCCTAAAGTAGAATAAAATGTCATGCATAAAAATACATAGCATAGATTTATTATGCATAAAAACATTAACTTTTTCTTGAATTAACTACTTGCATACTTAAAATCTGATATATAACTAAGTTTATAATTAATTTAGGGTAAAAATAAATGTTGTACTTGTTTGTGCTCACACAAATTCCTGCACAAAAAATTGAGCCGAACTTTTAGAAATGAACTACTGATTTATTAGTGACTGGTTAAATTTCAATTGCATTTATTTTTCAAGATAGGTAGAAAAGTGAAATAGAGATGTTTCCCCTCCTTAAAAATATTTAATTAAACCAGAAAAAAAGTTCTTGCTCTCCTTGGAAGAAGTTAGATTGAATATGTTCAGTTGCCAATGAACTATTTTGAAATCTAGGAAATTGCTTAATACTACGTCATTTCTCAGAGTAGAAACTAGAATTTTTTTTTTCCAATAAGATTTTAGCAGTCATCAAATGCTATTTTAATTATATATGTGCAGTGGAACCCATCTCAGCATATTAAGTACTTAAACTAAAACAGCCATGTCTGAAATAATGACAAATAAAAATCATGTAAAAGTTCCACCCTGAAATTAATGTTAGCTATAGTAAATGTACCACATAAGCAAGATAAATAGTCTCTAAAGAGGTCCAGCATTGTAAACTCATGAAGAGAAGCATGGCAAACAGCATGGGACTGTTCCTAGAAACCTTGCCGTTTTTTCATTCAGTAAATGGAACTGATAAATCTGACAGCTTGATTCTTTTCAGTTAGTCCAAGTTTAGAAAAAAGGAGAAAAATAGTCAAAAGCCCAAATTAAAATTCTTCACTAACCTTTCTCTTGAAATCGAGGCTGTTAAGCATTTCCTGCAGTGTCAAAACTTCCTGATTCATCATGGCGCTATTCTTGTCACTCTGATCTGCAAAGGTAAAGAGATCAGATTTAGAGTCCTCGCCAAGTCAAAGCTCTCTATTCCTGAAAGTCAAGTCAGCCTCAATCCACCACCCTAAAACAGCCCTGCCCCAGAGAACTTACGTGATAAGAGACTAATTGGGTTCACTAGAGGTGAGCTTGGAAGTCTCTGTCTGCTCATTTTGCCAGAAAGAATTACATCCAAGCATGAAAAAAAGGACCTCTTTATTTTACAGACCTTCAGGAAAGACCATTCTGCACTTGGTGTCCGGTTTTGTTTTGTTTTGTTTTGGTGGTGGTGGACAGAGGAGATAAAGTTGCTGTAATGGATTCCTTACTGGATACCTCCACATTAATTATATACTTGGTTATTTGGTAAAAGTAAGGAAGGCGGGGATTACCCTTTGTGCCCCTGATTAAATAATATTTGACTCTCTGTTGCCTTCACCTACCCCTCCTTGCTCTGCTTCATATGCAGGTTTTATGAGAAACTGCCTCATAGAGTTACAGTCTTATCTACCTAGTCTCATGAACTAATAAAAGACTAAGTTCTTTACTTTCTCCCACTTTTTTTTCTTTTTTTCCCCAAAATGATCTAGCTTCATTGTAAAACTAGCAGTGGGCCAGAGTTGTAACTTAGAAAACTATCTGACTGAAAAAAAAGATTTATCCTTTTTCACATGGGGATACATACAATAAATAAACATTATATTATTTAATTTGAACATTAAACTTTATTGACGTAGTGATGGGGCTCAGAAAATGACACCCCAAAATAATGGAACTAAAGCAGCAGCCTCAAGGTCTCTCTCAATCCTCTGTCTCTCCACAGCACACATGAAGTGCTCGGAAGCTCCCTGATCTACCTCGAAAATGGACCCTTAAGAGGAACACAATTGCCTTGGATCCCTTCCTTGAAATTTCATTAATCAGATGAACTTAAAATTCATAAAACAGAGGAAAAGTCTGAAAATTAAACACCACACCTAGAGCTCAAACTTTGTCCCAAACTATTGTTTGTTCTCAGGTTCCAGTCAATTCTTCAAGAGTATTATTTACTAACCACTGTCTGAGCATTGGGTCCATTCATTAACTTTAAAAATCATTTGCTTCTACATTTCCAACCTCCCTTTCCCTTATGAAGAAGGACATATCAACATCTGTACCCCACTGGATTACTGGGTAACCATTCTCCTGCTATTCTCCCATGCTGTGCATGTTAAATTAATTTGCATGCCTTTTTCTCCTATTGATCTACATTTTATTAGTGCATATTCAATGAACGTTCAGAGGGTGAAGGGGGAAGGTTCCCTTTTTGCTCCTACAATGCCAAATGACTATTTATACCAACCATTCATGTTCATGAAAAATGGGGGCTGAGAATGCTGATTTGACTTGTGTAATTGTGAAAAAGAGGTCCCAGAACAACACTGGGGCAAATTTCTCTACAAAACAGGACTAATCTCTAGGAACTCATTTCTGGTTGTAATGATTCACAAATTTACTAACTCCTAGATCACATACATAGCAAAATCTTGCTTATGTAGCATTTTGGCAACTGAAAACTTCTTTAGCTAACCTTTCCCATCTTCACCAAGGATATAATAACTTGTTTCCCTTGTATTTTTCTTTTCACTTATAACAGGATGGGACAAACAAAATAAATATTTGTGGGTTTAGGTGATAAAAATAATCATTTTAATTCATAATGGACATGAAGCACTGAAAAAGTGACTCAAATCATAACAAATTAAGTTCAAAATAACCTAATTTTTAAAATTAGTAGTTTGCATATAAAATTTGGAATAAGGCTGCCTTCAATGAACATCACTTGATTACATTTATAGTTGTTCTAAACCCTTTTAGGGTCATGAACTCCCCCTTTGATAATGAAACCCAAGTTTGTGCCATTTCTTCTGAATGGAAAAGTTGTATGTACAAATAATTGTGAACATTTTGAATAATATTTCCTGGAAGTCAAGGCATCTTAAGCATATCAGGAGAAGAACCCAAAACACCTCATCTTCACGTATAAAAAGTTATGCTTGACCACAATCATTCATATTTCCTTCAAGATACATTTTAGGCCAACATTTTAATAATCAAAGATGATTCTGTAAATGGAAAGTTTCTTTCTGATTTATTTTTTTGAATTATTTTGAAATAATTTTAGAGCTATAAAAAAGTTGCACAAATAGCACAGAGTTGTCATATATCCTTCACCTAGTTTCTTCTATTCTCTTACATAAACATAGTAAGCACAATGATCAAAACAAGTAAATTAGCATCAGCACAATTCCATCAACTAAACTAGACCTAGAATCTTGCCAATTGTTCCATTAATTGCAACATACTTTAAACTATTTTTCTATTATTATTTGTAAATCTTAGGTCTTGTAAATATTCTCTTCCCCTTCATTTTAAGAAAACACCTAGTTGTAAACAATTTCAGTGTTAAACCACAGAAAAAATAGTAAAATAAATTGCAGTGACCTTACATTTTGACATTTATGCAATTATTAAAATTATGTTTTTGGAGACTTTTTGACACAATAAAATACTTAAAATGTTAAATGCAGTACACAAAATTGTATACAATATGATTTCATTTTTTGAAAATAAATACATAGATGTGTATGTATGTGAACATACAGAGAAAACGCTGGAAGGAAATATATTTTGACAGTATCTGTGGATAGTGAGATTTCATCAGATTTTTTTAATGCTTTTGCCTATATTTTATGCTTTCTTCTGTGAAACACATTTCTATTTTATAATCTTAGAAAATTATATTATTAAAATACTACTTGTAATTTTCTGATCATGTTAGGCAATTATTATTACTTTTGTTTCTGTGATAATTATATTTTAATTCTATAGGAGAAGGTTTTTATCTTTTAGAGACCTATGCTGAAGTAGGGGTAATTCCTCATGCAGTGTGAAATTTATGTTGCATTGATTGGTAATTTACTTGGAATTAGTTGGATATGCATGGATACACACACACACACACACTGTTAAACACTCACACACACACACACATATTTATATGCAGAGAGAAAGAAGCAGCAAAACAAGAAAATACTCCCTGTATTTCCCTAGGCTTATCTAAGGAAGTAGATCAAATTTTTCAACTCTGTCAGTGAAAAAACTCTACTCAAGATGCCTTTTTGTCTCTAGGCATAATTACAGAAAAAACAAAAACTTACCCATTGTCTGAATTGTTTTATACCTGTAGTCAAATTCGTCTTGCAGGTCTTCTAAGTATTTAGTATCTTGTTCTGTCATCTTTTCATAAAAGAAAACATACTCACTCTGCTGTTACAACTAAGCACGTCAATCAAACAACATCATAAGTATTTTAAAAAACTGCTTGGTGCTTCCAGTCTCCAACAGCAACCAAAAACCACAATGAACTCACGCTTCTAAAGAGCTAATTCATATGAAAGTTGGATAATGCTGGAAGAACCAGATTGAACTTGCCCTTCCAGCTATTCTCTCTTTCTATTTGCCTGGAAGTCTTTCAGCCACTACTTGCTCATTTCTTAATTACTTCCAAATGATGCTATGCATATAATCTTTTAATTGGAGAATATGAATATTTTTGCCCTTTTTAGAACTCGTGGGTATTTCATGTAACTCTGTACTAATGTATCAATGATCACTTTTTGCTGAAATCTTCATTTAAATATGCTGTAGTTTATGACAATTCAGCTTAAATATTTTTTCTTTCTATTTCCTGAAATACGCCTATGCTTCTACTGTGTCTCCTGTTATTCTGTCTTTAAGATTTTTACTTTACTTTTCCCCAAACCTGGTGATGTTTTCCTGCTCAGATATAATAGTAAATGTCAAGATCTGGGCTAAAGGCTTTTTATATATTATCTCCTTCAGTCCTCACAACACCCATGAAGTAGGTTATCCTCACTTTTATAGAGGAAGAAGCAGAGGCCACGAGATGTGAAGTAACACACTTGTCCAAGGTCACTCAGGTGCTCAGTGAGAAGTTTGTGGGAAGTCCAGCAGTCTAACCCTGACCCCACCCTTAACCAAAGATAGACCCACTGCGCTTCCTAGATTCAGACTACTGTACTTCCTTCTGTTCTTAGAAAAGTCAAACTTTCTACTGCCTGCTTATTCCAAGAAGTCTTCTCTAAGGAAACATATATCTACAACAACAATGCATTCATCACAAATTTTAAATTTCACTCAGAGTTAAATTTAATCCAAATTTTAAATTATTGGTTACAAAAAGTATAGAATTTGGAGGAAGAGAGTCTGAATTTGTGTCCCAGCTCTATGACTTTTTAGTTGCATGGACTTGGGCAAATGTCTTTGCATTTTAGCTTCTTCGCCTGTAAAAAGGGGTGTGGGGGTGGGAGGAAGAAGGATAACAGTATCTACCTCAAGGAGTTGTTATAAGGATTACATTAGTTTGACTGCTTAAAACAGTGCCTAGTACCAAATATATGCTTCATAAGCAGTAGCTATTATTACTCTTCTAATCCCTGTTATCTCATTCTCTTAATGACATTCTCCACACAAGAAACAAAGTAGTAGCTATTGACTACATGATATACTCATCAACCCACCCATAGTAATAACAGCTACCAATTTTGTGCAACCTGTGCTGTGCCTATACCTTACATAGATTATCCTTTCAGCAACCTGCAAAGTAAACTATTTCCATTTTTCATGTGAGGAAACTGAGGCCCAAAGTCATACAATAATACATACTCAAGCTAGAATTCAAATCTAGTCTAGTTTAGCTTCAGTCTTTACTCTTTCCTTCCACTATACCCCAATACCACTTGCGGCATTTCGCTTTGATGCTAAGTTTCTGCAGAACAAAGTCCCACGGAAGGCTCTGAGCTACTGAACTCATGGAACCTACATGCACGAGAAAATGTACCAAAATAAAATATGATAGCTTTAAAGCAGAGATATACTGTGGTTCCATCTTTTGATCTCAAAATTAATTAAAAGCCAAAAGAAGGCAGTATCTTGCAGAATCTTCTAAAGAAAAGTGTATGAAACCAATGCCACATCTCTGAAAAGTCAATGCTCTGGTAAGTAATTAAGGGTCTTCTAGAGTATATTGTCATCAGTAATTGCAAAAGGTGGAAATACCCAGCAACAACCTTCAAAAGCTCTCTGAATGATCTGAGAGCTACATTCCAAACATTCCACAGAGAAACCGAGGTTACGGCATAAGTGGGGGAATTACATTGATTGGAAAGCATTGCTTTGCCTAAAAGTCAGACCAGGCTTCCTGGAATCAGCACCTGGGACAGGGATTAGGTACAAGGGATTTGTTGAAGGAGTCCTCTTGGCAGAAAGGACGTACAGGAGAGGGAAAGGGAAGGGGATGGAGCTAAGTGAGCATGTGGTCATCATTTAGGTCTAACTTTGGTTTGAGAAACCCAGGAGCATAACCTGCACCACAGGTTAACCCCAACTTGAGGAAAGGGGTCTGGCCTCTCTCCCCACAACCCCGTGTCACTCAGTCATTGTCTGAAGGCAGCCAAAGTCTTCCTGTAGAGCCAATTCT
Organism: Mandrillus leucophaeus; assembly: GCF_000951045.1. Classification (NCBI taxonomy): domain Eukaryota; kingdom Metazoa; phylum Chordata; class Mammalia; order Primates; family Cercopithecidae; genus Mandrillus; species Mandrillus leucophaeus. Next base: position 3,359,404 of record NW_012101399.1, on the reverse strand, counting down.
CCAGCGAAGCCATTAGCTGTCAATACTCATAGCAGCTGGGAATCCATGTACAGGCCTGGTAAAGATCTGCTCGGGGCTCCAAAAAATGTGGTCCTCTGCTGCATCCTGCTCCTCAGGATTTTAAAAGGAATTTGTGCTGGATGCAAAATCCATCTGTGCACTTTATTAATGTGCTTAAGTATTCTTACTACAGTAAAATAATAATCTCCTGCTTTTACACACTTGCAGAGTGAGTAGAGCCCTTGGTTTTGACACTACAATGTGCCAAGGTATTTTGTCCTAGGTCTGTCTGATTCCTTCTCACAACAGTGTAAGCCCAGACTTTTGCGTTCATGTTTTACTTGTTATGGAGGATCACTAAATCAGAAGTCTGAAAATAAATTTAAACCCTCTTCCTACTATTTAGATAATATATGGGACAGTTGATCTTTAAATATTTATAGTTTATTTATTTTGATGGAATTATTATTTTTATAAATGGCAAGGAAATGAATGCTATGTAAGTTTTGGAAAGGAAATTAACATCCTATTTTATATACAACATGGCAGAAAGTCTTATTCAAGACATCTTCACTAGATCAATAAAACTGATAAATCTTTAGATAGACTGATTATGGAAAAAAGAGAAAAATTTATCAATATTAAATGAGAGATGTGACATTACTACAGATTCTACAGATATTCAAATGAAAATAAACATTATGAACAACTTTATGCCAATAAAACAACTTATATCAAATGGACACGTTTCTTGAAAAACACGAATTACCAAAGCTCATTCAAGAAGAAATAGATAACCTTAATAGCCCCATATCAAAGAAGTTCAAGTTGAAGTTAAAATGTCTCCCATAAAGAAATATTCTCATATAAACATAGTATGTGAGAGATATTTATCTTATTAACAAATTGCCCTATGATTTCTGTATACACTAACTTTGGGCACATGGGAGAATGGTGCATAGTTATATGGGGACAGCAGCTAGCCTTTCTAGGTATCTGTATAAGATCACTTACCTGCACACTGTTTTTAATGGCAGCCACTTTGTGCTCCACATTCCTCTGTCTTTCTGAAACTGAAGAACTTTGTAAGGATTTCTCCAGAGGCCCCTGGAAAAAGAATGTCCTGAAATTTCACTGGTTTTGAAAAGGTTTATGACGAATGCAATACATACAGCATACAATTCGAACTGAGATCTGGATCAATGTGATATGAATGCTCTATAGTCATTTAAAAAAGCTGAGATCATGCCACTGCACTCCAGCCTGGGTGACAAAGTGAGACTTCCTCTTAAATAAAGAAACAAACAAATGAACCCACCATATATAATTATAAATATATATATATATGAGATCTCTATTGCTTGAACATGTATATGCATGTATGTATAAATGCATTTGCAAATACACGGACAGATATATAGATATGTAAACTCAAGTACATGTGACTGGAAGAATATATACACCAAAATCTTACCAATGTGTTCTCTCTGAATAGTGAAATTACAGATAATTTGATGATTTAAAAAATTCTGTCTCTAATTCTCTATAACATCTATATAACTTTTGAAATTGTATAAAACCAATACATGTAATTTTTAAAATGGTATAATGAAACTGCATTAAATTGGGCCTAAATTTAGAATTGAGGATGTTGGATCTGCTGGGATGAGATTTGTTTTTACTCTAGAACAAAGGGAGTTTATGAAAGAAAACATAAAAATGTTAGTCTGGTTAAGCAAAAAGACAGTTTCTCCAAGCAGAACCTCTTAGGTACTCTAATAATCTGATACTAGGTGTGTTCTTTAGATAAAAAGTTCTATAAATATTAGAGGTGAGAGTTAGAGATGTAAGCAGCCCCTTCATCTTAAGTTGGGTGGGGAGCCATGGTTAGAAAGGTTGATAACTAAAATCCGCAGCAAATTCAGTGCAGAAACCTCAAGTAGAACCCATATCCTTGACTCTTGATCAGAAGTTCTTCAATTATACCACACTCTTCCAATTGGTAAAGCCTTTTTAAAATTCTCTTTGTCTCATCAGCCCCCATTATTTGTCTACCTAGTTGAAATCGAATAACCAGTACTTCTTTTGTGGTAGTATGTGGTACTGGCAAATTATTTTCAGAGTGACTTTGATGAGCATATACTCAAACAAACATTTTGACTGATATCTTACATTTGAAGAGAACATGCTCTCACACACACACATGCACAGACGAATAACTAGAGATAAGAAGAGTTCAGAAAAGGAGAGCTGAGAACACATGTGAGAATACCATATATTTGTAAAAGTATCTTAATTTTTATCCCAAAGACACTGAATCAAACTATATGTACTTTAGAAACTTACTATAGTTTTAAAATTAAATAAAAATATACCATCCTTCTTCATCTAAAAAATAAAGTTGTCAAAACTTCAAAGTCCTCCCAAAACAGCCATAACCTGACAATAACTAAACATGAGAATTTTTTAAGAGTTAAATAACAGATACTTTTGGCTGGGGGCGGTGGCTCACACCTGTAATCCCAGCACTTTGGGAGGTCAGGATCACTTGAAGTCAGGAGGTCAAGACCAACCTTGGCAATGTAGTGAAATCTGTCTCTAGTAAAAATACAAAAATTAGCCAGGTGTGGTAGCGGGTGCCTGTAATCCCAGTTACTTGGGAGGTTAAGGCAGGAGAATTGCTTGAACCTGGGAGGCGGAGGCTGCAGTGAGCCGAGATCGTGCCACTGTACTCTAACCTCAGTGACAGAGCAAGACTCTGTCTCAAAAAAAAGGAAAAAAGAGGTACTTTTGTTAGACCTTCAAAAATAAATATAATGGTATGATGATATGATTTACTAAATTATGGAGGATGTCACTTGGAAAATTAATTACATACCCTTTCCTTTTGTAAGGATTAACTGAAAAAAATATTCATTATAGACTGCATTGATTCCTCTACTTGTCTTTAGTGGGGACTCTGAATTCATCCAGGAAAATGAAATTAAAATATTATCTAAACTATGTTAGGGTAAAGTACATTCACACAATTAACAAGCAAGTATTCGTGGAACTTCTGTAAGACAAAATTCCTGCTCACGGACTGGTTTACACTGTGAGGTAGGAAATGGAAGCTACTAACAGGTGTAGAGCAAGACCAGAACCTACAGGAAGAGGCAGAGTAGGAATGACAGGAATTCAGCTTGGAGGTGATTATTATATTCCTAGGCTAATATTGTAGGACCTTGGAACAGAGTGTGGCCAGTACAAACAGGAAAGGATGTATAGATAAGATTCCAGTCATACACTCTGGAAAGGCATGGTAACTGTCTTAGAATGGGGGTGGAGAAAAGGAACTATGCAAAGATGATACTAAGACCTTGATTGCAAGTGACTAGAAGGATGGTGGCACCACTAACACAAGCAAAAGAAGCTGGAAAAGATTCTTTAAAAATTCCTTCCTTCCTTCCTTCCTTCCTTCCTTCCTTCCTTCCTTCCTTCCTTCCTTCCTTCCTTCCTTCCTCCCTCCCTCCCTCCCTTCCTTCCTTCTCTTTCTTTCTTTCCTTCTTTCTTTCTCTTTCTTTCTTTCTTTCTCTGTTTTGTTTTAAAGACACAGAGTCTCGCTCTCTCACCCAGGTTGGAGTACATGGTGTGAACATAGCTCACTGCAACCTTGAACTGCTGGGCTCAAGTGATCCTCCTATCTCAGTCCCCACAGAGCTAGGACTATAGGCATGTGCCCCATACCCAGCTAATTTTTAAATTTTTTTTTTTCTGGAGACAGGGTCTTGCTACATTGGCCAGGCTGCTCTCAAACTCTAGGCTTCAAATGATCCTCCCACCTTGGCCTCCCAAAATGTTGGGATTACAGGTGTAAGCCACTGTACCCTGCTAAAGATAAGAATTTCTGTTTCAGAAAAATTGAGTTCAAGGTGATAACAAGATCACAAGGTCAGAAAATATTACCTGGACAGGCATGTTGGCTGCAGCCAATATTCTCCTCTCTTCCCTTAAACAGTTTGAAATAACCACAGCTACATGCATTGGATTTCCATGAAATTTTCCCTGAAAAAAAGAACAATGAGCAAAAATAACTAACATAAAGCTTAAATATATGCATCATAAGAAAATATCACCTCTTGAAAAACAACAATCTCCCAATAAATATGTGAAATTATTTGGGATTTGTTCCAACAATCTTTTCCATTAGAAAGTTACAGAAACTCATTTTGTAAACATAGACCCCTAAAGAGAGCATATTTATCTCTTTGTCCTCAAAAATAACTTGCAACAATGAAAAATGGTTCTTGAGCACCTGTTGAGGAAAGAGCTGAACACACACTTAGGAGGGTCAGTTTACTTTAAGTTTTGGGCAGGTTTTTTTTTTTTTTTTTGAGACTGAGTTTCACTCTTGTTGCCCAGGCTGGAGTGCAACGGCGCAATCTCGGTTCACTATAGCCTCCACCTCCTGGGTTCAAGCGATTCTCCTGCCTCAGGCTTCCGAGTAGCTGGGACTACAGGGATGTGCCACCATGCCCAGCTAATTTTGTATTTTTAATAGAGACGGGGTTTCTCCATGTTGGTCAGGCTGGTCTCGAACTCCTGAACTCAGGTGATCCATCTGCCTCAGCCTCCCAAAGTTCGGGCAGGTTTTACATAAAAGTTACTTTACTATAAATTATCATGAACTAGATGGTCTCAAATTTTCACTTGTTAATTATGTGTCATGGTTTGCTTAAAGCATTTGTTTCTGTCCCTATTTGGTACTGTTTGTGTCAACTAGCTCATAACTGCATTAGTACACTAGAGTGAAACTATATCATACATTGTTTCAGCAACTATATTTCTATGACATCTAAGCATATGCATCTTTTATTACCAAAGTTAATGATGCAGATACTGTAAACTGGCAGCCTGTGGGCCTAATTCAGCCATCAGTTACTTTGTGCAAATTAAAATACTGGAATCCCTTTGGAGAAAGTATGTACTACCCAGGGTTGCCATAATGCCCACCAATGAGTGTCCCAAGCACTCATTTACCTTACCTGCAAGGCCTATGTAGGTGTCTGAGTTTTCCAACCTTAATGTATAGAAGTAATCTGAACAACACCATCATTTTAGTCAATAATATTAAATTTCTTTGTTACTGGACTTTTTCCAGGGCAGAATTAACAGGAAGCACAGTAGAAAAATGCATTTATTTAGTTTCCCTCAGCCCTCCTCCCTGAAGCTGGTGCTAATATTTATGAAATGACCAAAAGGTTAGCAGCAGAAAAAATGAAACAAAAATCCACAATGTGGAAAATTATCAAAAATGGATTATACAGATATAAACTAGAAGATTTTTCTAGGGAAAAAATAAGGCTATTGGTTGTAAACTTTTTTTTGACTTTGACTGCTGCCACAATTTTATTAAATGATGTATGTTAATTACCACTTCTATTTGTTTTATTAAATGATATATGTTAATTACCACTTCTATTTGTAAAACAAGAGTAAACACCAACTATCTGAATTCCTGCTCTTACATATTTTACAGTCTTCCAAACTCTTTTTTCTCTTTAAATCAGAAGTCTCCAAATGAAAAAAACAAAAATAAATTGACTGAAACTCAGAAGGTAAAGAAATAAAAATGATGCTATTTATGAAGCAGGGATACCATTTTTTCATTTCCGCATGTCGACAATTTCAGATTCTCTCTAGTTAGAATTTGTTCCTGATGTTAATTTTCCCATGTATTATTTTTTCATGTAACCCATATTCAACTCTCCAAGAAAAGCTATGTTTTCTCAATTTATTTTAATATTATTCCATTGTTAAAAATAAAGGGCTTCTCCTAGGGCTAATTTGGTGGCTCCGTTATTCATGTAAACTTGAAAACTCTTGCCATCCAAGATTAGGATCCTTTTGAGTTCTTAGAGTTCCTCTAAGAACTCAAGAATTACCATTATTTGCCTGTTTTTCTCACTGTTGCAGGAATATTTCTATGTTAATCATTCAGATACTAGCGTTCAACATTTCTCAGTTGTGTTGTACATTTTTTTCATTTTCTTTTCTTACTTGAACTTCTTCTACCTTCCTTTTCAGATTCAGTTTCCCCTATACTTCATAAGGTTAAATTACTCACTTTTTCTTCTTTGTTAAGAGCCAGGAATCACCGCAGTTTTCATCCAGGATCTTTTCACTTTCCTTTTGCATTTTTCCTAAGTCCCTCACTTAAATGTATGAACAAAAACATCTTATGGAAAATTGATTATTATAGATTCAGTAACAAATGAGCACTTCTATTTTCATAAGTATCAAAGACATACTCATATTCACCTTTGAGCAGTTACTAAGTATGTGAACCTGAAAATAACAACAAAACAAACCCTTGAGTGTGTGTTAGTGGGAGGACGGAAGAAGCATGCCAGAGAAAGAGAAACTGCTCATTTT
>NW_012101399.1:3287538-3351540 GCF_000951045.1 Mandrillus leucophaeus | reverse complement strand
GCAATCTCGGTTCACTATAGCCTCCACCTCCTGGGTTCAAGCGATTCTCCTGCCTCAGGCTTCCGAGTAGCTGGGACTACAGGGATGTGCCACCATGCCCAGCTAATTTTGTATTTTTAATAGAGACGGGGTTTCTCCATGTTGGTCAGGCTGGTCTCGAACTCCTGAACTCAGGTGATCCATCTGCCTCAGCCTCCCAAAGTTCGGGCAGGTTTTACATAAAAGTTACTTTACTATAAATTATCATGAACTAGATGGTCTCAAATTTTCACTTGTTAATTATGTGTCATGGTTTGCTTAAAGCATTTGTTTCTGTCCCTATTTGGTACTGTTTGTGTCAACTAGCTCATAACTGCATTAGTACACTAGAGTGAAACTATATCATACATTGTTTCAGCAACTATATTTCTATGACATCTAAGCATATGCATCTTTTATTACCAAAGTTAATGATGCAGATACTGTAAACTGGCAGCCTGTGGGCCTAATTCAGCCATCAGTTACTTTGTGCAAATTAAAATACTGGAATCCCTTTGGAGAAAGTATGTACTACCCAGGGTTGCCATAATGCCCACCAATGAGTGTCCCAAGCACTCATTTACCTTACCTGCAAGGCCTATGTAGGTGTCTGAGTTTTCCAACCTTAATGTATAGAAGTAATCTGAACAACACCATCATTTTAGTCAATAATATTAAATTTCTTTGTTACTGGACTTTTTCCAGGGCAGAATTAACAGGAAGCACAGTAGAAAAATGCATTTATTTAGTTTCCCTCAGCCCTCCTCCCTGAAGCTGGTGCTAATATTTATGAAATGACCAAAAGGTTAGCAGCAGAAAAAATGAAACAAAAATCCACAATGTGGAAAATTATCAAAAATGGATTATACAGATATAAACTAGAAGATTTTTCTAGGGAAAAAATAAGGCTATTGGTTGTAAACTTTTTTTTGACTTTGACTGCTGCCACAATTTTATTAAATGATGTATGTTAATTACCACTTCTATTTGTTTTATTAAATGATATATGTTAATTACCACTTCTATTTGTAAAACAAGAGTAAACACCAACTATCTGAATTCCTGCTCTTACATATTTTACAGTCTTCCAAACTCTTTTTTCTCTTTAAATCAGAAGTCTCCAAATGAAAAAAACAAAAATAAATTGACTGAAACTCAGAAGGTAAAGAAATAAAAATGATGCTATTTATGAAGCAGGGATACCATTTTTTCATTTCCGCATGTCGACAATTTCAGATTCTCTCTAGTTAGAATTTGTTCCTGATGTTAATTTTCCCATGTATTATTTTTTCATGTAACCCATATTCAACTCTCCAAGAAAAGCTATGTTTTCTCAATTTATTTTAATATTATTCCATTGTTAAAAATAAAGGGCTTCTCCTAGGGCTAATTTGGTGGCTCCGTTATTCATGTAAACTTGAAAACTCTTGCCATCCAAGATTAGGATCCTTTTGAGTTCTTAGAGTTCCTCTAAGAACTCAAGAATTACCATTATTTGCCTGTTTTTCTCACTGTTGCAGGAATATTTCTATGTTAATCATTCAGATACTAGCGTTCAACATTTCTCAGTTGTGTTGTACATTTTTTTCATTTTCTTTTCTTACTTGAACTTCTTCTACCTTCCTTTTCAGATTCAGTTTCCCCTATACTTCATAAGGTGAAATTACTCACTTTTTCTTCTTTGTTAAGAGCCAGGAATCACCGCAGTTTTCATCCAGGATCTTTTCACTTTCCTTTTGCATTTTTCCTAAGTCCCTCACTTAAATGTATGAACAAAAACATCTTATGGAAAATTGATTATTATAGATTCAGTAACAAATGAGCACTTCTATTTTCATAAGTATCAAAGACATACTCATATTCACCTTTGAGCAGTTACTAAGTATGTGAACCTGAAAATAACAACAAAACAAACCCTTGAGTGTGTGTTAGTGGGAGGACGGAAGAAGCATGCCAGAGAAAGAGAAACTGCTCATTTTTGGTGGTGTATCAGTTTCTCATGCAAATTTATTGCAAATACCTTCTACTCTATGGCTTATCTTTTTCCTATCTTCTAGTGTCAATGAAGAGGTTTTAAATTTTAATAAATCATTTATTAAACTTTATGCTTCTTATGATTTAATAAATATTTCTGTAAGCTGCAGGCATGGAGATTTTTCTTTGTGGTTTTGCACCATTGACTGTAATTAACTGGGAGCTTGTTAATAATGAGAGTTTTCTTTCATTTTTTTCCATATGTCTACCAAATTCCAATAACATTTACTGAACATCTTATTCTTTTACCACTGCTCTGCTGGGCCAGCTCTGTCATAAATCAAGTGTTCCCTTGTGGGTGGGCTTGTTTCTGGACTCCATTCCATCTTATGGTTCTATCTCTGCTTCATCAACAGATAATCTTTTTATGTTTTTTACTACAACTTTATAGTAAGTCTTGATGTCAAGTAGAATAGGTCTTCTTTGTATTTCTGTATACATTTTAGAATGAGCTTGTCAAGTCACACACACACACACATGCACACCCTAGTTGAGAATTTGAATGACACTAAATCTTTAGGTAAGATTTAGGGAGATTTGGCATCTTTATACTTGTGTTCTAGTCTATTTATGTATTCTTTAATGTTTCTGTATTAAACATAATCTTATACATGTTTCACTAGGTTTATTTCTATTTAGTTGCTATTTTTTGATACTAGAATAAATACCTTTTTTCTCATTGGTTTTGCTGTTATATAGAAATATAATTAATTTTTGTATATTGAATTTGAATCCAGCAACCTGCTAAACTCTGATTCTAATACTTTTGTAACATCTCTTATTAACTCTAAAATTATATCTGTAGATTCTTTTGAATTTTCTGCATACACAAATCATATATTGTGTGGATATTGATAGAATTTTCCTCCTTTTCAATCATCTAACTTCCATCAAGATTTCATCTTTGTCCTAAGGTGACTTATTTAGAAATGTATTGGTTAATTTCTAAACATAGGGATTTTCTATTTATCTTTTTTTTACGAATTTTTAGAATAATTTAATTTTAATCAGAATATATGCTCCGAATGACTTCAATCACTTTAAATTTGTTGAGACTGGTTTTATGACCCAGTATATTAACATTTTGTAAATGTTTCATGTGAGCTTGTAAAGAATATGTATTTTGCAGTTGTTGAGTACAAATGTTTCATACAGGTTTATTAAACCATGTTTGTTAATTGTTTTGTTCAAATTTCTGCATCTTTGCTGATTTTCTTTGCCTGATAGATTTTTGCAGTTATTGAAAAACGTATGTTAAAATCTACTCTGTGAATTTTTCTTCTTGTGCTACTGTCATACACATTTAGACTTTTATATATGAGTGGTCAATGAAATCTTTTATTACCATGCACTGACCTTTATCTCTAGTAATGCTTTTTGCCTTGAAACAAAAAAACAAAGTATAACACAATGCTTTCTATCACTTAGAATTTTTATTTTATCTTTATTGGTAAAATTCTTGATTTATTTCAACATATATATATTTACTAATGTGTCAGTATTGTGTACATATATTAAAGGGGAAATATATGTGTAATAAATTGGCTAATGTCTTCCTAAAACTGCTTCACTTTAGAGTTCAGTTTTTCTGAACCTCTTTTAAATTTAGAGTTTTGGGCACCCATATTTTTCCACAAAATAGTGTCTTCTGGGCCATCAAGAATGTCAGCGATGCATATTTCTGTAGAGTGTGCATAATTATTGTCTTCATTTTATAAGTTTTGATGCTGGCACTTTCTTGATCTCTCCAAAATTTCTCGGTAGAAGGTTTCAGACAAGAACCAGGAATCACATTTTTTCTACATATGGTTAAATGGTTTGTTGACTGAAACATTAAAGAGTTGTAATAGTCTAGTCATACTATCATGATTAACAACCACATCACTAATAGATGAGATTCTTATTTAACTTTTCAGGTAAATGTCCATGGAATCATTGAGAACCAGAATATATAGTAGATTCTCAGATGTCTATTCCAGAAGACTTCTAATCAGTCTTCTGTCACCATAGGCATTATCCATCCACTATTGTGGTTCACTCTTAATAATATCTTTGAAAAAGTTCTTTAAAAACTTTTTTTTATTATACTTTAAAGTTCTGGGATACATGTGCAGGTTTGTTGCACAGGTATACATGTGCTATAATGGTTTGCTGTACCCATCAACCTGTCATCTACATTAGGTATTTCTCCTAATGCTATCCCTTCCCTAGGCCCCCACCCCCTGACAGGCCCTGGTATGTGATGTTCCCTTACCTGTGTCCATGCGTTCTCATTGTGCAACTCCCACTTATGAGTGAGAACATGCGGTGTTTGGTTTTCTGTTCTTGTGTTAGTTTGCTGAGAATGATGGTTTCCAGCTTCATCCATGTCCCCGTAAAGGACAGGAACTCATCCTTTTTTTATGGCTGAATAGTATTCCATGGTGTATATGTGCCACATTTTCTTTAACAAGTCTATCATTGATAGGCATTTGGGTTGGTTCCAAGCCTTTGCTACTGTGAACAGTGCTGCAGTAAACATGTGTGCATGTGTCTGTATAGTAAAATGATTTATAAACCTTTGGGTATAAACCCAGTAATGGGATTGCTGGGTCAAGTGGTATTTCTGGTTCCACATCCTTGAGGAATCGCCATACTGTCTTCCACAATGGTTGAACTAATTTACACTCCCACCAACAGTGTAAAAGCGTTCCTATCTCTCCACATCCTCTCCAGCATCTGTTGTTTCCTGACTTCTTAATGATCGCCATTCTAACTGGCATGAGATGGTATCTCATTGTGGTTTTGATTTGCGTCTCTCTAATGACCAGTGATGATGAGCATTTTTTCATATGTTTGTTGGTTGCATAAATATCTTCTTTTGAGAAGTGTCTGTTCATATCCTTTGCCCACATAAAGTTCTTATTCTTAGACATTGTTTTACAGTTACACAAATTAAATATGGTGGCAACTTCAGCAATCAGCAGTTAAGACATAAGATCATAGCAATATGCTGCTTTTGATACCCCAAATTCATAATCTTGGACTCCTTAAAGTTCCATTCATATAGGCAGTATGATTTTAAGTCTTGCCAAGGAAAACCACTCCCTCATCCCTAGCATTACCTCTTTAATTAAACACATATTATCATTTTTCCTCCCTTGCATCATGCTGGAAGTTAAGTGTACTCTGTTCAGTCAGCAGGATGTTTCTGATAAATTGATGTTGTACATCTTAATGATAATACTATGCAATGCATGAATCATTCATTCCAGGGTCTTATTGTGCTGATATTTCTTTCATCTATTATGAGGAATTTGGCAATTTCTCTTGCCACTGTTGCTTTGTGTATGACAGGCAATCTATTTTTGCATGAATTTCAGTAACAAAATATAATATAACTTTATCTACTTGTGAGCATCTTCCTTTCTTACATCCTATAAAGCATTTTATTGTTGCTTTCCAAGAAAACTGGAAATTTAGGGTTATCCATCTAATGACAAACGGTTGCTTCACAAATACCAAATTTGTACCCTGCTGATTTGTTCCCATCCCTTTCTGCATACATAATAACTATTTGTTTCAATCCTAAATTATAGTGTTATATTTTGATGACATTTTAAACAGCAATTAAGATCAACATATGTTGCACCAACAGTGCACATAATTCAATTGAAGTGACAACAACATGATAGCTTTGACCCAGTTTCACATCACAGGCAATGACAACGATGCTGTGATTGCCACATGGCAACAGCAATTAAGAGGTGTTATTGATTATACTATGCATTCTATTTCAGAGATTTTAAAGATGTTAAAATGTGGAGATGTTAAAATCTGGAGAAAAGTGTCATAGAATCCATGAACATGCTATTTATTCTTTTTGCTACTTTATGCTAAACTTCTTGGCTTTCCTTCAAATTCCCCTTCCACTGCCTTTCTGCCTAATTTCCAAATTCGACTTGTCATTAAAGAGTAACTAGTTTATCTGCTCTTTTTCTTCCAAATGGTCCAAGATGTTCCAGAGTCAGAAGTGATGGATGTGAGAAGGCCTGTTCAAAACAATCTTCTTTATACAGGCGACATGGAGCCTGAAACTTCACAATTAGGAATTCACCCCTGAGTTCTTTTCCCAATGGTCCTCTTAAAAATGGAAACGCATTTGGAGAGTTAATACCACATTTAACAAATTTCCTCAGTATTGTGAAGGATTTATCAGATGATGTGCTCTGATTGCAGTGACCTGGCAACGGCAGGGTGAGAATGATAGGTCCCAGGTCAAATAAAGGGAGAATTTTCTAGAGGTCCTGAAACAGGAGGCAATAGTGACCAAAGGGGATATAGGATTCTGAGGAAAGACACAACCAACAACAGTCCTAGCTTGGGTTTCTTCAGAAACTGACCTTGAGACAAGGATTCCAGTGCAAGTCACTTAAGTGGGAGTTGATCCCACAAAACATGGTTATGGGAGTAGTCAAGTGAGATGAGGAAGAGAAGGGAGCCAGTAAGGGTGTGCCGTTAGCCATTTGCTAAGATGGGCTGAGAATCCTTGAAGTTAGTATGGAATATGTGACAGAGTTATCTACTCAAGGACTTTGGGAACTGGCGTATTTTCACATCAGCTCTTGTCATCTCTCATTAGCGATGAAAAAAGATGGGATACTGGCAGTTGGATTTCTACTTGACTAAACTAAAACGATAAGGCCAGGAAGATGTGAACAGGACAGTCCCACCTCTGCTGTACCAGCTCTTCTAACCCCAATTCGAGAACTTTTTGACTTCTTATTTTATTAAAACTACCTACAACCATACTTCTCTCAGATGTAGCTATTTATTCTTTGGGGTGTCTCTGGGATATGAAGCATTTGTCTCCATTTACAGAGTAAAGTGTTTTCATTCACATTTTTGAATTGGAAGTGTGCAACCTACTGTGTACTTCTGGTTGCCAACTAGCCCTCTCTCCCTTTGCCTCACAAATACTGCTGTTGAATCATTTTTATCCTTTTTCCTCACCAATGTCAAACTCACTGGCCTGTGTGGGTATCAAACTGATTTACTCATAAATTAAGTAAATAAGCCCAAGTGCCTTTCAAGTTCACATGGTTTTAGTAATCTTTGATGAAAAAAAAAAAAAACAGTTTTAAAATTATTGCTAAAATAAAATAGCAATGTTTTCAGAATTTAGACATTTGATCTAAATTAGTCTCTGATAGGTGTTTTAAGATATAGAACTTTGTGGCTGGATGTGGCAGCTCACGCCTGTAATCCCAGCACTTTGGGAGTCGGAGGCAGGCAGATCACGAGGTCAGGAGTTCGAGATCAGCCTGACCAACAAGGTGAAACCCTGTATCTACTAAAAATATAAAAATTAGCTGGGCATGGTGGTGCGTGACTGTAATCCCAGCTACTTAGGAGGCTAAGGCAAGAGAATCACTTGAACCCAGGAGGCAGAGGTTGCAGTGAGCCAAGATCATGCCATTGCACTCCAGCCTGGGTGATGGAGCAAGACTCCGTTTAAAAAAAAAAAAAAAAAAAATAGAACTTTGTTTCTGACACTTGCTTAACCTGTCTATAAACTTATATTCTTAGATTTGAGCCATTAGGAAACAATGAAGCCTAGTTCTAGGCATGGTTCTTTGCTCTGGGCTCTGCATCTGGTACATAATTAAAATTGCTTACCTCCTAATTTTTTCACTAAAAATTAGTTATTAAGAGTTAACATTACGATTAATACGTATAATTAAAACTACTAAATACAAAGTACATAAAAAGATAAAATGTATTTTTCATAAAGTTACAAGAAGGCATGGGAAGGTGGTTTTTATTAAAGGAAAATTAATTTTGTCTAGTTAAAAAGTGTTTAAGGATTGCTTTAAGTAAAAAATGGAGAAAACTCTGCCGGGCACAGTGGCTCATGCCTGTAATCCCAGCACTTTGGGAAGCCAAGGCGGGTGGATCACGAGGTCAGCAGATCGCGACCATCCTAGCTAACGTGGTGAAACCCCATCTCTACTGAAAAAATAGAAAAAATTAGCCAGTCATGGTGGCAGGCACCTGTAGTCCCAGCTACTTGGGAGGATGAGGCAGGAGAATGGCGTGACCCCAGGAGGCGGTGGAGCTTGCAGTGAGCCCAGATCGTACCACAGCACTCCAGCCTGGGCGACAGAGCAAGACACCACCTCAAAAAATAAATAAATAAATAAAATAAAAATAAAATAAAATTTAAAATTAAAAAAAAAGACAAGAAAAAAGGAGAAAACTGAAGGTTTAAACAAGTTGTGAAAGGTTTGAGAAAAATTAATCTTATAAAAAAATTCTATATGTGAGCAAGTTAGTTAAAATTTAAATGGATTTTTTAAGTTTTTAAATAAATTAAACATTAAAATAATAAAAAGCATATTGATGTAGGGCCAGAATCTACGCCTTTGTGTTAGAATCACAGGGTTTTCTTGGAGCATTGATCTACTCTTTATGAAAATCTTACCTTATGGTTCAACTGATTAAGGTTTATTTATTCATAAGGTTATATTAAAAATAGCTTTAGCATTAATAATATACGATACAAAGGTAAAAAAGTAGTTTTTCTCTACTGTTTTCAAACAAGATTTTTGTGTAGTATTAGAAAATAGTAAAATATTTTTATCTTTTGAGTAAACTACAAAAAAAATGGGAGCGAGAAGATTTTGCTGGCCTCATGCTATCTTTATTAGATTTTATTGTTTGGGAAAGTGAGTCTCCTTTTTGCCAAAGAGTAAAGATTTCTGCTCTTTTGAAATCTTTGAATTATCATTTTGGCTAAATAAATGACTTATTTTATAGTAACCTGTGATCCTATTTGTGATATGAAGTTTTAAAACCTTTCATATTTGACAATTCAAAATTGTCAATTAAAACTAACTTTAACTAACTTTTCAGAAGTCCAAGACAGACATATTGAGCTTACTTGATATGTCAAAGTCATGTAAGAAACACTCCCAAATATAAAATAGTGTTTAACTTTCTTTGGGTTATATTTACATTAGTATGTTATTAGTATATGTTCCAAATTGTATGAGATTCTTATGATTCTGATATGCCTATGTTATCAGTAGTAATTATAATTATTATGTTAAATTGTTAAAGCCACAGAAATAACCAAATTTCCTTGGCAATTGTGTCTTTAACTGTGGATGTTCTAAGACTTTTGTCATCCACAAACAATTGTTTTACGTTGATCCTTTCAAAATTGGTTGAAAGTCAGCTCAGGATTCTGACAGGTGCTGTTGAATGCAGGTTTCTGATAACTTTGGAGACTGTGCCATTGGAATAGAGAAAAAACTTCCAGGACTCTCCAGGAGAACTGATATGTTCATGAGAATTGCTGACCCAGTATCAAGCAGAAGAGAAATTAATTGCATAGACTGAACTAATAGAAGATTTACATAATTTTATTACCTTTTTTGTTTAAAACATTACTGATTTTTTTTTTGTTTTTCAAATTCAAGAAAACCTTTTTTTCATTTGAACTATTTACAGCTTTTAACAACTGAGTAAAGTATATTCTTGTAAGCAAAATTTGAAACATATTTGTTTCCCCAGAATTTGGAAACTATTTGTGAGTATTCTTAATTTATGGCAATACTTATTTTTATAAGTTCAATAATAATCTCTTTTCTTCTGTAAAAGCACACACTGAAGACACTGGCTATTCTACCAAGTCTTTGATTGCAATGATATTTTCAGATATGAACAGATAGCTTTGAGGAATTGGGATTGATGTACAGAGCCCACAAAAGCCCTTTGGAAAAACTGGACTTGTATCTTGTCCTTCACAGGGGTCTTGACCTGTGGTAAGTAAAGATTGTCACTTTCTGACAGGCCCACGAGCCCCATAGGACTTCAAGAAGAGAGGAATTCACCCAATTCATACGACTTTCTGCAGGCATAGATAAATCCTTGGCTGGGCTTGAGGCTTTTAAAAGGTCTAATTCGAGTCCTTATTTTTAAATAAAAGTTCCAGCAAAGCCAATTTTAAAAAGAGCCTGTATAGCAAATAATTATTCTCAATGCATTTTATGCAAACAATCAGATCAAGTATAACTAAACTAAAACTTACTGTGCAAATAAATTACTCCTGCTATGATGTTGTCTTTAGTAAAATTGGGGGATTGGAAAGAGAAAAATTATGTTTCAAAGGAAACTATAGCATACCTGTTATCAGATTCTAGCCTTGTCTATTCTTTTTCAGTTTTTATTATTTGCTATGATTTAGATTTAATTCTGAATTTTTCTCCTGGCTATATGTCTCCAAACTAATATTTTCAATTTTTTTTCTCCCATGTTTCTGACTTGAAATTGCTAGAAATTAAAACTGCTTTTCTTAAAGCTTTTCAAACTGAAGCTAGGCAATTTAAACCTCAGGAGAAAATAACAGAAACTGTTATTTTAACAACCTTTGTATCTGCCTGCTCATGTTTGGACTTCTCAGAAAGTTCACTTGAACACCTGGTTTGGACTACAATCCAGAAGAATCTGGATTCCAGTGGCAATCTGAAAATGCCTCAGAGACTCTAGAAAACTAGTATATAGACTGATTGCTCCTAACATTAACCTTTGTTTTTCTTATGTTTCTACAGAAATGCCTCTTATTAGGGATCTGATTGTCTACATCATATATAGAAGCCTAACCCATCTGCAATGCCACCTCCTGGAATGTGACACAAATGTTTAACTGAATTGATCTATTCTCAGGACTAATATACTGATTAAAGAAGATACAGGACAATATATTTAAATTTGCTCTTTTCTATTTATCCCAATTTGTCTTTCACTCCATTGTCTATCTCCATTTAACAACCTCTTAAACCTAAATCTCTCCAAAGCTATCAGCTTGCCTTTTAATGCGTGAAACCTGTTTTAAGTTTCAAAGTGGGGACTGAAGGAAATTAAAATATTTTACTCCCAAATATATTTCTTTGATGTATTTTAAAATGGTTGTAGCTTGGCCAGCAAACAGAAGTGGCATTGCAAAACTGTCTTTTGTGGGAAAAATTTGCATCTGTAGAGAATCTCCATTAATGCAACCATGCTCCCTCCCCTTTCCATCCCATCACCTCATCCAGGACAGAGTAAGAGTCTGAGGCCTTTAAAAATCTGAAATGAAACATTTACCATCTACTCTGAGGGAGGCTTCATTTACACAACAAGGCCACCTTTGCTAGCCAAGTTTCTTCCTTTCTCAGCCAGTCTTGCCACTAAACCTGATTTACCTAATTGTGGCCATGCTCTGAGTCCGTATTCTTTCCTGTGGCCTCAGGATGGTGTATATACATTTCTATAACTCCTTGGGAATTGGGTCTTCATTCTTAGAGTCCCTTGTATACATGCTAAATAAATTTGTATGTCTTTTTGTCTATTTAAAAAATAACAACAACATCACTGGCCAGTTTCTATAACACAGCACAGTCTCCATTCAGCTTCTTATTTCCTTCTCTTTATTCTGCGTATGTAATTTTTCTTAATGGCTTCTACCTAATCTTTTCTCACCAGAATTAAAAGGCTATGTCTACAGTGAAAAAAGCAAATCCACTAAATTGAAGAGCTGAACTAGTTGTCTTAAAACTGATTAAAATAGAATGGCTAGTCTAATAGGTTTTAAAAAGCAATTGACTTGCATGATAAAAACTCTGAGTATACTAGGAATAGTGAAAATTTCTCAACTGGATGAAAAAAAAATCTACAGGTAATATACTTAATGGTGAGAAACTACGTGCTTTTCTGCTAAGACCAAGAACAAGGCAAGGTAAGTGAACTCACCACTCCTATTCAACATCATATTGCAAGTAGTAGCTTAATACAATAAGCTAAGAAAAGTAAATAAATGGTATACAAAGAAGGATGTAATAAAATGTTCTTTGTTCACAGGTGAATTGTCCACGTGTGTCCACAGACACAGTGATTGTCTATATAAAAAATCCCAAAGAAAACGGCAACAAAAAAGCCTCCTGGAAGTAATAAGCCACTAGAGTAAGTTATAGACTGTATCGTTAATACACAAAAGTCAATTGTTTTCCTATTCAACAGGAACAAATCATTAGAATTTGAAATTGAAAGCGCAATGCTACTTATATTAGCACAAAAAATGAAATACTTAGGTATAAATCTAACAATATCTGTATAAGATATGTAAGGAAAATTATAAGACTAATGAAAGAAATCAAAGAAGAACTAAATAAATGAAAAGATATTTCATATTCACTTTAGACAGAAATAAGCAGAATAAAGACTATACTGTCAAGATGTCAGTTATTCCCCACTTATCTATAGATTCAATGAAATTATCTACAGATTCCAATCAAAATCCTAGCAAGTTATTTTGTGGATAATGGCAAACTAATTTTAAAGTTTATGTGGAGAGGCTAAAGAGCCAGATAGCAATGATATTGAAAGAGAAAATGAAAGTTGAAGTGACTCTACTCAACTTTAGGACTTAGTATAAACCTATAGTAATCAAGACAGTGTGGTACGGGTAAAAGTGGACAGATAGATCAATAGAACAGAATAGACAGTTCTGAAATGGATCCACATAATGCAGTTAACTGACTTTTGACAAAGGGACAAATGCAACACAACAGAGCAAAGGTAGTCTTTTCAACAAGTGGTGCTGGAATAGCTGGATATTCAGCTGGATATGCAAAAAGTGAATCTAGACACTGACCTTTCACCTCCCACAAAGATAAGTGAAATTAACTCAAAGTGAACCACAGACTTAAACGTAAAGTGCAAAACTATAAAAGTCTTAGAAGATAACATAGAAAAGAATCTAGATGACCTTGGATTTAGTGATGACTTTTTAGATACAACAATGAAGGCAAAATTCATGAAACAACAGACTGATTAGCTGAAAAATTTCTGCTATGTGAAAGACACTGTTAAGAAACGAAAATGAAAGTCAGAGGCTAGGAGAGAATATTTGCAAAAAACATATCCGATAATGAATTATTATCCAAAATATTTTTAGAAATCAAGAAAACAAACCCAATTTAAAAATGGGCCAAATACCATAATAGACATCTCATCAAAGAAGATATATAGATTAAAAATAGGCATATGAAAAGATGCTCCACATTGTATGTGGTCAGGGAAATACATACTAAAATAGCAAGGAGATACTGTAATGCATCTATCAGAACAATCAAACTCCAGAACACTGACCACACCAAATGTTGATGAGGATATGGAGCAATAGGAACTTTCATTTGTTGCTCATGGGAATGAAAAATAATACAGCCATTTTCAAAAACAGTTTGGCAGTTCGTTATAAAACTAAACATACTCTTGTAATATGATCCAGCAGTTACACCCCTTGGTATTTATCTAAAGGAGTTGAAAACTCATTTCCACATGAAAACCTGCACATGGGTGTTTATAGCAGCTTCATTTACAATTGCTGAAATTTGAAGCAACCAAGATATCCTCAAATAGGTGAATAGATACACTGCGGTGCGTCTAGATGATAGAATATTATTTAGCACCAACAGGAAATGAGCTATCAAGTCAAGAAAAGATACGGATGAAATTTAGATGCATATTACCAAGTAAAAGCAGCCAATGTGAAAAGGCTACATATTGTATGGTTCCAACTATATGATATTATGGAAAAGTCAAACTATGGAGACAGTAAAAAAGTCAGTGGTTGCCAGGAGTTAGAAGAAAGAGGGAGTGGAGGATGAATAGGAGGAGTACATGGGATTTCTAGGTCTATGAAACTATTCTGTATAATACTATGATGCTGGATACATGATATTAGACATTTGGTAAAACACATAGAACATAGAGTAAGCCCTAATGTAAATTATGGGACTTTAGTTAATAATAATATAATATTGTAATAATATAAAATTGTAACAAGTACATCACACTAATGTAAGATATAGGAGAAACTGTATGGTGAGGGGTGTGAGAAGGAGACTAAGGGACTATATGGGAAAGTATTCTCTGTACTTTTTGGTCAATTTTTCTGTAAACCTAAGAGTGCTCTAAAAAAACAAATCCTTTTTATTTTCTGAAATTGCCTTACTAAAAAGTTTCACTTCTCATATGCCCTCTTTATGCTATTCCTCTCAACAGAAATAAATGAATTCAAATGAAGTTGTTTGCCTCCTCACTCAAAGTTAGCTTTAAATTCTCTCATCACCGCAAAGGTTTTCTTGATAAAAGAAAGGTACGGCATAGACTGTTGATGGACCTAAATTAACAATGCCCTATTATTATTTATAATAATAATAATAATACATCTCTCTTAAACTAGATAAAAATTAGTTGCAGGTATATATAGCTTGTCTTACCTTATTTATTTATTTTTAAACTACTACTTTGTTTGTTTGTTTGAGATGGAGTCTCACTTCTGTCCCCCAGGCTGGAGTGCAGTGGCATGATCTCCGCTCACTGCAAGCTCTGCCTCCTGAGTTCACGCCATTCTCCTGCCTCAGCCTCCTGAGTAGCTGGGACTATAGGCGCCCACCACCATACCCAGCTAATATTTTTATTTTTAGTAGAGATGGGGTTTCACCGTGTTAGCCAGGATGGTCTCAATCTCCTGACCTTGTGATCCACCCACCTCGGCCTCCCAAAGTGCTGGGATTACAGGCATGAGCCACCGCGCCCAGCCTTAAACTACTTCTTAAAGGCATCAAGTATGTCTTCTACAACGTCTGAGTACATCCTGCAGAATGATCTGTCTACGAAGACTTAACCCTTCTAGGTAATCACTCTGAAAAGCAGCTGGAGAGCCCTCTGTACAAAGCCAGAGGACCTGGGTTGGTGGCTCAGTCACCAGCTGTGTGACCTTAGGTAGGACTTAATTTTCATTGCTTTAATTGCCCAGTTGGGAAAATACTACTTGTCATTCATCACAGAGTCATTGTGAGGAGCATGTCAGACAACTGAGGAAGAGTTTTGTAACTTGTAAGGCACTATACATACATGGAGTTTTCTATGTTGCCTTGTCAGGGTGTTAGGAGAGCTTAAGGCTCATAAACTGTAAATCAATACAAACAGAAGATAAAATCTTCCTATTAGTTTCACAGAAATGACCAAAACTGATTATATAGCCAACAAAGTAACACTGAATTTTTGTTCCAGGAAATAGATTTATATGAATCTAAAAGAAACTCCAGGAAAAGGAAGACTGTATATTTGTGGTTTTCAAAACACTAGACCTTGGGGACCTGCCTGGCATTTCTTTAGGACTAACTCGCACATGCAAACACACACACTCAATGCCGCTTTGAACAAAAAATGAACTCATGAAAGGTAGCAATTAGTAATAATACTAATAATACAATGCTTTCACCTGAGCATAATTCATATGATCATTGGAAGAGAACTATTAATGCTACACTTTCCTTGCACAGAAAAAGACCTGGGAAGGAACATGTCAAACTCTCACCAATGATTATCTTTGGAGAATGGGATTGGGGAAAGGATATTTTTGCTTTTACTTCAATTCTGTGTTATTGTTAGAATTAAAAGAAATAATTACACGTCAGTTTTATTATTAAAACTAAACAAGAAGTGATAAAATACACATATATATGTATATTCCATATCAGGTCTTTGCTTGATTTATGCAGGGATTTTTGTAAAAGATGAATGCTGGCTTTGAAAATGTGTTATTCAGGTGAAAAGAGAAGATAAAAGAGTTGGAGTCCAATCAGAAAATTATGATGACTAAAATTCAGTGCTCCTAGGGAATTCACAGCATTGTAGTCAAGAGATAGATTGCTGAATTCAAAATCACAAGAAGTGAATAAGGTAGATGCTTACAAACTCTACTTATCATTTATGTTTGAATATGCCAGTAATAGAACCTGCCATGTAATGAGGACCTATGTGCAGGGTGCTCTATAGGCTTTGTTTCTATCCTGACAATAGCCTGCAAAGTACGTATCAGGAAGCCCAGAGTTATGTCATTTGTGAGAAGTCATAGAATCAGGAAGTCAAGGAAAAGAAACTTCTCAAATCTAGGTGTTTCTCATTCTGTGATTGATGACTTTCCAAATCATGACTGCCTTTTAAAAAGCTGGTTCCTTCCTTATTTAACCAGATCCTGTTGGCCACAGCTGTGTTTAATTTTATTTTCCCTGGAAGTTATATTTATAATATTTTATATGATACATCTATTCAGGGCTAACCATCATTTGTAGTACCTCAAGATAGCTACAGTGGTTAAACAAATAAAGCAATAGAAAATAACCATGTGATTGATTATAAAATCATTAAATCAGTTTTCCTGAGACAACTTAGGTCTTACCAGCCCTGGCAGTTCTACTTGCTGTTGGTAAAGGCAATATGCCATGACCTGCATGATCTAACCAGGTATGCCAAGAATGCAAGACCCTGATCATTCTTTGCTTGTGCCTTTTTTTAGGGTTATTGCATAGGCAGCAAGCAACCTTGAGGGATAAGGTAATATCTCCAGCCAGCCAGAGTAGGCTTCCTTCCCCAGCTATAGGAGTAGTGAATTCCTCAAGTTGAATGTTCCTCTCCTATAACGCAACACACTGGTGTGCAGACATCCCCATGATGGGCCCACTCTGACAACTCCATAGGACTTGGGGCACATGGAGAACCAGTGCAAATGAACACGAAGCTCTGATTACTGCTTTTGCTATGAATAATAAAGTCTTTTATCTCTGACCTAGAAGGCATATGTTTTTTTCTAGCATCCATGTAACGATAACAAGATAACTTGTTAGTTTGCAAGGAGGATAAAATCCTAGACCCTGCACAGTTCTTGATACGTGCTTGTGTTGTAAAACTTGTTACAGAGTATTTCCTTTTTTTTTTTTTTCTTTGAGACGGAGTCTCGCTCTGTCACCCAGGCTGGAGTGCAGTGGCACGATCTCGGCTCACTGCAAGCTCCGCCCCCAGGGTTCACACCATTCTCCTGCCTCAGCCTCCCGTGTAGCTGGGACTACAGGCGCCCGCCACCATGCCCGGCTAATTTTTTTGTTTTGTATTTTTAGTAGAGACGGGGTTTCACCGTGTTAGCCAGGATGGTCTCGATCTCCTGACCTCATGATCCACCCGTCTCGGCCTCCCAAAGTGCTGGGATTACAGGCGTGAGCCACCGTGCCTGGCCTCATATTTAAATCTATATCTGATTTCCTAGCTAGACTCTGCATCTTTCAAAAGCAGGAATTGGTTTGCTTTAAGACCAATCTTGAGGCCAGGCGCGGTGGCTCACGCCTGTAATCCCAGCACTTTGGAAGGCCGAGACGGGAGGATCACAAGGTCAGGAAATCAAGACCATCCTGGCTAACACGGTGAAACCCCGTCTCTACCAAAAAATGCAAAAAACTAGCCGGGCGAGGTGGCGGGCGCCTGTAGTCCCAGCTACTCGGGAGGCTGAGGCAGGAGAATGGCATAAACCCGGGAGGCGGAGCTTGCAGTGAGCTGAGATCTGGCCACTGCACTCCAGCCTGGGCAACAGAGCGAGACTCCATCTCAAAAAAAAAAAAAAAAAGACCAATCTTGAAATAGCTGTTACCTCGTAGGTACCTCACAAATGCTGGTTGAATGATCAAATGAGAGGGTGAGTAAACTATAATAATCCCCTCCTAACTGAAAGAAAAATATAAAAAGCATAGTATTCAATATCTGTGTTGGTAAAGATCTGTCGCTAAATCTTTTTGGAGTTTTTATTAGTTATTTTATCCCTAGTTAGCAATAAAGATATGAAACTAGAGCTTGAGATTAGTTGGAAGTGGACAGCAGGGTATGAAATACCCCTGGAGATGGCAATTTTGCTTCTTGAAGGCTGGATGGGATCTTCCCCCTAGTTGACCAGTATCATTGGTAGTGAGGCTGCCTTAAGGAAAATTGAATCATGAGGGTTGGCCCTTCATGGGTGTGATGTTTGCATAACTTGCTCACTGCGTGGTCAGACAGATCCTGTATGGTAAAGGGAGCTTGTCTTTCACTTATATCCTGTAGGATCATTTAGTCACCCTTTCCCCTTTACTTTGTGACAACAACAGATATCTCATCATCATTAGAAAGTGTTTAGACAAGATTGTAAGGACAAGAAAATGAAATAGTAAATGTAAGTATTGGTAAAGGGGGTATGCACATATCTCTCTTGCTGATGATAAAATTGTATTTATGGAAAAAAAAGAGACTCATAAAAATTCTAGAATGAATATACAAGATGACATGATTTTCTCTACATTGGCAATAACCATCTAGAGCTAGAAATAGAAAATAAGAAATAGAAAATAAAATAAGAAAAATAATTTTTAAAACATAGGAATGAATTTAACAAAGGAGATACAGGTCTTACATGAATTAAATTAAACTAGGGTCACACTGAAAACTTTAAAATCTGAGAAGACACACATTAAAAACATAAATTCTAAATGTGAGAGACTTGTTATTATAAAAATATTAATTGTCTCAAAATGAATATGTGTATTTAATGCAATTAAAGTTAGAGTCCTAACTTTTGGAGGGTTTGGGGTTGAAGGAAAGAGTCAATGAAGTGATCTTAAAGTTCATATGTGAGAGAAAATGTCTGACGACAGCTATGACAATCACAAAGGCTAATTTTTTACTGCTTGAAACCTGTCAGGGAATTTTCTAACTGCTCTGTTTAGTTTCATTTAATGAACTCTCACAACTGTCTGTGATAAATGCTGTCATCCTGAGTATACAGCTAGGTAAACTGACATAAAGAACGTTAAGTAAGTTTAAGCTGTATTCACTTTGACTCCAGAATGTTGACTTACTTTTAACCAATTAGCCACCAAGTTCATTGTCTCCAAGCTGGAAGGAGGGGAACTTTTCTTATAATATACTGAAATATACTATAAAGTCATTGTATCCAGTAATAATGACATATAACTAGATTAGCAGAGCATAATAGAGAGTTATGGAATAAAATAATAAATAAGAAAATTAATATATGAGAAGGTGGTTTTTCAGTTCAGCTTATGTTTTAAAAATCTTGCTCGTGTAATTGTCAATCCAGAAGAAAAAGTTGGATCCTTATATAAAGAATTCTATATAGAAGGCCAGATTCTGTGGCTCATGCCTGTAATCCCAGCACTTTGGGAAGCTTAAGAGGGCAGATTACGAGGTCAGGAGTTAGAGACCAGCCTGACCAACATGGTGAAACCCTGTCTCTACTAAAAATACAAAAATCAGCCAGGCATGGTGGCATGTGCCTGTAATCCCACATACTCAGGAGGCCAATGCAGGAAAATCACTTGAATCCAGGAGGTAGAGGTTGCAGTGAGCTGAGATCATGTCACTGTACTCCAGCTCGGGTGACAGAGCAAGACTCTGTCTCAAAAAAAAATGAAATTTTATTATTCATGTCTCTGCTTTCCAAATTTTACATAACAGAAATCCCTTCATTTTAATGGTAGGAAATGTCCATGGTGTGAATATGCTACAGTTAAAAAAAAAAAAAGAATTCCATGTTATTTTTAAAGTTTTTAAATTTTAAAAAATCTTAGAGGTTCCAAGATGGCTGAAGAGGAACAGCTCCAGTCTGCGGCTCCCAGCATGATTGACACAGAAGACAGTAATTTCTGCATGTCCAACTGAGGTACCTGGTTCATCTCACTGGGACTGGTTGGACAGTGGGTGCAGCCCACGGAGGGTGAGATAAAGCAGGGCGGGGCATTGCCTCACCCAGAAAGTGCAATGGGTCGGGGGATTTCACTTTCTTAGCCAAGGGAAGCCATGACAGACTGTACTTGGAAAATCGGGACACTCCCACCCAAATACTGCACTTTTCCAACAGTCTTAGCAACTGGCACACCAGGAAATTATATCCCGCACCTGGCTTGGTGGGTCCCATACCCACAGAGCCTCACTCACTGCTAGTACAGCAGTCTGAGGTCGACCCGACCTGTAAGGCAGCAGCCTGGCAGGGGGAGGAGCATCTGCCATTGCTGAAGCTTGAGTAGGTAAACAAAGTGGCCGGGGAAGCTTGAACTCGGCAGAGCCCACTGTAGCTCTGCAAGACCTGCTGCCTCTGTAGACCCCACCTCTGGGGGCAGGGCATAGTTGAACAAAAGGCAGCAGAAACTTCTGCAGACTTGAATGACCCTGTTTGACAGCTCTGAAGAGAGCAGTGGATCTCCCAGCACAGTGTTTGAGCTCTGAGAATGGACAGACTGCCTCCTCAAGTGGGTCCCTAACCCCCATGTAGCCTAACTGGGAGACACCCTAATACAGGTGGGTGCCCTTCTGGGATGAAGTTTCCAGAGGAAGGATCAGGCAGCAATATTTGCTGTTCTGCAGCTTCCACTGGTGATACCCACACAAACAGGGTCTGGAGTGGACCTCCAAGAAACTCCAGCAGACCTGCAGCTGAGGGACCTGACTGTGAAACGGAAAACTAATAAACAGAAAGGAATAGCATCAATATCAACAAAAAGGACATCCACACGAAAACTCCATCTGTAGGTCATCAACATCA
Source organism: Mandrillus leucophaeus (assembly GCF_000951045.1). Classification (NCBI taxonomy): domain Eukaryota; kingdom Metazoa; phylum Chordata; class Mammalia; order Primates; family Cercopithecidae; genus Mandrillus; species Mandrillus leucophaeus. Next base: position 3,331,037 of record NW_012101399.1, on the reverse strand, counting down.
AAGACCAAAGGTAGATAAAACCACAAAGCTGCATAGAAACAAGAGCACAAAAGCTGAGAATTCTAAAACCCAGAGTGCCTCTTCTCCTCCAAAGGATCACAGCTCCTTGCCAGCAACAGAACAAACCTGGAGGGAGAATGACTTTGATGAGCTGACAGAAGTAGGGTTCAGAAGGTCAGTAATAACAAACATCTTCGAGCTAAAGGAGGATGTTCGAACCCATCGCAAGGAAGCTAAAAACCTTGAAAGAAGATTAGACGAATGGCTAACTAGAATAAACAGTGTAGAGAAGAACTTAAATGACCTGATGGAGCTGAAAACCATGGCACGAGAACTACATGATGCATGCACAAGCTTCAATAGCTGATTCGATCAAGTGGAAGAAAGGGTATCAATGATTGAAGATCAAATTAATGAAATATAGCAAGAAGAGAAGTTTAGAGAAAAAAGAGTAAAAAGAAATGAACAAAGCTTCCAAGAAATATGGGACTCTGTGAAAAGACCAAATCTACGTTTAATTGGTGTGCCTGAAAGTGATGAGGAGAATGAAACCAAGTTGGGAAACACTCTTCAGGATATTATGCAGGCGAACTTCCCCAACCTAGCAAGGCAGGCCAACATTCCAATTCAGGAAATACAGAGAACACTACAAAGATACTCCTCAACAAGAGCAACCCCAAGACACATAATTGTCAGATTTAGCAAGGTTGAAATGGAGGAAAAAATGTTAAGGGCAGCCAGAGAAAAAGGTCGGGTTGCACACAGAGGGAAGCTCATCAGACTAACAGCGGATCTCTTGGCAGAAACTCCACAAGTCAGAAGAGAGTGGAGGCCAGTATTCAATATTCTGAAAGAAAAGAATTTTAAACCCAGAATTTCATATCCCGCCAAACTAAGCTTCATAAGTGAAGGAGAAATAAAATCCTTTACAGACAAGCAAATGCTGAGAGATTTTGTCACTACCAGACCTGCCTTACAAGAGCTCCTGAAGGAAGTACTAAACATGGAAAGGAACAACCGGTACCAGCCAATGCAAAAATATGCCAAATTGTAAAGGCCATTGATGCTAGGAAGAAACTGCATCAGCTAACAGGCAAAATAACCAGCAAGCATCATAATAACAGGATCAAATTCACACATTACAATATTAACCTTAAATGTAAATGGGCTACATGCCCCAATTAAAAGACACAGACTAGCAAATTGGATAGAGTCAAGACCCATCAGTGTGCTGTGTTCAGGAGACCCATCTCATGTGCAGAGACACATACAGGTTCAAAATAAAGGGATGGAGGAAGATCTACCAAGCAAATGGAAAGCCAAAAAAAGCAGGGGTTGCAATCCTAGTCTCTGCTAAAACAGACTTTAAACCAACAAAGATCAAAAGAGACAAAAAAGGCCATTACATAATGGTAAAGGGATCAATTCAACAAGAAGAGCTAACTATCCTGAATATATATGCACCCAATACAGGAGCACCCACATTCATAAAGCAAGTCCTTAGAGACCTACAAAGAGACTTAGAATCCCACACAATAGAAATGGGAGACTTTAACACCCCACTGTCAATATTAGACAGATCAACTAGACAGAAGGTTAACAAGGATATCCAGGAACTGAACTCAGCTCTGCAACAAGCAGACCTAATAGACATGTACAGAACTCTCCACCCCAAAACAACAGAATATATATTCTTCTCAGCACCACATCACACTTATTCCAAAATTGACCACATAGTGGGAAGTAAAACACTCCTCAGCAAATGTAAAAGAACAGAAATCACAACAAACTGTCTCTCAGACCACAGTGCAATCAAATTACAACTCAGGACTAAGAAACACTCAAAACCACACAACTACATGGAAACTGACCAACCTGCTCCTGAATGGATACTGGGTAAATAATGAAATGAAGGCAGAAATAAAGATATTCTTTGAAACCAGTGAGAACAAAGACACAATGTTCCAGAATCTCTGGGACACATTTAAAGCAGTGTGTACAGGGAAATTTATAGCACTAAATGCCCACAAGAGAAAGCAGGAAAGTTCTAAAATCAACACCCTAACATCACAATTAAAAGAACTAGAGAAACTAGAGCATACAAATTAAAAAGCTAGCAGAAGGCAAGAAATAACTAAGATCAGAGCAGAACTGAAGGAGATAGAGACAAAAAAACTACTTCAAAAAATAAATGAATCCAGGAGCTGGTTTTTTGAAAAGATCAACAGAATTGATAGACCACTAGCAAGATGAATATAGAAGAAAAGAGAGAAAAATCAAACAGACGCAATAAAAAATGATAAAGGGAATATCACCACAAATCCCACAGAAATACAAACTACCATCAGAGAATACTATAAACACCTCTACACAAATGAACTAGAAAATCTAGAAGAAATGGATACATTCCTGGACACATACGCCCTCCCAAGACTAAACTAGGAAGAAGTTGAATCCCTGAATAGACAAATAACAGACTCTGAAATCAAGGAAATAATTAATAGCCTACCAACCAAAAAATGCCCAGGACCAGACGGATTCACAGCCAAATTCTACCAGAGGTACAAAGAGGAGCTGGTACCATTCCTTCTGAAACTATTCCAATCAATAGAAAAAGAGGAAATCCTCCCTAACTCATTTTATGAGGCCAGCATCATCCTGATACCAAAGCCTGGCAGAGACACAACAAAAAAAGAGAATTTTAGACCAATATTTCTGATGAATATTGATGTGAAAATCCTCAATAAAATACTGGTAAACTAAATCCAGCAGCACATCAAAAAGCTTATCCACCACGATCAAGTCAGCTTCATCTAGTTCAACATATGCAAATCAATAAACATAATCCATCATATAAACAGAACCAAAGACAAAAACCACATGATTATCTCAAAAGATGCAGAAAAGGCCTTCAACAAAATTCAACAGCCTTCATGCAAAAAGTTCTCAGTAAACTAGGTATTGATGGAACGTATCTCAAAATAATAAGAGTTATTTATTACAAACCCACAGCCAATATCATATTGAATGGACAAAAACTGGAAGCATTCCCTTTGAAAACCAGCACAAGACAAGGATGCCCTCTCTCAGCACTCCTATTCAACATAGTGTTGGAAATTCTGGCCAGGGCAATCAGGCAAGAGAAAGAAATAAAGGGGATTCAATTAGGAAAAGAGGAAGTCAAATTGTCCGTGTTTGCAGATAACATGATTGTATATTTGGAAAACCCCATTGTGTCAGCCCAAGATCTCCTTAAGCTGATAAGCAACTTCAGCAACATCTCAGGATACAAAATTAATGTGCAAAAATCACAAGCATTCCTATACACCAATAACAGACAAACAGAGAGCCAAATCACAAGTGAACTCCCATTCACAATAAAAACCCTAGAAGAAAACCTAGGCAATACCATTCAAGACATAGGCATGGGCAAGGACTTCATGACTAAAACACCAAAAGCAATGGTAACAAAAGCCAAAATTGACAAATGGGATCTAATTAAACCAAAGAGCTTCTGCAAAAGACACTACCATCAGAGTGAACAGGTAACCTCCAGAATGGGAGAAAATTTTTGCAATCTACACATCTTTTTAAAAAAATTATACTTTAAGTTCTAGGGTGCACGTGCACAACGTGCAGGTTTGGGCTAATATCCAGAATCTACAAAGAACTTAAACAAATTTACAAGAAAAAAAAAAGCCCCATTAAAAAGTGGGCAAAGTATATGAACAGACACTTCTCAAAAGAAGACATTTATGCAGCCAACAGACATGAAAAAATGCTCATCATCACTAGTCATCAGAGACATGCAAATCAGAACCACAGTGAGATACCATCTCACACCAGTTAGAATGGCGATCATTAAAAAGTCAGGAAACAACAGATGCTGGAGAGGATGTGGAGAAATAGGAACGTTTTTACACTGTTGGTGGGAGTGTAAACTAGTTCAACCACTGTGGAAGACAGTATGGTGATTCCTCAAGGATCTAGAACTAGAAATACCATTTGACCCAGCGATGCCATTACTGGGTATATACCCAAAAGATTATAAATCATGGTACTATAAAGACACATGCACATGTATGTTTATTGTGGCACCATTAACAATAGCAAAAACTTGGAACCAACCCAAATGTCCTCAATGATAGACTGGATTAAGAAAATGTGGCATATATATACCATGGAATACTATGCAGCCACAAAAAGGATGAGTTCATGTCCTTTGCAGGGACATAGATGAAGCCGGAAACCCTCATTCTGGGCAAATTACCGCAAGGACAGAAAACCAAACACCGCATGTTCTCATAGGTGGGAACTGAACAATGAGAACACTTGGACACAGGGCGGGGAACATCACACATGGGGGCCGGTCATGGGGTGGGGCCCAAGGGAAGGGATAGCTTTAGGAGAAATACCTAATGTAAATGATGAGTTAATGGGTGCAGCAAACCAACATGGAACATGTATACTTGTGTAACGAACCTGCACGTTGTGCACATGCACCTTAGAACTTAAAGTATAATTTAAAAAAAAAAACTTAGAATGGAATTTAGGAAAACAAAACATCTAAGGGTCGAGGGACCTTTTAAGCCAGGAGAGAATCCCTAGAAACTACACAAAAAATATGAACTTTCACTACATTTAAATATTTTTGTGTGGAAAAAGATGTCATAAAGCCTAAAGACATATGATAGACTTAGGAGAACATTAGTCATTCATAAGAAAGAATTATTAATATATAAAATATTATTTTAAGTAATATTTTTAATGTAGATAAGAGCCCTTAGAAATTTATTTAAAATGCTTGATAGGAGGTGAATGGGAAATTCACAAAAGATTACATCCAAATGACCAATAAATGTGGGAAAGGATGCCCCATCTCCCAAATAGTTAGAAAAAAACAAATTTAAAATAAAAAGAGAGATAGTATTTCCCAAAAAGTCAGGTTGACAAAAATAAAAAAGAATGACAATATCTATTGTTAATGAAAGTATGGGGATGAGGGTCCTCGTACACTTTGCTGATGGAAATGTGAATTTTACAACCTATTAGGAAAGAAATCTCACAATATCAGAATTTAAAATGCTTATACTTTTGACTAGCAAGTCCATGTCTAGGAATCTATCCAATAAAATAAAAGCACTGGCCCATAATAATATATGTACAAGATTGTTGGTTTCAATACTGTTTATAGTGAAGAACCAGAAGTAAAGTAATTTCTCACTTGACAGGGATGGTTCAATAAACTGTAACACATTCACACCATGGACAATTTCCTATCCTTAAAACGAAGGCATTTCTGTTATGTAAAATTTGGAAAGCAGAGACATGAATAATATAATTTCATTTTTGTAAATGACAAAATATTTCATCATTTATAAAATTTCATAAACAACACACATACACATTATATTTTTAAAAATATACACAAGTTATATCTTTTCCATTTTTATTTAATTAGGTAAACATAGATACACATATGGAAAGGTGCACACTTGACTGTTAACACTGATGTCTTTGAAGGTAGTGGTGTGGATGGAGGTAAGGAAAAAAGAAGTGGGATAAAAAGAAGTTTGTAATTAAAAAGCTACATGTATATTATGATCTACTTTATGGAAAATTACAAGAGTGTGTATGCAGTAAAAGTATGACAAGATGGTGACCAAAATGTTAATAGTTGTTATCTTATTTTGGTGGAATTTCAGGGGATTTTTTTTCTTTCCTCTCAGACTTTTCATTATCATTTGACTTTTTACAAAGATTTGCATTATTTAAGCAATCAGAAAGAAATTATAAAGCTATTTTCATCGTAACAAAAATTCCATTGGTAAAAAATTTTTAATTCATTTACATAATGTGCAAAAATTAGAAAATTAGAACTCCTAAAGCAAGAAGTGGAAAAATCATTCCAATCTGAAGAAATAAAACCATTCTCTGATGATTGCTGACATTTACGAAGCAACCTTCAAAGTGTCCCTGTACATTTTCCATGAAACAAACGTCTGAAGTCTATTTGAACTATGTGGCGGAAGTATTAATACCATCCAACTGCTGAGAGAAATGGAAACTGAAGGGATTGTTAATAGCTGATAAATAATAGGTTAGTGCCTAAATGACCTATAAGTCAACTGTGACTGTGAGGATGGCCCAGAACCACTTCCAAAACTGTGAATCCTGGATTTGACTTGCAGGTTCACAGAGTCATACCGCAAAGTAGTCTTTGGGCTGGTCTGAAATGCAAATCACTATCATGCTTATATTTAAAATGACCTTTTTTTTCAGGGCCAGTCTGGAAAAGATGCTAGCACCTATAGGTGAGATTTGTTCCCCAAACATCAGAGCCTTTTCTGCTGAATGGTTTTGGCTTCCATGACTATTTCTACCTCCAGCTTCCATCAAAATGTATTTGTCTCATCCCCTCAGTACCTTGCTCATTTGGAGCTAATTGGTCGGATATATTGACCTCTTTCTCCTATCATCTTGAATAAAATTATATATATGATTGTATAAATATATAAATTTTTATATTCACACATAAATTTTTATATTCACATTATATAAAATATATGTGACTTTATATATTTTATAACCTCTAGGCTTGATAATGGACTTGACACTTTGAATCAGCAGCATGTCAACAGGCCTTTGTGGTGACATGGTTTACCCAGAAAAATGGACTGGAAAGTCCTCAGGACTGGAGGTCCAAAGTCAAGGGTTTTAGACCACATACTGTCATTAACTATGACTTTTTTTTTAAGCCACTTTTACCTCTTTTAGCTTTGATTTCCGCTCCTGTCAAATCTCTACCCTGCCTTTCTCTCCTAAGAGGTGAGAAACAAGTGGGATGTTCATAAGATCATATCATTAAATAAAGGTCAATTATATTTTTCTCTGATTGCAGAAGTAAAAATGTTCTTTGCAGAAAAAATTTTAAATGCAAAATCACTAAGACTGATAAAAATAACCAAGAAAAAATCACCCATAATCACAAGAGCTGAAGATAACCGATGTTAACAATTTATATGGACCCATTTGGTTTATTATCTCTGTGTGCATTTTTATAAACACTATGTACACTTTAAAAATAAAATTCAGAGCATACTCGATGTATCATTATGTATCTGCTTTTTCATTTAATTGGTAATTAATACTTCAATGTCACACTATTTTTTTTATTTTGTTTAAAAGGAGTAAAAGAATGGTCACTACATAAGCCAACAATATTTTAGCCCTAGTCTAATTTAATAAATTCTCCACTGTTGATGTTTAGATTACTTATAATTCTTTTACCATCAAAATGCAATGACATATTCTTGGTTAAACCAACCTCATTAAATTATAGCATTTATATCTCATTCATTTATGGTTTTCATACTTGATGTCAGAAAACTGAGAAATGTGTTAAAGTGTCCTACTACTGGTCATTTCTTTTTGTATTTATAATTTTTACTTTATATGTTGAATTAATATTACTTGGTACATACTGACCCATGAGTGTTCACTTGAAATTGTCACTTTATAGTATTACAATATTTGTTCTGGTTATTGCTTTTGGGCTGGAATTTGACATTATCTAACAACCTCACAGTTATGAGCATTAACTGAGATATGACATGTCCTTAGTACTAAATTAATGTCAGCTACTGTATCTCATTTCTATTTTATTATTACATCATTATTGTATAACATATAGTGACCATATTTTCTTTTTGTCTTCATTAGTTTGATATATCTTTGCCCAACCTTTTTTTTTTTTTTTTTAACTCTTCTAATACCTCATTTTAGGTGGTTAGTTATAAACAGAATGTGGTTGAATTCTGTGTTTTAATTTTAACCCATTTATGCCTGAGGTTGAAATTTTTTGAATTTTGGCAATCAGACATTGGCGATGACCTTTAGCAGTAGGACACAAATAACTCCCACATGCTTACCGTTCCAATAAAGGAACACTAGGCATAAATGGGCTGAGAATTTTCTTATTTTTAACAAGAGCACTTAATCCACTCACATGCATAGGTATATTTAGTTTATTTGGTTTTACTTTGTCTTTTTTTATTATTATTTTCTTTGCTTGTCCTTTGCTATATAGTCTATTCCTCTTCTGCTCTTCTCTACTATTTTGGAAGGTATTTATATAGTTGTTTATGCTTATAGCAATTACCACTGAATTTATCAAAAGTATTTTTGCACCCAGTGGTTCACAACCTTGTTTTTATCCCAGTCACCAGGTAGATAACCTCACATTCACTACAAGCTCCTCCCACTGTGGGCTACTGTGCTAATAGAACGAGCTCTGCTTTATGCACAATTCCCACTTGCACTGTCTCCAATTTCACCATTATCACTTGCACCAATCACAATCCACCATGAATGCCTGAAACTGCCATTGAAACCTAATTGTTGCTGTCTGGAGTAAAAGTTAAGCTTTTGAAATTTCCATGTCAAAATAAGGAATTTAGCATACTTTAATCGAATCTCTCAAGTCGACAGTGAGAGACTTTCTTTGTTAACTCAGAAAAGTCTTCTAAAATATACTTTCAGTTGCCATTTTTGTTCCTTCCATTTGCTTTTGTCTCTATCAATGATCTGTGTGTTGGTGCTTCTGTATCTCATTTCCATATACTATTTTCTTTCATATCACTACATGATGTGCTTTAACTGTGACATCCATGTATCATCCATGTTCCACGGTATCAACTATGCCCAACATGGATTTAGTTCTACTCCTGTTTCTTTCTTTCTCACCACAGAATCCTTTCCTATCCTAGTCACAACCTCTCTCTTTTCATATCACTCTTTAAAATTTTTCATTTTAACCCATTTGCTCCTTTTACTTTTCTGCTCTTATTTTAAACACACGGTTTCCTGGAAAGCCTTCATAAGGTGGAGTAGATCATTTTCAGAAGTATGCTGTTCTTCTAATTTTAAGATATGTTTGCCAGTCTCTTGTTATGTGGAATTTTTTTTTTTAGGTCCCAGGCATGTGTCTTTAGGTAATGTTTCATTAGAGGAAAGTGGAGTTGACTTCCTGCCTTAGTTTTACTTGCCTGATATTGATGTAGATTTCACTCATGTTCTGGCATTTAAATTCCCAGTAATCTTAGACTTCAATGCTGTGTGTGTTTGTCTTTTTGTCCTCTTATGTATTGTATCTAGAAGTCTGGAGAAATTTTTATATCCCATTTTAAACCTGAAGCCCTTATTACCAAAGTCAAGAACATGAATTCCAGGCACTGTGGCAGAAAAAGGATATCTTCAGGGAGCTAAATCTCTTATCAGAATCCATAAAAGCAAAATTTAAAAGTCCAAATTCTCTTAATCATAGAGTTGGTCCTATTTCAAGGTGAAGCATAATTTAATTTTATAAAAATGGTAGTCATTATTTATGGTTACCAAGATAAACAAATTAGATTTTAATGTATGGTGTCCTCTTCATTCTCATAAGAATTAAATAAAAAGAATACACAAGTATTTTCCCTATTTCAACATATAACGCAGTTTGTGGTTTTCTATATTTCCCTTTTTCATATTATTTTAATTCTTTGACTTTTAAAAAGTCTCATTGAGCTACTAATATATCTTTAATGTCTATTATTCTCTATTTTAACTTGAAGGAAATTGCTCAGACAATGGGACATCTACAGTTTTTTCCCTAGCTTATCTATATTTATCATCACCCTGGTCTTTAAAAATAGATGTAGCTTCATTTGCACATTTCTGATGAGCAACCAAGGTTTGAGACTATGAGTAATAGGTTGCTAAGTTTTCTAGGTATCAAGGCCTTTGTGATAGCTTTTTGATGTAAAATACTAAAGAAATAACCATATAATCCCCATTTTGTAAAAAAATATATCTATTCATCTCTAATACATTTAAAAAGACAAGAAAAAATATACTAAAGTATCAACAGTGGTTGCAAATCTGGATGATAGAATTATGGATAATTATTTTTTTCTTTTTGTCCTTCTTCATTTTCCAAATTTCTTGTAATTAATTTGCATTACTTGTGTAATATTTAAAAACAATCTTTTTTAACTGAACAAAGCTTTGATAATAAAGAAGTTAAACTAATGAATTAATTTTTCCCGTGTTTACTTCTCACTAACATTTATTTTCTGGGAGAAGATGAGGTAATATTGGAGATTAAAAGTTTTAGAATCAGGGTTCATTTTTTGTTCAATTACCAAAAAAATTAAATTCACAATAGGCATATGTGAAGAAGATTTTGCCATACAGACTCACACTGTGTTTTTAAATTTGAAGATTTAATGGACCAGAAAACTGCCATAGAAGTCTTTGAAGCTGAAATAAAATTGTCAACTTTTGATTTTGCTAAATAAGTATATATTAAATAAAGCTCCACAACCACCATATACATCATTATCATTTTATAAAACATAAAACACTCCTCCCCATATGATTTGAAAGGATATGTATTGTCAAAGAATAAAGAATGATCCTTTAAAGGGAATTTTGACTTTGCAAAAAATCTTTCTATTACTCTTTCATTTTGCTGCCAACTGGTAAAAACTTTATTAAGGATGGGTCCTGGCTGGTGTTTGAGACCTTCTGGACTAAGACTGAGACCACGTGCTGCTCGAGCAGAAAAAAGTCCCAGTGGCCCGTCTTATCTGGCTCCACAGAGACAGGGTAACTGTTGGAATAGGGGCAGCTGTTTGAAAAGGAAAGGTATAATCAGACTTGGCATTATTTTCAGGGAGAAGGCCTATTATACCCAAGGCTTTTTAGAGTCATCACAGGTTCTGTGGATAAAAATACAAAATAAAAGATATATTTAAATCTCCATATAATAAAAAACAGATCATGGGAAAATAGTTTTCAAAGTCTAACACTGTGATAGATAAGTAGCTGGAATCCAACTCTTTTCACCCCTTGTACCACTACCCTCCTTTGTAACCTGGCTTGTCACCATCTTCCTCGTTCCCCGCTTTTGCCCTTGCTTTCCGGAAGGTTATTCTCGACATGGCAGCCAGGGTGATCCTATTGAAATCCAAGATGAATCATGCCGTTCCTCTACCCAAAACCTTCCAATGGTTTCTCATTTCAAAATAAAAGCCAAAACCTTTACATTGTTCTACCCACACCAAATTCATGAAGGGATGACACATACAGTAGGCAACGTATGCGTGTTTGCTCATTCTTTCTAAAACGGTGGTCTTTACAGCTATGGACTCCTCTCTCCTGATTGATCATGAGTGCAGCAGATTATTTTAACCAGTATTATTTGGTTTTTACATTATATTGTCTTTTAGATTACTAAAACACATATCCACTGTATAAAATATATAAAACACAGCGAAAGCATAAATAGAAAAATAAAAAGCCAGTCTTCATTTTACCCACTAAAGCATTGGTGACATTTTAATATATTTCCTTCCAGTTTTAAAAATTTGAAATCACGATAAAGCTTGTATTCCGTAGTTTTCACTTAATGTATTTCCATATCATTAGTCTTCAAAAACACAACGCTAAATAAATTCTTGGTACTGAAGTACCTGGCTTGGTCAGATGAACCTATGAAGTCATTTCTCTGTCATGGGCAGTTAGGTTGTTCCTGATTTCTTAGTATTTAGTTATCCTTGCCAAAGGATATGAACAGAAAATAAATAACCCCAAGTTCTGCAGCGTGTTGGCATCGGGGCCTTGTGGAGGACCTGAGATTGTGGGTGCCTCACAGGAATTTGCTGTGAAGACGACAGGGGAAAGAGCAGGGGCTGAAGAGGGACCTTGCGGTGGCTTTTCTGTTACTAAGGAATTTTGTTCAGGTCATTATCACCTCAACTGAATCATCAGTAATATTAAGAGTTGAATTAAATGTCATTACAATTCCTTCTCTCTTAATTTTTCTGTTCTGTTGTCAGCTTATCTCATGCTAAAAATAAATTAGGCATCCATCAGAATACAGATGTTACAAAAGAAACCGTAACCCTTGGGATCTCATTTGTGCTTTTGTGGCAAATAAATCACTAGGTACTTGGAATTTTTCCAACTTGGCAGAAGACAAATCAAAACACATGCCTAATTCTGTTTAAGTTTCATGGTGTAGTGTTTGCTTAGAAAAAAAAAATTAGGCTGGGTGCGGTAGCTCATGCCTATAATCCCAGCACTTTGGGATGCTGAGGCAGGTAGATCACCTGACGTCAGGAGTTCGAGTCTGGCCAACATGGTGAAATCCTGTCTCTACTAAAAATACAAAAAATTAGCCGGTCGTGGTGGCACATGCCTGTAGTCCCAGCTACACGGGAGGCTGAGGCAGGAGAATTGCTTGAACCTGGAAGGTGGAGGTTGCAGTGAGCTGAGATGGCGCTACTGCACTCCAGTGTGGGCGACAGAGTGAGACTCCATCTCTAAAATAAAATAAAATAAAATAAAATAAAATAAAATAAAATAAAATGTATTCAATTTGAATAGCTCTCTGGGGAAAAATGTGCATGAGTCAACAAATCATTTTAGAAAAAGTAAACATACAGCCTTCAGGGACAGAGGAAGACTGCACAACCCTGTAAGAGTGAGCCCTATTAGAATTAGGGCAGATCCTGTTGTTAGGAATCTTATAGTATGTGGAGAACACCTATTTTCATAAGGGAATATTTCTGTAATACTCTAGGTGAGAAGGATGTTGCTGCCTGGGGAGGTGAGATGTTGCATGTTTGGTGATGCATTTGGATTGTTAGTCAAGTGATATTTGGACTTGATAGACACATGTATGAAATTCAAGTACTCTACACATGAATGTCAGCAGTAGAAACGTATGGTTGCGTGAAATGAAATATAGATGTTTCTTACACAGTGTCCAGTGAGATAAGTAAGATGAAAAATGGTTAAAAGCTTCAGGGATTGAGCCTCCTTGTTTTGTGAGGTCTTTGGTATGATAGTAGTTATTTTATCCCCAGGGTCAAACCTAGCATGCTGACTCAATATGCACTCGAAGCCTGTTTACTGACTGAAATCCAGAGTCCATCTTTATTTCTTCCTTATAATTTTCCTGCCTGTTAACAATCTTAAAGAAAAATATTTATAAAATAACATTTATTGAGCACTTTCTGAGTGTCAGGCACCACACTAAGCTCTAATTGAACTGTCATTTGGTCCCCACAACAGCCCTATAGTAATGGGCATAATACTATTACTATCTCCATTTTACACAGAAGATAAAGAGAGCAAGGTGCAGGGGAGGCTGGGGTTATGTAACTTGCCCAAAAACATGTTGCTAATAAATCTGAGGCAGGGTTTTAACCCCAGGTATCTGATCTGCAGACCCATGTACAGTTAAACATTAGGCTTCCTTAAATTCTGTGTCCATCTTTCGGTTTTGATGTAGTGTTTTGTTTGTAGGGTTAGCAAATATGGCGTCAGTTTACGGGCCAAGTGAAAACATTCAGGACAATTTATTTTTGCAACCCAGATTACTACCATACCTTCCTGATGTCCTAACGTATGGTCACAGGAAGAGAATCTTGATGATAGCTTTAGTTTTTCAGCAGGTATTTATTATGAGAAGTCCCAACATTTCTATAGGATGAAGGGCCCAAAGTTTCTATAGAACATTTCTTTCATTGATGCCCATATTTTACAAAATGGAGTAATTTTCATGATCTCTGAAAACTATTATTATAATCCTTGAAGCACACCAAGGATGAAATAAAGACATTATCCATTCTTGGCCGGGTGCAGTGGCTCACGCCTGTAATCCCAGCACTTTGGGAGGCCTAGGCGGGTGGATCACCAGAGGTCAGGAGTTCAAGACCAACCAGGTCAACATGGCGAAACCCCATCTCTACCAAAAATAGAAAAATTTCCCAGACATGGTAGCAGGCATCTGTAATCCCAGCTACTTGGGATGCTAAGACAGAAAAATCTGTTGAACCCGGGAGGTAGAGGTTGCAGTGTGCCAAGATTGCACCACTGCACTCCAGCCTGGGCAACAGATTGAAACTCCATCTCAAAAAAAAAAAAAAAAAAAAAAAAAGACATTATCACTGTTTACCTTACAGAGAAGTAACAGAAAATAAGAGAACTTAGTGAGAAAAAAGTAAACCTTATAACTATAAACTTAATGATGGTGACAGTCTTGTTCATTGAAGATGAACATCCTTTCGAAAACAGATTCTTTCACTTGCACATATGATGCATTGAGAAACAGATTCAGAAACTGACTTTGAAGTGTTCAGGACAAATAAGTCAAATACGAAATGAAGAGGAGGTGGTGGTGGGGGAAGAAGAAAAGGGACAGGTGAAACATTGCTTATTTCACTTCAGCACTTCATGCATGCAAGTTATACAGAGCTTAAAAGTAGATGGATTTTTCTTACTTAGAAAAGGAAACCTTTTGGTCAACATCAGCAAAACGGTGATGAATAGGTTAAAAGGAGAAAACAAGTGCATGATCTGGGACCGTGATTCTGTGGTTGGGCCTGACAGATTTAAACCAGCTAAAAGGTCACAGCCAAAACAAGTGCTATTCACTAATGGAAACCCCCCTAAATTTCTAAAACACTGTGTACATGCCCTTCAAAATTTGATAAAGACTCACTAACAAAATAGTTTTCCTTAATTGAATTTTCCATGTCTACTACACTTTCTGAAAAATAAAACTGTTTGTGTGACAAACCTTTTTTCCACTTGGCAAAAACAGAAGCCTCTTGGTTTCTACTGGAAAAATTACAAATTATTAGTTTTATTTACTTTCCTATTTATCAAAGGCACTTGCCAACTATTTGAATTGTTCACACACCTGTAAGGATTAGCAATGCACTAGTAAGTGTGTCTGCTACTGAGAAGAGAAGCATTTTAGATGTTTGTTGAGTGCTTTCACTGATTTCCTGTGGGTCGTACGGCATCACTAGGAGGCAGGGGGAATTATCTCCATTTCTACAAGCGAAAAACAGAGGCCAAAAGGAAATTCTATTCATTTTGGTGAAAAAATCTCTCAACTTTTCAAAGAAACTTATAAAAATATAATGACAGGGTTTTTGTTTTGTTTTGTTTTGTTTTTTTAAAGACAAGGGGGGAAGCCAGAGTGATGAGTTCCATTTGGATAGCTAAGAAGAGAATGTCTCCTTCAGACATTCATTCAGCAAGTATCTATTGAACACCTACTACATCCAAGGCTCTGTGTTTGGTTTGTCTATTCTCACTCTTATCTCAGGTAGTCTCCCTTCAAATAATTCAGAAACATAGATGCTATGAATTCACCAGTTCACGCATGGGAAAATTGAGGATTTGTGAAATGAGGTGGCTTTGTTGGGATCATGTGCCTCGTTAAAGGCCGACCTGGAACTCAAACCAGGTCAAAGCCCCTCCAGAAGGCTTTCAATAGTGTAGGGAGAAGTTTAAACATTTTAATGATCCTTCCTTCATGTTTTAGCTTGCATTAGATTTCTCTTATTCCAGTGGTACTTAGAATGTTTTCATTCTATTATTTCCCACGTCTATCCCTCAAAAAGGATCCCACTGTTGGTTTTCTGTGATCGTTTTTTAACTCAACATGGTCAGTCCTCTAAGCACTTCAAGTCTCCAAGGGTCCCTTGATGGGGCTTGCTGGCAATTTCTTTGGGCACCTCACAATTGCATGGTACTTGGTTTACTAATTACCTCCTTTGAGGGAATATCAAGGCTCTAGCTAGTCTAAACAGTGCCTTAAGGCTGTTAGGTTTCCCAGGGGCCCCCATTCATTGAGAAAGGCCACAATATGCAAACTCCTGGTTTCCAATATGAGTTGTCACCACCCACCTAGGATCCAACCACTGCACCTTCCACGGGGCTCTGCATCAGATGCTGGCCACACAGCAGCCTCAACCACTTGAAGAAACAATACTAAATGTCCCTATGGAAACATGACCACAAAACCATTCCTCAGTCTGCACAAACATAGATTTGCATTGATGCCAGAGCTAGGAAGAAAAGGTCTTTATTCAGCAATATTCAGGTTTCAGCTATGTGTCTGGCTCTGTGATCGGTGTTGGGAAGCATATGAAAGTTTCCAGGGAGGCTAAAGTCTTAAAAATAAGGGACATGGGAGGAACTAGCACTGGGGAATAACATTTATAAATGCCTTTTATATGCCCTGTGCTCACACATATCATCTCATTCAAAATCTACTGTAGCCCTGCAAGATAGCTAGTATTCCTATTTTATAGGCAGGGAAACGGGCTGAGGGAAGCCAGACTCTAGCCTATCTGACATCCATGGGTATCTCTAACACAACATTTGGAGCTGGGTGTCATATTAATTCCAATCTGAAGGTCTGAAAAAGACTTTTTGTCTTTCTTTAAAGTGCTTTTTGTTTCATGGTATACGTGTATCCAAGGTGGAGAATTTATTGGCCACTTATAAGTATATTGCCAAGAAGAAAATGCATGAATTTCAGTTGATACAACTGAAGTACCATATCACTGAGTTTCTAAAATTTATAGCACTACATTGAATTATATTTTATTTTTAAATTTTTGTTTGTTTGTTTTTTGAGACCAAGTTTCCCTTTGTCGTCCAGCCTGGAGTGCAGTGGCGCAGTCTCGGTTCACTGCAGACTTCACCTCCTGGGTTCAAGCGATTCCCCTCCTCAGCCTCCTGAGTTGCTAGGATTACAGGCGGGTGCCACCAGGCCCAGCTAATTTTTTTGTATTTTTAGTAGAGACGAGGTTTCACCATGTTGCCCAGGCTGGTCTTGAACTCCTGAACTCAGGCAATCCACTTGCTTCAGCCTCCCAAAGTGCTAGGATTACAGGCATGAGCCATCATGACCAGTGAATTATATTTTAAATATAAAATTTCAAATGTAGAATATTACATATAGAAAGCAAAAATACAGATTTTATATGCATGCATGCAAGAGTCAGGTTTCAAAATTAATTTAAGACGGGAGTGATGTCATATCTGGGGGACAATGCCTTATCCTTTTCCTCTCTTCTATTTAACTTCTTATCCCATTCTTTTTCAATTTAGAGATATAGTTAACATTTTAGGAAGACACGCATAACAAATTTTAAAGTAAATGTAAATTAAGAAGCAGAATATTAACAATTTAAGAATATAATTTGCTTTTCAGTTCTTGAATATTTCGGAGTATAATTTTTTTTCAAATGATCATAAATAAACAAGCTGTAGTATATCCATACAATGGAACACTACTCAGTAATAAAAAGAAATGAACACTTGATTCATGCAAAAATGTGGATGAATCTTGAAATAATTATGCAGAGTGAAAGGAGCCAGTTAAAAAGAACTGCATGGGGCTGAGTGTGATGGCTCATGCCTGTAATCCCAACACTTTGGGAGTCTGAGGCATGAAGATCATTTGAAGCCAAGAGTTAGAGACCAGCCTAGGCAACATAGTGAGACCCCATCTCTACGAAAAATAAAAACAAATAAAAAATTAGCCAGGAATGGTGGTGCTCTCCTGTAGTTCCAGCTCTCAGGAGGCTGAGTGGGAGGAGTGCTTGAACCCAGGAGTTTGAGGCTGCAGTGAGCTCTGATTGCATTACTGCATTCAAGCCTGAGCAACAGAGAAAGATCCTATCTGTTAGAAAAAAAGAAAGGAGTGCATACTGTATGATTCTAATTAGATTGAACTCTAGAAAATACAGCCTGATCTATAGTGAACAATAGCAGATCAATGGCTGCCTGGGGCTGGCAGACAGAGCACAGAGAGGTAGGAGGGAGGGATTAGGAAAGGACATGAGGAAACTTTTATGGGTGCTGGGTATTTTTATTATCTTGATTGTAGTAATGGTTTCATGGGTGTATACTTATGTCAAAACTTGTCAGATTGTACACTTTAAATATGTATTTATTATATATCATTATACCTCTTTAAGGTTGTTAGAAATTATCATAAACTACATGTTTTTGGAGAAATATAAAGACAAAATTTGGAGAAAGTACCTACATGTATGTAGCATTTGGGGCATAGACTCTGGATTAAAAAAAAAAACAAATCATATCCAAATTCTCTCATTTCCTAGCTATGTGACCTTGGGCAACAGTGTGACCTTTCCAAGCCTCAGTTCCCTCATCTGTAAAGTGCGGGAAATAACATTACGTACCTGCCAGGATTGTTGTGAGGATATAATGAGGTAATGAAAGTAGCACTGTGTACCGGTGTATCTAGAGTAAATGGTCATCATTGTTCTAAGCTGCATATTTGCAAATGGATTAATACAAATGGGTATATGTATGCATATATACTTTTTACTAAAACATGTTCTGTGGCACAATCTATATATAGTATAGGATAGTGATGAAACCAAAAGAAGCAATGAATCAATCTAAGAAAAAGGAAGCTTTTGTTATTACTGTTATTACTTTCCCAAATATGATCTCATTTTTGACAACTTTGTGAGGTGTTATTATTACTCCATTTCTGCAGTGAGGAACGATGAAGCCTAGGGAGGGGAAGGTCGCCCAGTTACAAATGGTAGATGTGGAAGCAGAACAATGACGCTCTGTCTTCAAATCTAGAGCTCTTTGGACAAACCATAGAAGGAAAATTCAGGATAATTTTTTGAAAGCAATAATTATTCTGTGACTCAGAATTAAGCATAAAATATTCAGTCCTATAATAGAGCAAATATATTAAGAAAAAGAATCTTTTAGCCCTGCACTGTACTACCGGTTCACTCTGCTCTCTTGCAGGAAGGGCATTCCCATAGCTCTCTGCTGTTCTTGCCCATCTGGGAATACTCACATGAGTAGGACAAGTGGGCCCATCAGTTGTGCTGGTCTAAGCTCCCCATGTCTCATTGCTTTCCTGCCTCTGTGTCTTTGCATACATGGTGTTACCCACTTGTAACACCTGCTCACACCTTTGCTTACGAAGATCCTGCCCATACAACTACAGCCAGTGCTGGCAGACATTACTGGTGCCACTCATTTATTTGTTCCACGAATTTGTACTGAACAGCAATTATTGCCAGGCCCTGATCTGACTGCTGTGAATAGCCGCACCAAACAAGCTTTCTCTCTCCTATTTTTCCTTCTTTGCATCTGAACTTGTCTCTTAGTACCTATATTATAGTTGTTCCTTTGATCTTGAGAGTTCCAACAGGGTTATAGTTCAGAGCTTGGGACACAGGAGAAAGCGCTTTTTCAAATTTATTGGACTGAAGAGAAGGAAAAGTGCTGCATTTGACAGAATGAAACAGCATTGGATATAAATAATGCTCAGAAACATATACAAGGTAGTCAAATTTGAAGAAGGTTGAATTGGTTTAAGAGATTCAGGGAAACTTTTGGCTTCACAGGGAGATGTAAGAAGGCAATTAGGTACCACTAGGGCCAAATTTGTGTTTTGTTGTCATGTGGAAGAAAGATTAAATAAGTTAAAGATGAAATTTAGAGAGTGTTCCAAATTGGAGTTTCAGCAAAAGGAGCAGGGAAATAGGATAGAGAAAAAATAATTACGGAAACCAGTATAAAGAAAATCTGTGAAAATTCCTTATTTTTTAAAAGTACACTTTTTGTACAGAGAGTACTCCCAAGAGCAACAGAGAACATTACAGAAATGTTACAGGAATAGAGAATGTGATTTATATAAAGAACATGTTTTCATACGTATCATTTTTGATACGCCTCTCCCTTCTGCTCAACCACCACAGACAGGAGGTTCCCCTAGAGTTTATGGCTGATCAAATCTGATGTTTAAAATACATTGTTTCTGAAGAAAACTGTGGTCTGATCTAAGATGTGATATACAGGAAGCTGCTGTTATAATTTAATCTGGGCCATAATTGTTTTACAACTTAGGTAGCTTTTTAGACTTAGTGTATCTAACTGAATTGTGATAGAGACAAGAATAATTTCCAGTGAACGTAATGAAAAGCTCAACCCTTAAGTGTTATAGTATTCAATACTAAACTGCTAAAATAATTTTAAAGTTGGCCAAGGAATAAAATTTATAGCCTGAAGTCTTACCAAAATCATGGTAATGAGACCATAAATGAATAGAATGTCCTTAAAAATAAATTTTGCTGGTTATTTGTTGCATACATATTATTATTTAGGTCCCTTGCATATCTAAAATGTTATTTTCCATATGCATATGGTATATAATAAATGGATACTGTGGTCCATTTTGTGTGCAGTATAGAAAAGTGGTGAAAGCAAAAGAAGAAATGATATATTAAAAAATAAGCATTTCAGTATCGTTTTTCTTACTGTTCTATTCTCACCTCCTCCGTTAAGTTTAACAGGAAGTCACAACTCTCAGTTGCATAACTTGTGTTTTCCATTCTCTGCATATTTTTCAGCTGAGCACTTATTAGAAATATGAAGTCACTTCAAGTGACAACACCATCATGACACATCCTATCAAAAGTGACGTCACTTTTGACTATGATCAAAGCAGTGGGGCTCTCCTACAAAGTCATTTCACTTGCCATAGGACCACTGCTATAGATCATGCTTCTTTACGGGCTACAGAGCTGGGGGTTGCCTTTGGAGTGGAGAGACAACAATTACGAATGTTGAAGAGGATGGAGTTCTGCTTTCAATTCAGCTCAGCAGCCGCATAATGTATTGCTGAAACAGTGGGAAGGTATGTTCCTACCCTCGCAGGCAAAATTTCACAGACTTTCATGTATTGTCATTATTACTGTTGTTATTTTTTTGTTTCCAGAACTGATGTACTGAATTGCACATTAGTTTACGTGATTAAAAAGGTAAATTTGTTTTTTCCCTCTATATTTGGTATGTTGATTTTTTTACGAGTATGAAAATGTGTTACTTTTATTAACAGAAAAAAGTATCTGTTTTTCAATTCTCCCAAAACTTATGGAGTGTCTGAGATATGCCACACACTGTGCTGAGTATTGGGAATCCAAAGTTGAAAGAGATAATTCCACCTCCAGGTCATTTCATCAAAAACCCATTCACCAAGAACCCGTTTGTCAAGGTGATTCCTGGTCCTTTGTTCTCAAAAACTCACAAGCTAAAAGAAAACATAGACATGTAAGCAGCCATGAAATGTCTGCTTCATTGGTGATGAACAAAGCTATTGTTCAAGGCTCAGAGAGGAAAATAATTCTTTGGAGGTTAGGAATGGATCCAATGAAATAAAGCAACCTTGATGTCTCACACTAGGAGACATAGCTTCATAAGAGGGGTATGGGTTGGATTCCATCATCCACTTGTCCCTCTGCCTGGTTCATTTGTGCAAGACATAACCTGTCAACCACATTTCAATGTCTTGGAGAACTCTACTGTTTTTGAAAACATCTGCTTTGGTCTTGATGCTATCTTATCAGATTCTGCAAAAGCTGATGAGCCATTTCCATTGTGTCTCATCAGGTCCTTAGTTACCTGTGACAGTTGGACAGAATGCTCCTCCCACAAGCAAAATCACAATAGCTTGTTTCCAATGAGAATCTTAAGTTACATTAAGTATCTGGGTGATTCAGGTGGTACCTGACCTCAGTCCTCAGAAATATTGACTTTCTCTCAATGCATAGAAAGTGAAGAAAAAACTGTGTATTTTCTTGTGTATGTCATGCCAGGATTATATTCATCAATAAGCTTCAATTTGGTGGGTGGAGAAGAGTCCAAAAATGTACTCTTATTCTAAACACTAGGTCCTCTTTCTGACTATTCAAGTAGGGCTACTTACAGAAGACCAGATAAGACTGTATCTATTCTATATTACTGCTTACTTCCTGCAGGAGTAAGGTATTAATCATATGGTACGTTTGGTTGAAATGAACATTATGACCCCAGAAAAAGCTTAGAATGTATTGGATTGTCAGAAAAACTTCATTTGCTTGAATTGTGCTCTGCTCATGACATGGAATGCTTTGGTAAAGGCCATGCTGGACAGGGTCAATGGTACTCCTCCATTCCCATTGTGAAGCCAAGATCACATACGTACCTTTTGTTCACTGATGCTGACAAGAGGGAACTGGTTTGATAATACAGTGCTTTTATACCTATGATATACAATAAATTAAAAGGAATAACCTTGTAGATTTAGAATTTTTTTTAAAGCATATTGCATGAAATTTAGACAAAGGTGGCATGCTTTGGGAACAGTCCATTACACTTAACTTTCTTGGGTAAAGCAGGACACCACTGAAGGCTGCTTGAAGACTCAGCTCCAGTATAATTACTTGCAAATACTTATTTAATTACTGTCCTCTTTGGTACATTACATACATCATGGGCAGGAGACACCTCTGTCTTATTGCCTGTTGTATCCCAACATCAGAAGTGTTCCTGGCAGAGAAACTCCCCAACATATACTTGTTGAATGAATAAATGACTAAAAGTAAATTTACTCAAACGTCTCAGAAATGACAAGATGCTTGAGGTGGGCAGTAAATAAATCTTTGGGAATCCATCACTTCCACTAAGAAAGCAACTCAAATATCCCTCCTGTTGGAGTGGCAAAGAATAGTGAAATATATGTGAGATCTCCATGTGATTCTTTTTGCATTACTTTGAGCAGAGTCTTAATCTTGGTTACATCTTACAATTACCTGGGGAGCTTTACAAAATCCAGTAGGAACAGAATCTCTGGAGTGGGGCTGAGCATGGCTAATTTTCAAATGTGTCATTACGGATTCTAATAAAGCAGGCAATGCTGAGAACACTGAGTGTGGGGCATTCTTTCCCAAACTTGTCTGATTATTAGAATTACCTGAGCTGCTCAGTCCCACAACAAATCAAAAATGGTATCAAGGGATTTTCATCTTTGCCAGTTTGGAAGATAAAAAGTAGTCTCTTATTTTAGCAGAGAAGCATAAGTTTCTAATAGCTTAAGGCTGTTCTGACTTCAAATTTCAAAGACTTGCCATTGCATCTAATTTAGTGCCAACACAAATGTAATTTATTGCAGGATTATCTTCCAAGATATCCTCGGGCATTTCTTCTTGTCCTAAAATAATACTTCTACAACTCTCATTAGACTCTATCTTTATTACTGTAAGTCAATTCTCATCTATCTAAAGTAATTGCAGCGTGTGATTAAGTGTCGGGATGAGTTTTTCGGACACTAAGTGCTGTGGGAGTGCAGAGGAGAGAAAATTCAATGTGGATTTTAATGACACATAGAGCAGGACGTGGGCTGCAACTTGAAGGATGGTTAGGGGAGTAGGAAACTGCATCCTGGGCAGAGGGCATTGCAAGCAATGAGCAGAGTCAATTCTAAGAATACAAAATACTCAGACCCTAAATCCACCATTGCTTATTTTTCTTCCGATGCCTGGATGCATCCCTCCTTTGTGAACTCCCTGAATCTTATCTCTCCGAGCCACATTCCCAAATTCCACCTTTGACCTATTCAGTCAAAATTGGAAATGGGAGCTGGAAATCTACACTTTTAACAAGTTCCCCAAGTGATTTTTGTAATGAAACACAAACTGAGAAGGATGTATCTATCTACACCATTCAACAGGAAGATAGATGGGACAGAGTGTCCTCCAAAGAGAACCAAATGCAACAAACCAGCGCTTCTATCAAAATAAATCAGACCTGGCATTTTTCATCTATCAAACTGGCAAAGATTAAAACACTTTATACCACTCATGTTGATGATAGAATGAGATTTTATGCACTGCTGGTGGGAATGTGAATTGGCACGTTACTAAAGGACAATTTGGCAATTCTTATAAAAAGCCTTAACATTTTTCACACCCTTTGACATAGTAATTCCACTTTTAGAAATTTATCCTAAGGCTGTGGTCTCAACCTTGGCAGTTTATTAGAACATTTGTGAAGCTTTATGAACTGCAGATCTCTGGGCCCCATTCCTCTGAGATTCTGGGAGTGAATTCTGGGAATCTGTTGAACCTGTTTGTTTGTTTGTTTTTTAATACTAATATAATTGGGGCCTATTTTTTAAAAGTTCAAGTAATAGAAAAATCAAAAATTGGTGAGATCTTAATCTTTCACTTCCTCCCTTGATTCCCTGCAGGTAATCATATAGACATTGTTTTGTGTTTTTTCATTGAATAACATAATACAGTCATTATCCCATTTCAGCATATTCAGATATAATTTTTTAATAGTGCTATAAGTTGCATGGAGATACTTCAATTTATTTAATCATTGTGGACATTTAAGGATAGACTTTTTAAGATCATTTTTGCATTTTTATTATGAACAATAATACGATGAACATTCTTGAATGTATATCCTTTTCTTTATCTATGTGAGAATTTCTGTATGATAATTATCTAGAAATGGAATTGCTTTGTCACATTAAACTTGGATTATTATGATCATTTTATGAGTTGGGGTCTCACTCTGTAGACCAGGCTAGAGTGCAGTGGCTTGATCATAGCTCACTGCAACCTCAAACTCTTGGACTCAGGTGATGCTCCCACCTCAGTTTCTCACGGAGCTGGAACTAAATGTGCATGCCACCATGCCTGGCTAAGTTTTTCTATTTTTGTTTTTTGTAAATATGAGGTCTCACTATGTTGCCCAGGCTGGCCTTGAACTCCTGGCCTCAAGTAATCCTCCCACGCTGGCCTCCCAAAGTGCTGGGATGACAGGTTTGAGCCATGATGCCCAGAAGAACACAACTGGTTTTGATGCACAGAATTAAGACCTATGGTTCTGACAAAATAATCACAAATATGAATGAAATTTTAACAATAGGTATGTGTACTTCACCTGTGCAAACTGGTGAAAAACTGAATAATTAATAAACATCCAATTAATAGGTGAATTAAAATATGCTAAAAAGGGTATTTAATGGCATGGAAAGATGTTGACTAAGTGAATGTATAGAGCTTAGGAAGGAGACTCTAAAACAATATTAATTTTAAAATAAGTTAATATTGGCAGGAAATATACTATAATGTTCACAGTGGTTTTCAGTTAAACACAGAATTACAGATTCTTTTTGCACATCTATATTTTCTAAACTTGGTTGGGTATGTATCACATTGGTAATAAAAAAGTTATTTAATAATCAGTAAATATGATACTAAGCTGCATTGTCAAGAAGATATGACCCATAAGAACTCAGAGATGAGCCCCCTACAGAGCTCAGCATTCATGTGGTTTGATGCCTAATAGTTTATTAGAGTTGGCCACCTTTGAGAGAAGACTTGAAACCAAAGTCGTTCACCTGCTTATCAAAAGGCCTTACACAGAACATTTTACCAGGTACATGTTCTTTCATTCATCAACAAACTTGGAGATTAGAATCTATATTTACCTAGCTTTTTAGTAGAGTTAAAACGTTATAGACTTGGGAAATTAATAGTCCCCAAAATACAGTTTCTGTCTTCTAATGTATAAATAAGTATTTTTTAAAAGATGAGATAATGTTCTTCCATTCATTGATAAATTCTTTTGCTCACTAAGTGAACAATGGGAAAATGTGTTTAATTTACAGCACAAGTGACAAGAGGAGGAAGTTCCTGATCATATTGGTAAGGGTTTGGAAAGGCTACCGAGTCTGCTCATGCAATATTGTTCCCTAGAGATTTTAATAATAGGAAATAGATTGAGGTGGTTCTGCTGTAGTTTAAAAACCGAAGGATGGGACACCCTGGGGGTTGTTCTTTGCCCTTTGAATTCTTGCTGGTCGATAAGAATATAGGAGAGGAGAATGAGTTGTTTCAGATACCAATTATGGCACTTTAAATAATTTAAAATACATGTGAGGCTTTTAATTTCATTGTGCTTATAAAGATAGAATGGAGTAAAAATGGAAAAGGAATGCCTATTTCCAGAGGGTTAGTTAAATTATGGTACATCCATAAGATGTGAAAGACTTATCTAAGAGCACTGTAAAGCATTGCTAAGAGAAACTGAAGACCTGAACAAATGAAGAGATGTTTTGTGTTTATGAATTGGAAGAGTCAAAATTATTAAGATGTCATTTTTTCCCAAAATGATCTATAGATTCAGTGTAATTCCAATGAAAATCCCAGCAGGTTTATTTGTTGAAATTGTCAAGCTAGTGCTAATATTTATATGAAAATTCCAAGGATCAAGAAAAATCGAGGCAATTTTGAAGGAGAACAAGGTTTCTAGACTTTTACTGTCATGTATCAAGACTACAAATCTATGGTAGTTATCTATAATGTGGTATAGGTGCAGGGAGAGACAAATAGACTAACATACAAGAGACTCACATAAATAAAAGTCCCCAGATTCATGTCAAAAACACCACTGCAGTGCAATGAGGAAGGGATGGTCATTTCAATAAATGGCTCTGGGTCAATTAGATACCCACATGGATAGCTTCTCAGTCTTTTGGCTAAGGTCCAGTGTAGCGTCCACATGGAAAAAGCCTACTTTACCCCTATCTCTTTCCAGATATAAAAGGCATCCAATGGATCATAGTCCTAAATGTAAAAGATTAAAACACTAAAGGTCCCAGAAGAAAACCTAGAAGAAGTTACAATCCAAGGCAAGCAAGATTTCTTTTAAAAAAAGACACAAAGAGTGGTAACATTTTAAAAATTAAAAAAATTGAGCCTAAATTAAAACTAAGAACTGTTGTTCATCAAAAGACACCATGTAGAGGAGACTGAAAAGGTAAAGAACAGTGTAGAAGACATCGGCAATACATATTCCGACAAACACCCACTTGGAATATGTAAAGAATTAAAAATTAATAAAACAGAGACAGACAAAAAAATCTTAAATGGTCAAAAAGCCTAGGCAACATGGGGAGACCCTGCCTTGTTATAGTGGCATGCGCCTGTGGTCCCAGCTATAAGAAGGCTGAGGTGGGAGGATGACTTGAGCCTGGGAAGTTGAGACTGCAGTGAGCAGTGATTGAGCCACTGCACTCCAGCATGGGTGACAGAGCAAGACCTTGTCTCAATCAATCAATCAATCAATCAATCAATAGGCAAAAGAATTCAAGAGGTACTTAAAAAAAAGAGGATATTAGTGCTTGCTTCTGCAGCACATATACGAAAATTGGAATGATACAGAGTAGATTAGCATGGCCCCTGATCAAGAATGACACACAAATTTGTAAAGCATTCCATATTTTTTGTTTGTAGCTCAAAGGAGAAGTGCTAGAGGGGATGGAAATACCTTATTCTCCATGATGTGCTTATTTCACATTGCATGCCTGTATCAAAACATCTCATGTACCCCACAAACAGATACACCAACTATATACCTACAAAAATTTTTAAAAATAAAGAGGATATCAAAATGGCCATAAAGCATAAGATTCTCAACATTATTAATCATCAGGATAATGGAAATTAAAATTACAATGATTTGCTACTAGACACACCCTGAATTCATAAAAATGAAAAAAAAAAAAAAAAGACTGGCAGTAACATGTGTTGACTAGGAAGCAGAGCAACTGAACTCTCACACACTTCTGTGACAGTGTTAATTACCACAACCACCATGGAAAGTTGTGTGGCAGCATCTCCTAAATCCACACATCTTAATGCCCTATTACCCAACCATTCTACTTCTGGGAATATGCTCAAAAGAAATGAGTGCTTATACCCACTACTAAAAGATACAAACAAAAATGTTTCCGAGTTTCATTCATAATAAGCAAAAACTGGAAATAGTCTAAGTATCCACCCACAGGAGAATGAATAAATAAATTGTACTACAGTTATACAATGGAATACTAGCTGTAATTAAAAACAAAACAAAACAAAGAAAAATACAGATAAATCTCATAACACAGAGTGAAAAAAGTCTAACTCCAGAAAATTATTCTGCGAAATTTCACTCATATGAAGTTCAAGACAGCCAAAACAAATCTACAGTGATACAAGAATAGTGGTTATCTTTGTGACTGATGCTGACTAGGAAAAGCATGGGAGAGAATTCTACGACTGGAACTGGTGGTAGTTATATGGATGTATATAAAAAAATTCATTGAGCTATACAATTAAACTTTGTGTATTTTACTATATGCTTATTTTGCATCAATAAAAGCATCTTTAAAAAGTGATGCACAAAAGTGATGCACTTTAGTACCTCATATTAAAATATGACATAATATCTGACCTCAGTCTACACCTCTTTCAGTTTGAGTGTATAACCTTCTCATGAAACAGAGTGGGCAGTGAAAAGAAATAGCTCTCGGGCCGGGCGCGGTGGCTCAAGCCTGTAATCCCAGCACTTTGGGAGGCCGAGACGGGCGGATCATGAGGTCAGGAGATCGACACCATCCTGGCTAACATGGTGAAACCCCGTCTCTACTAAAAAATACAAGAAAAAACTAGCCGGGCGTGGTGGTGGGCGCCTGTAGTCCCAGCTACTCGGGAGGCTGAGGCAGGAGAATGGTGTAAACCCGGGAGGCGGAGCTTGCAGTGAGCTGAAATCTGGCCACTGCACTCCAGCCTGGGCGACAGAGCGAGACTCCGTCTCAAAAAAAAAAAAAAAAAAAATAGCTCTCCTGTGCAATTTCCAAGTGAATCTCAACCACTTTGTCATTGTACTGCATTTTGTTTGAGGAACTTCAAGATCTTCTGTATTCCTAGAGTCCAGAGTGTCAGAGCTCCTGACTTAGCTCATGGGAAGTTGGGGTGGTTCAGAAAGACCACCTCCCCGCCTCTCCAGGTGAAGGCTAGTTCTAGGTGTGTCTTGGACTCCCGTTCACGTCAGTCATTACTCCTCTCCGGAGTGAGTACATTTTCTCTCAGCTTCCAGAGGTTTAGTGTCTCCCTCCTTCTGCTGAAAGGTTTTCTCCACCCTTCCTGCTTCCGGCTTGACCTTCTCTCACATGTAGCATATTCTCAAAATACAGATGTTTCTCCACTCACGAGGGGGCTACGTCCCAATAAACCCATCATCAGTTGAAAATATTCTAAATTGAAAGTGTGTTTAACACACCTAACTTATTGAACATCATACCTTAAACATGCTCAAAACACATTAGCCTAGCATTGGGCAAAACTGTCTAACACAAAGCCTATTACATAATAAAGTGTTGAATATCTCACATACTGTATTGAATACAGTACACTGTAGAGTATTGGTTGTTCAGCCTCATGATTGCTTAGCTACCTGGGAGCAGGGGCTCGCTGCCACTGACCAGCATCGTGAGAATATTGTACTGCATATTATTGCTAGCCTCGGAAATGATCAAAATTCAAAATTTGAAGTATGGTTCCTACTGGGTGTGTATTGCTTTTGCACCATCATAAAGTTGAAAAATCATAAGCCAAACTATCCTAAGTTAGAGAGCATCTGTATACTTCTTTGCAAAACCAATTCCTTCCATCCTTAGAAACTGCTGATTTCAGCAAGGAAAATCTTAAAATCTAAATTGTCCTTATGAACTCTAGCTAAACTGAATTTGCAATAATGACATTTGATCCATTTAGTTAGGAATATGCATTGCAATAAGGCAATATTCATATTTTCAATGTTAGCTCAACTTCTCATTTATTAAAAAAGACTCTGAGGCCAGGCGCGCTGGCTCATGCGTGTAATCCCAGCACCTTGGGACGCGGAGGCTGGCGGATTGCAAGGTCAACAGATGGAGACCATCCTGGCCAACATGGTGAAACCCCATCTCTATTGAAAATACAAAAATTAGCTGGGTGTGGTGGTGCGTGCCTGTAGTCCCAGCTATTCGGGAGGCTGAGGCAGGAGAAACACTTGAACCCAGGGAGGTTGCAGTGAGCCGAGACAGTGCCACTGCACTCCAGCCTGGCGAGACTCCATCTCAAAAAACAACAACAAAAAAAGAAGACACTGAGCCCCCTTGGTATATGCTGGGCTCTGTGTTAAGCACCGGAAAGGAAAGATGAATGCACTCAAAGAGCTCACAGTCTTATGCAGGAGGCAGGCAAATATGTAGACACATTAGTTCCAGTTATTTCCTATTATAATAACCTCCTACTGTACATCACACAGAGTTTATCAAACTCATCTTGTTATCCCACCTCCCTCCATAAACCTAATCTTCACTGTGCATCAACATCCGTGTCTATCTATGTCAATAATCCAGGCTGAAACCCTCAGCCATCTCTTATTTTTCACTTTCTCACATTTACTCATTACATGTCAATTCTTTCACCAAATTCTCTCACAATTCCAGCACATATTCTTCATTCCTGTGCCACTTCCTAGATCAGAATCCTAATTTCCTTTTTCTTGCACTATGACCATAATGTTCAAACAGCTCTCCACGCCTCCAGTTTCACCACTGCTATTCTATACTCCACACTGTTGCCAGAGAAATCTCTGTCTCTATAGTTCTTTGTCTCCACCTCTAGGAAGACTTTTTATTTGTTAGGAATAGAAATATAAGAATCCAAGGGAAAAGATTTGGTGAGTTGATGATTTGCTCAGCTACAAAGAACCAATGAAATATTAATTATTTCTAACATAAATCTTGACAGATATAAATTATGGAAACCTGGTAAGCTGTGAAAGGCAGCTGTTTTTTTAAAAGTTTGATATGGCACAGATTATCTTCCCATTCCCATATCTTTCTACTGAGGCAGAGGTCACAGATTAAATGACAGAAAACAGGCAGGTTATTGATGTCACAGGCATTTACGAGGTTCTCATTTTTTAGGCGCCAACACAATTCTTGGCTACCTGCACAACTTCACGCCTCATTGTGCACTTAGGACCCCACTGGAGGTGAGATCACTATGTTCTTGACAAAAGTAGACAGTCAGAGCATATGGTAATAGACAACTGAAAATTGACTATCTACTGACCCATTGGCTCTGGATCCTCATTATTTATTATTATTATTATTATTGAGACAGGGCCTTGCTCTGTCACCCAGGCTGGAGTACAGTGGTGCAATCATAACTTGCTGTAACCTCAAATTCCAGGGCTTAAGTTATCCTACCACCTCAGCCACCCAACTAGCTAGTACTACAGGTGTACGCACGATACCATGCTCAACTAATTTTTTGTGGAGATAGGGTCTCACTATGTTGCCCAGTCTGGTCTTGTACTCCCAGCCTCAAGCGATCCTCCCACCTCAGCCTCCCAAAGTGCTGAGATTACACACGTGAGTTACCATGTCGAGCCTGGATCCTCATTATCAAAAGGGAGTGTGGGGAGAGTTAGGTTTAAGTTGAGCAGATCTTTTGTCCCCAGGTCATCTCTAGGAAAGGCAATAATGAAAGGTCAGAGAGTGCCTGGTGACTTGATGAAAAAACCAACTTCTTCCCTAAGTCATGAACTTCTTGTTGGTAAATTAAAGTGGATACATTTGAAGTTGATCATTTGGACCCATGAAAGGCAGCTGTTCAATGCCTACAAATTAAATTTAGAGATCTACTAAGTTTAGATATCTACTTGACATTACTCCCTTCAGTCACAGTTCTAAAGCTGAACATAAATTAATTTTGAACTGATTTGGATTATGTTGACGAACTTGTTTTCAAGCAGATGTATTTATTTTTGCTCCCATTTTTACGCTTTAGCTTATTAAACCTACTTTAACAAAATTTATATTAAAATATGTCAGAGGCTTATTTAAGGTAAAAAGTCTTCTGAGCTGTCTTGGTTTTGATTAAGTATCTCTTTGGAAAGTTTCCAAATCACAGTGGTTTTAGAACAGTGTAGATGGCGTTCTTATAGGTCTTCATCTCCATGAAATGGAGACAAACTATTTTCTAAAAACTGTTAGTTAAAAAACACAATTATCCTACTTTTTAGGTGATTATCTGCCCAAATTTTGCTTAACAACCACCATGATGCTCCTAACCAATGAAGCAATAGATAGTAAAAATCAACAGATGACTTTGAACACCTTCATGTCGTCTTTCTCTACAGCATCTGTATCTCCCCACCCACTTCCTCAGTGGTATGGTTAGTTGTCACACTAGAGGCTGTAGAAATCTCATTTTTTTTTTCCTGGACTGCCCTCTGGGTTGGCAGCTTCTCTGCAAGCTTCTGTTACAGCTGTCAGGCCAGCAGATTCACATGCTGGGGTTTCCATGCCAGCTCCTGGACAGATTGGGTGGGCTTCTTCTGTAAGTACCCAGGATGACATAGGTCTTGGACTTGACTTTTCATCACATGAAATAGTTTCCCCTCACCTTGGTATATTACAGCTAATCTTGTCTGTTTGTTTGACATTCTGGCTCTGTCATCCAGGCTGGAGTACAGTGGCATGATCACAGGTCACTGCAGCCTCTGCCTTCTGGGCTCAAGTGAGCCTCCACCTCACCCTCCTACGTAGCTGATTCTACAGGCACACACCACCATGCCCGGCTAATTTTTTAATTTTTTGTAGAGATGGGGGTCTCCTTATGTTGATCAGGCTGGAGGCTAACTTTTATGTTAGGGAAGTAAAATCCATCCAGTCTCTGGATGATTTGATGAGAGGGAGAACAGAGGTTGGAATGAGGGAAAAAAAAAAAACCTATCGGTGTCAGAATTCTCCAATATTCTTTTGCCTACAGCAGACAAGCGGTGGGTTTCCTAGAGAGAAAATCAGCTCTGGATATATTTTCAATAAAAATATATTGAAACATTTGATGGTTCCCTATGAAGTCCAAACTGCTTAACATGGCATTCAAGGTCTTCAATCACCTTTTAATGTTTAAAGTGCCTCGCTTGTCTGTGAGATAGGAAATCTCACATTGTCGTGTTCTTGCTCTTGCTGTACCAGATACTCTTTTTCCTCCACTCCTCTTCAGAGAGTCCTGAACTATGCATTTATAACCAACCCACATGTTTCTAACTCTGTGAATTATCATTGGCACATGCCTCTACCACGGTGCTTACCACACTACATCATAAATATTCATTTGCACTTTGTCTCCATTCTAGGTAGCAAACTCTTCCAACATAAGAATTTTATCTAAGCTCTCTTCACTTTATGCCTTTGCCAGTCAATACCATCCTGATGTTAACATCTATATGATGTAATCAATATTCAGTCAACAAATATCTGTGGAGTAGATAGCCATTGTACCCCAAAGTAAATTATATGAGCCCTACTTTTAAGAAATCCAAGCTGTCGCTGGAATAAAAATGATGTTTCATCATCCACAAAGTAATTATTGCAAAAAGAAGCCCCATACTCTGGCATAAGCTTTACAGAAAATAAAAAAATCAGGGAAAGGATGAATCATCATGGACTTGAGTATTGTTAAAGAAGATTTAATCAAGAGGAAGATCAATCTAGGATAAAATAAAGGCTTGGAGGGATATGCACAAAATGGCTCATGAATGAAATTTCAGGTGGTTGGGGTCTTCCATTGATCATACTGGATTTCAGT
The DNA here is from genome assembly GCF_000951045.1 of Mandrillus leucophaeus. Taxonomy (NCBI): domain Eukaryota; kingdom Metazoa; phylum Chordata; class Mammalia; order Primates; family Cercopithecidae; genus Mandrillus; species Mandrillus leucophaeus. The sequence continues at coordinate 3,297,873 of NW_012101399.1, read as the reverse complement.
TTAGTGTAATATGCACAAATTGTGATGCACACCATCCACCTTCTGTTTATGATCCCATATTATGCATCAAACAAAGTCTTGACAATTAATTCACATTTCATCTTCAACAGCACAACACAGAGTTCTCTAAGCTTTTGAAATATGAGTGTTGTGATATTGACATCATGGTATTTATTATCTTAAAGGGAGACAGATTTTGAGAGTGTGCATTGGGGAGTTGGGGAAATAACTGTGGAGTGATTGATGAATCGACTGCTACCCGTGTGTGGCAAAATGGCATGAATATTGATCCCTCAACTGAGAACTCCTTCAGAGTTAACACAAAGTGGCTACACATTTTTCTCAGGTCTCAGGTTGAGGTCATCTCTTTTATTCTCTTTGTATGTGGTGTATAGAGGGGAAGGAAGAGGAGGGAACTGAGAAAGCAACACGAGTAAGCGGAGAGGATCTGACAGACTCAGAGCAGCTCTGCATTTCAAGCCACTTTTCTTTCCTCTTTGGCATTGCAAAATGTGTTTCTAATGCTTTACCTTGTCATATTAAAAATCTCACTTTGTGGGATATTCAGAACCAAAAAGACAATTTTTACAGACTGAACAAGAAGGAATTCACGTATGGCTTGATTTTCGAGGTGCTTTCAGCTCTAACACATTTTCGTTCAGCCATATCCAAATGACCTCTAAGAAATAGGCCACGGTGGTTCAGAGAGTAGAATATGTGAGGTGCAGGTGACACTTGCTCATGCCCCCTCACTCACCAAGTTTAAAACTCTCACTAATAGTCATCACCCTGACTTGTGAAAAATATTCTATAGGCAGTGAGATTACTAACCACAGAGTTAACACCAAAACCTTAGGCAGAGCTCTCTGACAGAGATTTTTTATTTTTCTAATATCAGACAAGATGGCTAATGCCTGTTTCCCTCTACTTTCCTAACACTACGCTTTGAGGAATAGCCAAAGAAGTTCCCATAATTTAAAAAGCAGAACATAGGAAGCATGAACTTTTTACAGTAGCTCCTAACTGAAAGGCTGAGAAGCAATTAAATGTGAACTTTTTCGACTGTGAGCTTCATGACTTCCTCCATGTCTTCCTAATGCTTAAAATGTGATTGATAACATAGTGAGTGCTCTTTAAATATTTGTTGACTAAATAAAATTTGCTGCATGATATTTACAAAAGGCATACCCAGTAAAACATGACACAGAAAGTATAAAAATGAAGAGATGAATCCATTTACCAGTTAGTAAATGATAATAAAAATAAAAGCATGCAATGAAATTTTAAAATAAAAAACAGTAAATGGGTCAAAGGAGGACACTTTAGATCGACTTTTAAAAATATCGATACACAGGCATGGTGGTGCATGCCAGAAGTCCCGGCTACTTGGGAGGCTGAGGTGGGAGGATCACTTGAGCCCAGGAGTTCAAGTCCAGCCTGGGCAACACAGCAAGACCCCATCTCTGAAAAAAGAACAGAAAAGATCTCTTTTAAAAAGTTTCAATTCAAAAAAAAAAAAAAAGTTTCAATTCCCCAATAAGATGTTAACTTCTACTTTTGCCCCTTACAACATTGTGTCAAAATACATACAGCAAAAACTTTGAGAAGATTCGGAGAGGTGATAAATCCATGGTAATAAAAAAAGACTTTAACATGTCACTTTCCAAAAAAAAGTCAATGGAATTTTCTAACACATCTTCTTGCTTCTTTCTTGACTCAAAACAGTTCATCCAACTGCCAGAATGAGCTTTTTAAAACAAAAATCAGTTCATGTCACTCCCTTGCTCAAACTCCTCAGTAGCTTCCCACCACACAGTAAGTCTCAAATTTCTTATTAAGGTCCACAAGTTTCTTTATGAGACAGCCCCAACTCATCTCTTTGACCTCATCACCCTTTTATTACTTCATGTTTTGGGTGCATTCTTACAAAAAAAAAATAATTTGTTTTATAACTGAGGAGTTTTGTCAATTTAATATATATTATTTGGGTTTTTATTTGACATTTTGTGCTTTTAATTTCTTATGTAGTCTATTTCCACTTGTTTTAGTGGTCTTTTTGAAATTTTGCCAAGTATGCTTAGCTTCTGTGCTAATTAATATCCTTTAGGAATTCTTTCCATGAAGGTATCCTTGTGGTGAACTTTCAATTTTGTGTTATAACTTAGCTGGGAATAGAATTTTGATAGATAGTGTATTGCAGTTCTGTGAAGAAATTATTCTACTCTCTTCTCACTTGTTACTGTTTTGGCTTTCAGTCTATCTCCCCCCCTTTTTTTAAAATAGATAATATATTTGTTATCCTTTGTTACTTTTAGAATATTTTCTTTCTAGTGTCTCGCAGTTTGTTTGCTTTTTAAATTTATCATGCTGGGGACCCGTATGTCTAAAATCTAAGAATGCATGGAAGCTATCATGTCAGCTCCTACTTAAATTTTGTTTTACACATTTTTCTTAATTTTTGTTTCTATGATTTCTTTTAATTTGTGGTAAGCTTATCTATGCATTTAAAATCCTGTTATAATTTATATAGCATTTCTATGTGCTTATAGTGGAATGGTTTTTTAAATTTTTCTAGCCAGAAATAGAGTTCAAAACTGGAATTATGGACTACTTAGACATGAACAATGAGAGCACTACATATGAAAGTATACAAAATCACCTCTCAAAAATATTAAAAAGTAAATGCATTTATTTAAACAAGCGATGAAAATTAAGTATCTGAGTAAAGTTAGAAAAAGTTAGAAAAATAATAAAAAGTAAAATGAGGAAATAAGGTGGCTACACCACCATACTGTATGGTCCATGACCATAACAAGTGTGGATGAGAATATTGAGCCAGAACTCTAGCCCTATAAGGAAAGTGTAAATTGGTATAACCATTTTTTAAAAACAATTTGGCATTATGTAATACAATTAAAGATGTACATAGTGCATGATGCAGCAATTCCACTCCTAGGTGTATATTCTTGAGAATTTCTTAGACATGTGCCCCAAGGGACACATCTTAAGAATGTTCATAGTAACATTGTTTGTAATAGTGAAGAAATATGGAAAATAACACAAATGCCCATCAACAGTAGAATGAATAAATTGTGATAATTCACCCAATGGTATACTATGCAGCAATGAAAATGAATAAACTACTGCTACACACATCCATATGGATGAATGTCAGGAACCATGTTGAGTGAAGAAAGCAAGTTGCTGAAGTATAAATATAGTGTGATCTCACTTATGTGGATTTAGCAGCTTTCAAACCTAGATACTTTATTGTTTAGGGATACAAATTTATGTGGTAAAATGATAACAAAAAGAAAAAAAATGACAAATGCAAATTTTAGGTCAGTGGTTGCTCCAGGTGGAAAGAGAGCAGAGTGGAGTCAGGGAGGAGACACAAGAGGCTTCAAAGGTAATGGTAACATCTGGGTATAAAATGTCAACAACAGTTTGCAAAAGCCAGAATTCTCCGATGTTTTGTATTGGAAGGAATAGATGGGTACTAAATTCCTGTATCTTGGTTTCCTCAACTGGTATCATCTGAATGTCCCAGGTGAAGAAGCTAAGTCCTAGGGACAAGGTTTGGACCTTTGAATACAGGTTTCTCCATATAGATCCAGGGGCAGCTGTGCTGTAGACAACCCCGGGGACTACAGCAAATTAGAGGCCTGTTTATTCTCTACATCTGTGGAGGTGTGTTATCTAGATTTACAACTACTCCTGAAGACAAGACAGCATGAAGCACGCCATTCATTCCACACTAAATTACAATTGGAACATAACTGAAGAGAAACGTCTCTTAAGAAATGAAGGACTTTCATTCTTCACATTATATCCTTCTATTCTGTTTGACTTTTCACTACAAGCAGAGCTTATATTCAGTGGGTATGCATCAGTTGGGCTAGTAAGTTGTTCAATCCTAGTCTTTTCTGATTAGTTATTGCTCATACTGTCTTGGCTGTAAAGTAGCTTCAACATCACTCCTAACTGTAAACAAAAACTGCAGGTTGGCCTAACACTTCCGTATTGATAGAGCAATGTCTACAAATAGTTGAGAGAAAGAAAAAGTAAACCAAGAACTTTATAGCAAGTCAGGGTGTCCTTTACAGTACCATATATTCTTAAGCATGACCGTTCTCAAAGATTACAGCACCATTGAGAGCTTCTTGAAAAACTACTTGATGAAATCTAGGCAATTGAGAATGAATCAAAATTTGAAACCTCAGGAATGGAGACGTAATGGTGAAAGAAGTAGTGATGAGCACTGAATCTACTTATATGCAAAATTAAAGAAATGTGTGGAATTGCCGTGATAAAGCAAGGATAATGTAACTAACAAAATATAATATAAATGATGAAAATTGGCAGGTAGGGATGGGAATTGGAAGTGGAAGCAAATTTAAGAACTTTAATTTCTCCTCATATTTAATAGCATGGAGTGAACAGATTACTGCCTAAGAGTGAAATATGTGGTTTCTGTATCTCATCTCTTAATGGTTTTCATAGTTTTAAAAATTAACTTGAGTGGAATTTCTTTTGGGAAAAAAATATTTCTTATGGTGAGGAAACATTTAATATTTTAAAATAACAATATTAATTGAATTCAAATAAAAATAAAATTTTATTTAAAACTAATTATTAATAATATGATTTCATTTTTTTAATCTGATATTCCTATGTAGGTATTCACTTATTCATAAATCATTTATTGAGCATCTAGTATGTGTCTAGGCAGACTGTCCAGGCACTGGGGATATAGCAGTAAACCAAACAAAATCCCTCCCTTTATGAAGATGATATTCTAATGGCAAGAAAAAGGCAAATAAATATAGAGGAAGTCAAAGGTTTATAAAAGCTATGGAGGAAAACAATGTAAGGTAAGAGACATGGAGAGTTCCTGGTGTGTGTGTGTGGGTGGGGTGGGGGCAGGGGATGGGAGCAGCAGTAGAAATTCCACCTTCCATTTGCACATATACATGTGTAAGGAGATGTCTGGAATGACACCTATCAAATATTAATATGTTTATTTCCAGGCCATAGATTTTTTATTTTTTCACACTTTCTTCTTTGCACTTTTTGTGTTGCTTTAATTTTTAAAAATTATGAATATGCACTATTTTTATTTTTCTTAAGTCATTCTATCTGAGGGAGAAAGACAAAAAGGAAGGTGAATAAGGAAAAGGGGTTTGCAACAGAAAATCCAATAATAATGATTCAGAACTCATGCTTCTAGATACTTATTCAAATGAGTTGAAAACTTACTCCTACACAAAATCCCTATGAATGCTAATAGCAGCTTTATTCATAATAGCCAAAAATGAATAAACAAACTGGGGTACATCTGTACAAAAGAATATTATTCAGCAGCAAAAAGAAATGAGCTATTAAGCCATGCAAAGACACAAAGGAACCTTAAAAACATTTTGTCAAGTGAAAGAAGCCAGTCTAAGAAGGCCACGGACTGTATGATTCCAACCGCATGACATTCTAGAAAAGGCAAAACTGTAAAGTGGGGATCACACAACCCAGTCTACCACCATTCACACCTGAGCAATCCTTCCAAAGTCTAAGGTTGGGCCCACCCAACCTGCTGCTACAACCACAGTTGGCACCCACCCACATGTGCTACCTATAGGCCTGGGGACTGGCCCTCCCAGCCCATCATAACTACTTCCAACATCAGCATGGACTGCTTGGGAGCAAAGGGTTGTCCCATCACTTCTACTGCCATTGCCCATGCCATACTCCTTGCCCGGGGGTCCAAGAACCCACACACCTGTCTGGCCTACTGTCGCTATATCCAGCACTCACGAAAGCCACCTAGAGGCTTAATAATTAGCCCATCTGGACTTGCTAACACTGATGCCAGCATACTCCACCCTGGGTCCCAAGGACAGACATGGTCAGCCTACTGTTGCCACCACTGGGGCCTAAATACTGGCCCATCTGGTGTCCCAGTGCCCAGAAAAACTTCAACACAGGCTCCACTAACAAATGCACCTTAAGCTATCAAGGAAATCATAGACACCACTGATGCTGTTTATAGCCAAAGAAATTACACAGAGACTACACTACAGCACATGCTCAGTATCAAAGCCAAAGTGTACTACCCAATCAAGAGCATAGGACAAAAAACAAGTCTCAAAAATTGTTCTAAAAATCAAAATTATATCAGATATCTTCTTGGACCACAATAGAATAAAACTAGAAATCAATAGCAAAAGGCACTTTGGAAACTGTACAAATACATGAAAATTAAACAACATGCTGCTCCTGGATAATCATTGCATCAAGGAAGAAATTAAGGAGGAAATAAAAAAATTCCTTGAAACAAATGAAAATTTAAACATATCCAAATCTATGAAAAAGTAGTGCTAAAAGGGAGGTTTATAGAAATAAACACCTACATAAAAAGATAAAAAACTTCAAATAAACAATCTAATCACGCACCTCAAGTAACCAGAAAAGCAAGAAAAAATCCCCAAATTAGTGGAAGGAAAGAATTAATAAAGATCAGAGCAGAAATAAATGAAATAGAGACTAAAAAAAGATACAAAGGATCAACAAAATGAAAAACTAGTTGTTTTGAAAAGATAAACAAAATCAATAAACCACTTGCTAGACTAATCATAAAAAAGAGAGATGACCCAAATAAATAAAATCACAAATGAAAAAGGAGACATTACAACTGATATCACAGAAATATAAAAGATCATCAGAGACAATTATGAACAATACGCTAACAAGCTGGAAAACCTAGAGGAAATGGATAAAGTCCTGGACTCAGGCAACCTAGCAAGAGTGAATCAGGAAAAAAACCCAAAAAAACTAGCAAATCAAATCCAACAGCATCTCAGAAAACAAACAAACAAACAAAATAAACAATGTGATCAAGTGCGATTTATACCAGGGATGCAAGGATGGTTCAACATATGCAAATCAGTAAACATGATCAATCACATCAGCAGAATGAAGAACAAAAATCATATGACTGTCTCAATAGATATACAAAAAGCATTTGGTAAAATTCAATGTCCTTCATGACCAAAACTCTCAACAAATGAGGCATAGAAGGAACATACTTCAACATAAAAAGGCCATACATGAAAAACCTACAGCTAACATCATACTGAATAAGAAAAAGCTGAAAGTGTTTTCTCTGAGAGCTGGAACAAGACAAGGATGAACATTTTTCAACTACTTCTATTCAACATATTGTTGGAAGTCACAGCCAGAGCAGTTAAGCTAGAGATGGACATAAAAGGCACCCAAACTGGAAAAGAGGGTGTCAAATTGTCCTTCTTGGCCAGGAGTTGTGGCTTACACTTGTAATCCCAGAACCTTGGGAGGCTGAGGCAGGCAGATCATTTGAGGTCAGGAGTTCGAGACCAGCCTGGTCTACACAGTGAAACCCCATCTCTGCTAAAAACACAAAAGTTAGCTGGGTGTGGTGGCATGTGCCTGTAATCCCAGCTACTCAGGAGGCTGACACAGGAGAATTGCTTGAACCTGGGATGCGGAGGTTGCAGTGGGCCAAGATCATACCACTGAACTCAAGTCTGGGTGACAGAGCGACACTCTGCATCAAAAACACACACACAAAAATTGTCCTTCTTTGCTGATGATATGATTTTATGCTAGAAAACCCTAAAGAGTCCACCAAAAATCTCCTAGGTCTGATAAATAGATTCAGTAAAGTTGCAGGATACAAAATTAACATACAAAAATCAGTAGCATTTCCATACAATGATAATGAATTAGCTGAGAAAGAAATCAAGACGACAATCTCATTTACAATACCTATAAAAAATAAAATACCTGGGAATAAATTTAACAAAGAAAGTGAAAGATCTCTACAAGGAAAACTACAAAACACTGATTAAAAAAATTGAAGAGGGCCAGGCGCGGTGGCTCACGTCTGTAATCCAACCTGGCCAACGTGGTGAAAACCCGTCTCTAGTAAAAATACAAACATTAGCCAGGCATGGTGGCGTGCGCCTGTAGTCCCAGCCATTCCTCTTGGGAGGCTGAGGCAGGAGAAATGCTTGAACCCAGGAGGCAGAGGTTGCAGTGAGCTGAGATTGTGCCAAGGCACTCCAGCCTGGGCAACAAACAAGACTCCATCTCAAAAAAAGAAAAAAAAATTGAAGAGGACACAAACAAATGGAAACACATCTCTATGCTCATGGACTGGAAGAATTAATATCATTAAAAAGACCATACTGCCCAAAGCAATCTACAGAATCAAAGCAATCCCTATTAAAATACCAATGCTGTTTTTCACAGAAATAGAATAAGCAAAATAGAAATAGGAAAAACAAAATAGAAAAACAGAAAAAAATTTTTTATGGTACCAAAAAGAACCTGAAGAGCCAAAGCAATGTGAGCAAAAAGAATAAAGCTGGAGGCAACACACTACCTGACTTCAAAGTACATTACAAGACTATAGTAACCAAAACAGCATGTTACTGGTATAAAAACAGACACATAGACCAATGGAACAGAATAGAGAACCCAGAAATAAATCCACATATTTACAGCCAACTAATTTTTGACAAAGGTGCCAGGAACCTACACTGGGGCAAAAACATCCTCTTCAATAAATAGTGGTGGGAAAACTGGATATCCATATGCCAAAGAATGGAACTGGACCCTATCTCTCACCATATATAAAAATCAACTCAAGATGGATTAAAGATTTAAACATAAGACTTAAAATTAGAAACTGCTACAAGAAAACATAAGGAAAATGCTTCAGGACATTGGTCTAGGCAAAGATCTTGTGCTTATGACCTCAAATGCACAGAAAACAAAAACAAAAATAGATAAATAGAACTACATTAAGCTAAAAAGCTTCTGCATAGCAAAGGAAACAATCAGCAGAGTGAAAAGACAATCTGTTGAACGGGAGAAAATATTTGCAAACTACTCATCTGACAAAAGGGTAATATCCAGAATATAAAAGGAACTCAATTCAATAGTAAAAAAAAAAAAAATCCCATTAAAAAGTGGGCAAAAATATGAATAGACATTACTGAAAAGAAATTAAATCCAGACCCAGCATAACAAAAGAAATAACAAAGATCAGAGAACTAAATAAAATCGAAACAAAAAAATACAAAAGATAAATGAAACAAAAAGCATATTATTTGAAAAGATAAAATTGATAGACCATTAGTGAGATTAACCAAAAAAAGAAGAGAGAAGATCCAAATAAGAAGATCGCATTTCTCAACGAGAAATGAAACTACAGCCAATACAGCAGAAATACAAAAGATTAGCTAAGGCTACTATGAACACTTTTATGTGCACAAACTGGGAAATCTAGAAGAGATAGATAAATTCCTGGAAATATAAAACCCTCCTAAATTAAATCAGGAAGAAACAGAAACCCTGAACAGACCAATAGCAAGCAGCAAGATTGAATCAGTCGTCTAAAAAAATTGCCAACCAAAAAAGTCCAGGACCAGATGGATTCATAGCCGAATTCTATCAGACATTCAAAAAAGAATTGGTATCAATCCCACCGAAACTATTGCAAAAGATAGTGGAAGAGGGAATCCTCTCTTAATCATTCTATGAAGCCAGTATCACCCTAATACCAAAACCAGGAAAGGGCATAACAAGAAAACTACTGGACCAATAGCTCTGATGAAAATAGATGCAAAAATCCTCAAAAAAATGCTATCTAACCAAATCCAATAGCATATCAAAAGATAATACATCATGATCAAATGGATTTTATATTAGGAATACAGGGATATTTTAACATACACAAAGTCAATAAATATGATACATGACATAAACAGAATTAGAAACAAAACTATTTGATCACCTCAATAGGTGCAGAAAAAGCCTTTGATAAAATCCGGCATCCCTTTATAATAAAAAACCCTCAACAAAATAGGCATAAAACGAACTTAAAGTAATAAAAGTCATATATGACAAACCTACAGCCAACATTATACTGAATGGGGAAGAGTTGAAAGCATTCCCCCCAAGAACTGGAACAAGGCAAGAGTGCCCATTTTCCCACTTCTAATCAACACAGTACTGGAAGTTCTGGCCAGAGGAATCAAACAAGAGAAAGAAATACAAGGCATCCAAATTGGAAAAGAGGAAGTCAAATTGTCACTGTTTGCTGATGATATAATCATATACCTAGAAAACCCTAAAGACTCATCCAGAAAGCTCTTAAATCTGATAAAGGAATTGAGTAAACTCTCAGGATACAAAATCAATGTATGCAAATCAGTAGGTCTGATACACACCAACAACCACCAAGCTGAGAATCAAATCACTAACTCAATCCCTTTTACAATAGCTGCAAAAAAAAGA
>NW_012101399.1:3266975-3287323 GCF_000951045.1 Mandrillus leucophaeus | reverse complement strand
GGAAGGAATGCTTGGGAATATACCTAACCAAGGAGGTGAAAGATCTCTACAAAGAAAAATACAAAATACTGCTGAAAGCGAGCATATATAACATAAACAAATGGAAACACAATTCATGCTCATGAATGGGAAGAATCAATATTGTGAAAATGACCACACTGCCCAAAGCAATCTACAGAGTCAATGCAATTTCCATCAAAATACCATCATCATTCTTCATAGATTTAGAAAAAACAATCCAAAATTCATATGAAACAAAAAAACAACCTGCATAGCCAAAGCAATACTAAGCAAAAAGAACAAATCTGGAGGCATCATATTATCCAACTTCAAATTATATTAGAAGGCTCTATTTACCAAAACAGCATGGTACTGGCATAAAAATAGGCATGTAGATAAATGGAACAGAATAGAGAACCCAGAAACAAAGGCAAATATTTACAGCCAACTGATCTTTGACAAAGCATGGAAAAATATAAATCAGGGAAAAGACACCCTATTCAATAAATGGACTGGGAAAACTGGCAAGCCACATGTAGAAGAATGAAACTGATTTCTCAGCCTATACAAAAATCAACTCAACATGAATCAAAGACTTAAATGTAAGACCTGAAGCCATAAAAATTCTAGAAGATAACATTGGAAAAAGCTTCTAGACATTGGCTTAGGCAAAGAATTCATGACTAAGACCCCAAAAGCAAATGCAACAAAAACAAAGATAAATAGATGGGACCTAATTAAACTAAAAAGCTTTTGCACAGCAAAAGAAATAATCAGCCAAGTAAACAGACAACCCATAGAGTGGGAGAAAATATTTGCAAACTATGTATCTGACAAAAGACTAATATCCATAATCTACAAGGAACTCAAACAAATCAGCCAGAAAAAACAACAACAACAAATAATCCCATCAAAAAGCGGGCAAAGGACTTGAATACACAATTCTCAAAAGAAGATATACAAACAGTCAACAACAGCATGGATGTAGTGAAAAGGGAACACTGTTAGACTGCTAATGGGAATGTAAAGTAGTACCACCACTATGGAAAACAGTATGGAGATTCCTCAAAGAAAAGAAGAACTACCATTTAATCCAGCAGTCCCACTACTGGGTATCTACCCAAAGGAAAAGAAATCATTATATAAAAAATACACACGCACAATCATGTTTATAGCAGTACAATTCGCAATTGCAGAGGTAAGGAACCAACCTAAGTGTCCATCAACCAATGAGTAAATAAAGAAAATGTGGTATATATATATACACCATGGAATACTACTCAGCCATAAAAAGGAATGAAGTAATGTCTTTTGCAGCAACCTGGATAAAACTGGAGGGCATTATTCTAAGTGAAGTAACTCATAAATGGAAAACCAAGTATCATATGTTCTCACAAGTGGGAGCTAAGCTATGAGGATGCAAAGGCATAAGAATGATGTAAAAGACTTTGGGGACTTATGGGGGAAGGTTGGGAGGGGGGTGGGATAAAAGACTACATATCGAGTACAGTGTACACTGCTCGGGTGACAGGTGCACTAAAATTTCAGAAATCACTGCTAAAGAACTTATCCATGTAACCAAAAACCACTTGTACCCCAAAAACTATTGAAATAAAAAGAATTAAAAAATTTGAAAGAATTTAATAGTTTTAAAAAATTAATTTTTAAAAAATTTAATAGTCAACAGATATAAGAAAAAATGGTCAACATCACTAATCAGGAAAATGTAAATTGAAACCACAATATGATATCATCTTACCCGCATTAAAATGGTTATTGTATACATATATGATATATATATACACATTGCTATGTATATATTTTGTATATATGTATATATGACATTGCTATGAATATATTTTTTTGAGACAGAGTCTTGCTGTGTTGTCCAGGCTGGAGTGCAGTGGCACTATCTCAGCTCACTGCAGCCTCCATCTCCCAGGTTCAAGTGATTCTCCTGCCTCAGCCTCCTGAGTAGCTGGGATTACAGGCATGCATCATCACGTCTGGCTAATTTTTGTATTTTTAGTAAAGACAGGGTTTCACCATGTTGGCCAAGCTGGCTCAAACTCCTGACCTCAGGTGATCCACCCAAAGTACTGGGATTACAGGCGTGAGCTACCACGGCCAGCCTAGAATGGCTATTTTTAAAAAGACAAAAAATAACATGCTGATGACAATGCAGAGAAAAAGGAAGTCTGTACACTGTTGGTAGGAATGTAAATTAATACAGCCAGTATGGAAATGTCTCAAAAAACTAAAAATAGAACTACCATGGGCTCTAGCAATCCCACTACTAGGTATTTATCCAAAGGAAAAAAATTAGAATATAAAAGAGATGCCTGCACTTGCATGTTTATTGCAGCACTATTCACAATAACAAAGATTTGGAATCAACCTAAGTGTCCATTGATGGAAGAATGGATAAAGGAAATATTCTATATACACATACAGACATATTATATATGTATATACATATATATGTATATATGTATTATATTTTATATATATATTATATACATACATACACACATATAATAGAATACTATTTGGCCATAAAAAGAATAAAATCATGTCATTTGCAGCAACACGGATGGTCCCAGATGTCATTATGTTAAATAAAATAAGCCAGGCACAGAAAGACAAATATTGCATGTTCTCACTCATATGTGGGAGCTAAAGAAGTGGATCTCATAGAAGTAAAGAGTAGAATATACATACCAGAGGCTGGGAAGGGTGGGTGGATGGAGGGAAATGAAAAAAGCCTGGTTAATGGGTACAAACATACAGTTAAATAGAAGGATTAAGTTCTAACATTCTATAGCAGGGTTAATATAGTTAACAATAATGTAATGTATATTTCAGAATAGCTAGAAGAATGGACTTGAAATGTTTCCAACATAGAAATGATAAATTCTAAATATGATGGATACTCCAAATACCCTGACTTAATCATTACACATTCTATGCATGGAATAAAATATTTCATGTACCCCATAAATATGTATATCAGTAAAAAAAGAATTATCACATGGGAGAAAAATCTAGAAAGTAAAAAGATCGGTAGTGTTCGGGGGTTCCATGGGAAGGGAGAGAATAATGAATATTGTGGAGGACAGGAGATTTTCAGGGGCCATGAAATTCTCTAGCATCATATTGTAATGGTAGATACATGATATTATGCATTGTCAAAACCCACAAAATTATACAACACAAGGAGTGAATCCTAATGTAGTCTTGAAAAGTAAGTTAATAATAATGTATCAATATTAGTTCTTCAACTGTCACAAATGTATATTACCAATGCAAGACATGGATAATAGGGGAAACTGGGATGTGGAGCTTGGAAGTATATGAGAACTTCACTTTCTGCTCAATTTTTCTGTAAACCTAAAACTACTCTTAAAAATAAACTACATTAATTTGTTTAAGGTCCGTTAATTTTTTTAAAGCAAAACATTCTTGTATTATCTGGGGCAGGTATTTATTTTTAGCAAACCTTTAGCAAAAGACTACGGTCCTTGCTGCATGTTTTAGAATCAATTTTCTCCATACTCCTAACATTTCTGTGAGGAAAGTACCAGTGTAATTGCCCCTTATACTGCTGAGGAAATTGATGCCAGAGTGTGTGAATATCTTACTCAGGGCCACATTGCAAATGGCAGGGCCAGGATTCAAGTAACCCTTGCTCCTGGGTGTGAGTCTGCCTCCCCTTAAATAGGCCAAGGCCAGTTGAGTGATGGTGTTTATTACTTCCACCTTGGAGCTTCCTGAATTTACCCTCGGGAAAGTGGTTTTGTTTTGTCCTTTATAACAAGCCATTCCAAATTATTATTGGAAGGAGGTGTAATATAAATAATAAAATACTGAAACTAGAGATCTCAGCTGTTCCACAAAGAACCAAAATAAATCTACCTTATACATTCCTTAGTTCCCCAGGTATCATACTATTTACTCCTTTTTGCTGTAATTGTCAAGATAGTTTGTATTTAAACTTCCAGAGGATGAAAATATTTAAACCAGATAAGCATAGTGTCAACAGTCATTTGATGGGGATTTTTTTTTCTTTTTTGTAGGGAAGAGAGGATCTTATTTTTTAAAAAAGACTCATCATAGCACCCCTCCCCCCAAAAAACATACACAACTTAATAGGAGTATAGTAGCTTAAAAAGAAGCACAAAATGCAAGTTTGTTTAGGTGTAAAACCATAGCTGACAATGATTTTTACTACTAGTTTCTACTGTGTTGTTAATACAAATACCCAATAAGCACAATTTATAAATTGATATATATGGAAGCACAAGAAAGGGCAAGCATTTTTTTCAACTCAAATATCTTAATTCACCAAACTGTGTTTTGAATTCCTAGTGTGCACTAGAACCATATTGAGTACTGAGGGTGAGGGAGGGGGGTCACAAAAGGAGATCAGGCTTTTACCCTTAAGGACCTTGTGACCCCGTTAGACACATGTGCAACACAGATGAAAGGGACACAAGGAGATGCTGCTTACCTTGTAGTTGTCGCTGGAGGGTTGGAGCATGAGAACACAGACTAAAGCATGTGGTGAAGGTTTTCTTGTTGCACTGGGACCTACATAGATTCTTTAGGGATGGATGGTAATTAGACTGGTGGAAGAGGGATGGAAGAGCATTCCTGGCCATGGGACCATCATGGACAAGGCTGAGTCATTCAAGAGTGTGTGGGATGTGTTCAGGAACAAGTAGTAGATCTATTTTTCTGAGGTAGGGATGTGGAGGAGCTCAAGGAAGATTGCTGGGAAAGGTCTAAAGAGGAAAGATGCTAGAGGGCCAATGACACACGCAGATGAGTTTGTGCTTGAGCTGAAGCGTGACTGGGGGTAACTGCAGGTATTTGAGCAGTGGCGTAATGAGATAGAAGTGATGGTTTAACAAGGTTCGTCTGATACAACCGGCCAGAAGTGAAGCTTCCCTCACAATCTTATCCTCCCACACCGCACAAAAGATGGGCTGTTTACTTACCCCTGATTTACATTAAGGAAATCCTGTTATTTTCCCTACCAACAACAAGAAGAATCATTTATTGAATGCGTACTTCTTGCCAGAAGAAAAGCGCCAGCCTTCCTCACAATTCCAAAAGCTAAATAATAATCATCTTTATTTATATTAAAAGATACAGGTCAGAAGATTAAAGTGATTTCGTTAAAGCCACATTTGAGGGTCAGATTTTTAACCCAGATCTTCTTGGTTCCAAGGACCATACATCATCTATTAATATTTTCCCCATCTGTGCTTATCTAGCAAAGTGACCTAAAGACGCTTTACTAATAGGCTAAGAGTTAGCAAACTTCCCTATAAATGGTCAGATAAATATGATACACATATATATCACACGTAAATATGAGGCATATATGTATACACACATAGACATGTATAATACGCACACATATTTTTATTTTAGGCTGTGTAGGCCATGCTATCTCTATCACAACTTCTGCCATTGTAGTGTAAGAGCAGCCATAAACAATATGTCAACCAATGAGTGTGGCTGTGTTTCAATAAAAACCAGGAATTTGAATTTCACATAATTTTCATGTGTCAGAAATATTATTTTAAATTGTATGATTTATTTTATTTTTATTCTTTTCCAATCACTTAAAAATATAAAAACCATCCTTAGTCATGGGCCATATGAAAATGGGCAGTGGCCTTTTGACTTGTGGGCCATGGCATGCCAATCCCCATTTTAGGTTTACAGATTAAAGCACTAAGCTAATGAGGCCACTGTTAAATGACTTGTCTCCATAAAAGACAGATTTCTGTATGCTGCCAAAAATCCTGTTTTGCCAGCAATATGCTATTGTCCTGTTTCTTGTCAAGAGTCTTGCAGATTTGTAGGGGATTACAAGGGCAAAGATAGCTCAGTGCAATCCAGACAACAATAGGAAAATCAATATATTTGTCCCTCTCACAAATGTGATGCCAAGAACATTTCTGTTATAGTCTAGCTAAAATGTTCTAAAAGTGTGTTAATTGTAGGTTTTGGATTCTAAAAATATCTCCATGAAAAATGGCACAAAGCACTTTTTCTGTTATCTAATATGTTGTATAGGCACTCAGTAAATATTATAGCAGTCCATGGTCAGGGTTTATTACATTAGCACTCCTGGGTGTAGCTCCATATTAGCCTGCTTTTAATTCTTTAGATCCCTGATTCACTTACTTCATTTACCCACCCCTTAATCAGTAAACATTGCTTATCTACCACAAGTCCAGACTTATGCTGGGTGCTGGAAATTCAAAGTTGAACACTAAAGTCCTTGCCTCAAGGAACTCATGATATGGGGAGACACTGAACACATAGGAATAGCAATAATATCGAATATACTAAATGCCACAGTACTGATGTGTTCTGGTGCTGAGGAAACACACACAGATGGGCTCTGCCTGGGTGAACCAGAGAGTACCAAAGAACACTTTTAAAGGAGAGTGAGATCTGAACCAAATCTGGAAGGATACATTCACTCATGATGCTCCCATTTAGGAATGAGAACAATACTAACTCTAACTTGTTACATAGGAGACAAAGGCAAGGGAGGGCTGCTGGAGAGCCATGAAACTGTACTGTTGAACTGGATCATAGCTAGTAAACAAGATACATGCAAGTCCCACATGCAACACATTTGTAATGTATTTTATACACTACATTTTTAGTGTATTTTACTTTCAACATTTCATGAAAAAATATTGGGTAATAAAATTGAGCACAAAATTTGTAAGTGGTAAGATAACTCAATTTTTTCCCCCAAATTTCATTTGAAAATAATATAAGGGTACATATTTAATTTTTTAACTGAATTTAAGACTCATATATCCAAATATTTTGGAAAAGTAGAATGCATTCTTACCTGAAGGACTTTCCGAATTCTTTTTAGATTGTGTATCAAGAGTAGGTTTTTCTCTTTGGAAACACGACCTAACTGTTCATCTAGTTGTATTAACAAGTTTTGAAGAAGAATCGTTGCCATGGTTTCATTGTTAGAAGCTGCCTCCCTAAAAAAAATAAAGGATTATTACACAACAGAAAACAACTTGGTAAAATGTCTACTTTTTTACCATACTAATTTTAAAGCAATAAACCTATTACACGGTGATAAGCATTTAGAAGTTTTTAAAAATTGAATTGTAAACATGAAGAGATGCTCAACATCACTAATCATTAGGGAATTTCAAGTCAAAATCAGAGTAAGATACCTCTTCATACCCGTTAGGGTGGCTATTATAAAAAGGAAAAAAAAAAACAGAAAATAAGTGTTGGTGAGGATACAGAGAAATTGTGCAATGCTGGTGGGAAGGTAGAATGGTCAATCACTGTGGAAAACTGTATGGCAGTTACCCAAAATATTAAACATAAAATTGCCATATGATCCAGCAATTCCACATCTGGGTATATACCCAAAAGAATTAAAAGCAGGGACTCAAACAGATATTTGCATACCAATATTCCTAGCAGAGTTATTAGCAATAGCCAAAAGGTTTAAACAACCCAAATGTCCATTGACAGATAAATTTATAAAACACAATGTGATACATACAAACAATGGAATATTATTGAGCTTCAAAAAGGAAGAAAATTCTGATATGAAACCTGTTAAACATGAATGAATTTTGAAAACATTACACTAAGCAAAATAATTCAGTTACAAAAGGACAAATATTGTGTGATTCCAATTATATAAAGTACCTAGAGTAGTCAAATTCACAGAGACATAAAATAGAATGGTGATTGTCAGGGGTTGGGGGTGGAGGACTAAGGAGTTACTGTTCAAAGATTACAGAGTTTCAGTTTGGAAAGATGAAAAAGTTCTGCAGATGGATGGTGGTGATGGTTGCATAATAATGTGAACATACGTAATGCCACTGAACAGTACACCAAGAACAATGGTAAATTTTATGTCATGTGTATTTTACCACAATAAAAAAGACGGCCGAATGAAAAAAAAAATTAAATGGTATAAGGTGAATAGAGCTTTGAAGAATATAAATCTTACTGAGAAAAAATACTGATTTACATTCAGTCTGTGACACAGAACTGACAATCAATTGATTTGCTTCGTTCTTTAATACAGGAAAAATCATTTGGGTTTTTGTTTACAGAGAAACAAAGCACTAGAACCATTAAGTTTTCATTTACAATGAATGGAACCAGAAAGGACAATGATTCCCTTTCTTTGGGAAGGCTTTTCAAATTCTCGAGAAAGTTCTTTATCTGAAAAGAATGCATCTACTGAGTCAAAAGTGGACCATAAAATAAATTCACAGGGATAGAGCATCAAGCATTTGTGCATCAACTTCTAGGGAAAGTATGTTTGATCCTACCAGTCTTGATTTTCAATCCACTGGGCCAACAGATGCCGAATTTCCATGGGAAAGTTGTCATCATAGAATTGATCCACCTGCTCCAAAAACTTGATTTCTAACTGTTGGACTTGATTCCACTGAGACATGCTATAAAAGAAGGGGTAGAATTAGAGTTTTAAAATATTGTTCATGGCCCTAGTACATATTTTCTTTTTTCCTTAGAATTAGTCAATGTTATGACTGAATTCCAATATATCCAAGGATACAAAAATTTCACTAAGTTTTTTGTTTTTCATAATTCAACCCTAATGAAGGGAGAAACCTTCTTTTGTGCCCCTAAAGTACAGCCTTCCTTGCTCTAAAATGAACTCCTGTTCCACCTGCTCCAGGAAGCTTTCACTCCCGCTCCCGCTCCCCCAAACAGCCCACATCCTGCCCACAGCTATCTACGTGAATGTATATTACCAACAAGCTCTTTCCCTATCTCTTGTCCCCTCTACACTTTAGACTTGGAGCAACTTGAAGGGAAATGTATTTGACATTTACTACACCTCCTAAAACCCTCTAATACTTCATATGTGAGGAACAACCCCCCAAAAGGCTTCTTTTATACGAAATTGCCAAATTTCTGTTTTCTTTATTTCAGATTTGTCTGGCTTCTAGAGTCAGCTTTATGTTCCTGACTTCTAGTCCAATTATGTCTTAGCTTCATGAAGAATTTTATGTATGCATTTTCGTGGCCTCCAGTTTTTTAAATTAAAAATATTTCTGAACCAGTGAATGTGTTTTATTTCTCTCTGTGAGGATCCACTATGGGTGGGCAAAGCTCTTAAAGGATGTAGTCTTTTTGTCTCTGAGAAACATCTGATAGTGGTTAAACCCTCAAATTACTTAAGGAGTAAGAAACCACACTTGATACCTATTTGGCAGCCGTCATAAAACAAAGGTACGCATTTCCCCCTTGTAACCCCACTCTGGCCAATTTAGAAGCTGTAGAAGTATTTCCTAACTTAGGAAAATTAGTATGACGCTGCCTGCTTGAAATTACAGCATTTCATGTTTTCCAAAGTCAATTTTTTTATTGTTTTGTCAGCAATTCTAAGTCAAATAAAAACACCAAACCCCCTCTTACGTGATTAATCGCCATAACATTTCAACACATTTCATAGATAGGCTAAGGTTTCCTTTTGCCTACAGAACACCAGGGTAACTTCATATATTTCATATACATATTCTTCAGGTTTCAAATGGAGTCATTTTGAGCACCTTTTCCCCGAGCTCCTGGTAAATGACTTAAAATTTATAGAAAAACATGTTGCCAATGTTTTGCTAAACAGAAAGCAAGTGGGAAAAGAAGTAATGTTTTATTTGCATATCACTTTATATTTATGAAAACCTTTACACTTTACAATTCTAGCATATTGTAAATGCTCAATCAATGCTTGCTAAATGAAGAATGAGTGGCACTCCTGACATTGCTATGAATAGAGTAGGTGGATATAAGTAGTATGTCAACTTTAAAAAGGAAAAACTTGAAGATCAAATAGGCGAAATGACGCCTGCCTAATGTGTGAGGCTTCTAAGGGGCAATCTGAAGTTTCCTGAGCCTGAACCATTTGTCTTTCCAAATATTGGAGAGAGAGATATACATTCCACACAAAATTGGAACATTTGTTCCCATGCTACTATCAACATTGTCCTATCTATCAATGTATTCTAATGACAACAGAGAACAGGAGTTGAAAATAGCATTACAATTTTTCATCATACTATTGTTAAACCCCTGCTATGATTTGGATGAAAACGTATTTTCTAACTAAAACTTACACGTAGATGAGAGGAGTAAGTTCTAGTGCTGTAACACTAGGATGAATATGGTTAACAGTAACTTAGTGTATATTTTCAAAAAGCTAAGAGGACTTTGAATGTTCACAACACAAAGTAATGATAAATGTTTGAGGTGATGGATATGCTGATTATCCTTTGATCATAACACATTGTTTATATTTATGGAACTATCACTCTATATTCCACAAATATTTACAATTGTGTATCAAATAAAAATAAAAGGAAATTTTTTAAAAATAAAAATAAACACTGAAAAAAATCACTACTAAGATCTGAGTCTTTCGGAGAGCTGAATTCAAAGCTGAAAAAAGGAAGAAGAAGGAATACGTAGTCCTAGGACATTTTCTACTGCAGCCTCTGGGAACGCCTTTAGGCATCCTTCAGCAGGTTTCTTTGCTTTCACTGTCTAGGGACTACTTTCTCGTGAAAATTGTGTACGTTGCTTCTGAAAACTGAGTGCCTGTCTGTTCTTTTTGCATGCAGTTCCTAGAAGAACCCACTAACGGGGCATTTTCTCCCACTGTCTGTGAGCTGGTGGTGCCGCTTTGGCTCTGTGGCCTGTAGCTTGCAAAAGGAGATGACCTGCCCTAAAATGTCACTCGCGCCCATCAAAACCACAGTCACCGGCTGCCGTAGCTGCGAGCTCTTTTCTGAAACCCAGGTAGCTAATCTAAAGGCAGACATCACAGCTCTAGAGAAGCTGGCTAAGAAAGTGAAGAGGGGCTCACTTTTAGCCTCCGCGAGGACACACCTCCGCAGCCGCCGCAGCTCCTCGGCCCCGGCTGGGAGATTCGCCCGGGCACAGTGGCGCGGGCCTGCGGGGCGGTTTCCGCGGAGAGCCCGTGCCAGGGCGCGTCTGTGGGTCGTGGAGTCGGGCGCTTCCTTCTATAATAACCCTCCTCAGGCAGGTTAAAATGAAGCAACAGTCAAAACGCCAAGGGAAAGCAAAGCTTCAGAGCATCCTGCATACTAAGCGTGTCCTCCTCGCGAGAGGCAGCGAGAAGGTGTGGTCTGGCCACTTACCTAGCGCTCTCTCAGCACAGGTCCCAGGCGGTGCTCAAGTCCAAAGTCAGAAGCGCCCCTCACAGTCCCTAGGAGAAAGCCGCTGACGCCATCGTCAGTAGGGGATTTGCATTTCTCCTCCCACTTGAGGCTTTCCTGTGCGTCAGTGTTCGAGTCTCTGGGACTTTACTTGGGTCGGTTCCCACCCACTTTGTTCTAGAAATGCTAACACGCAGAAACTGGAGCCCCTTCATCGGGCGTCCTCTTCCTTCTTATCCTTCCCAGCCGCTCCCGCAGGTGGCTCAGGAGTGCCAGGAGAAAGGGGAGGGGCGGGGTGCACATTTTCTTCAGTGGTTTCCTTAGACAATCCGAGATCCGCTGCAAAGTTACTTACCTGGAACTCAGTTCTTCAGCTTCCTCTCTCCCTAGTATAAGACTCCACTCAGCCTGGTGAGCCACCCCTGGGCTGGAAGGGGTGGGTAGCCAGGATTAAAACACCAAACTCGTAGACCTTACCGGTCTCCAATTCCAGCGGGGCCCGCCCACTCTGAGAAGGGTGACCTGACCCAGAGGTTTGGGCCAACTCCTGGGTAGGCCACCAGTGCCTGCCCTTCCTGGCCCAGCCTCCTCCTACTCTCCCTGAGTGGCCTTGTCCCTGGTTGTTACGGTGCGTTCTTCTCCCTTTGTGACATCAGCCTGTTCTAGAATCACAGAGTTGGAGGAAGTCTTCGTCCCATCTAATGCTAAATCCTCTTTCATATCTGAAGAGACCCAGTGAGATGACCAAGATGACTCAATAAGTTAGCCATGGAGCCCGATAAGAGCCCAGGTGTTTCCCTTCCCACCTCAGTGGTCTTTTAATTTCATCTCCTTGTAGTTAGTTCTTAACTCCTTGATTCACAGTAGGGGCCCTATAAATGTTCAATAAAATAAAGACAAGTCCAGGCGTGGTGGCTCACACCTGTAATCCTGGCACTTTGGGAGGCTGAGGTGGGAGGACTCCTTAAGCCCAGGAGTTTGAGACCAGCCCAGGCAACACAGTAAAACCCCACTGTGTATTAAAAATCAATAAAAATGTTTAAAAAAGTAAAATTAGTAAAATAAAGGCAAAAATAAAGACAGACTGACTGAAAGAAAGGTAGGAAGTGTCACTCAATTTGATTATACACATGCTTAGAGCAATATACCAAGGTAAAATGCCTGCCTTCCTCTCCCCTGACCGGTATCACACAGGTACACTCTCTGGATTCTTCTCTCCCAGGTGACATTATTATCATGTGCTGAAACTTACAACCCACCCCCAAACAGGTCAATCAACCCAAAGTCACACTTTCCATATCACTCTAAATTTCCTGGTTAAGTAGGCCTGGTCCCCACTGCTTGTTCAGTGGGCAGTTTCCAGGAGTTTATGCTGCTGTAACCCTACATGAGAAAGTGCCAAGTTCAGGCTAGTCCATAAGCTACTAAGCAAAGTCTGATTTTCTTCGGGGGAAGCTGTCACTGCCTATAGGAAAAAAATCCAAATTCTTGGCACTTTAAGTTCTGTACTGTTTGGTCCCGACCTATCCAGGAAACTTTTCTCTCCTATAAGAGCCCACGATGTGACCCAAAACAGTCACCTCAGCTACCAAGATTAACCTCATTTTTCACTACCGATGCTTTCTTCAACTGGATATTCCTTCCTGAGCCTACCTACTTAGTAAAATCCTATATTCTCAGTGAAGACTTCCCGATGACCTGAACCCACAGCAATGTTTCCCTGCTCCAAATTCTTGTCATACTTCCTGTCCAAACCAGCGCTCTCCAAGAGAAATAAAATGCAAGCCACATATGTAATCGCAAATTTTCTCATAGCCACATTAAAAAGGAAAAAAGCACAGGTAAAATTAATTTTAATATTGTAAATAACCCGGTATATACAAGAATCTTAACATTTTGGCATACAATCAATATAAAAATTATTAATAAGATACTTTGCATTCTTTATTTCATACTCAATCTCTGAAGTCTGGTGTGTATTTAGCTCTTACAGGGCATGTCAGTTAGGACTAGCCACATTGCAAGCCACATGTGGCTAGTGGCTGCCATGTTGGACAGTGCACATTTAGACCACTTATTCAGCACTTTTCACTTCCTGCCTCATAGTGTTAGTCACACTGGTTTTACATGTCCTTATCATTATCATATTCAATTGTTGAGTGCCTGCTGTACAAAACAGAGAGTTTGTTCTCTTCTTCCTTTTCAGGGCCTTACCTTGGGGCTCCGACAGCAGTTCCTAAACTGTTTGTTCTCAAGATACCGTTATTCCCTTAAAAATTGTTGACAAACCCAAGGAATGTTTGTGTATTACTGTTCTGGATGAAATTTTTATTTACTGTGTTAAAACTTAAATCTGAGAAAAAATGAAAATCTGTATTTAATTTATTCCTTTAAAATGACAGTAATAAACCCACTGTGTGTTAAACACGTTTTAAGAAAAACAAATATATCTTCCAGCACGAAAAACTTAATGAGAAGAGTGGCATTTTAGAAATCTCTTTAATGTCTGATTTGAGAGAAGACAGCTGGATTCTCATATCTGTTTCTGCACTTAATCTGCTGCGAAGTATTATTCTGGTTGACATATTTGAAGAAAGTATGGACTCACACATTTATGTAGTTGGAAAAGGGGAGTATTATAATGACCTTTTCAAATAATTATTCTTCTTTGATATCACATCAAAACTTAACGAGTGGTAGTTTCTGAAGGGCTAGTTGCATTGTGAAATCTGAAACCTTATCAATATACTTTATGTATACTGTTACATTCAAATATTTTGTTGTATATATTTTGAATATTACCCACAAATTATTTTGCAATGTCAGACACTGGTCATTTGAAAAACATTAGTCCACTGAAGTATGCAGATTTTCTAAATGCTGACACATTTCATCATACAATATTCAGAAATTCATGTAATATCAATGTTGATCTCATCATGTAAAGTAGTTTAAATACTGGGAAGCAGTCAAGCTTATGATGATGGATACAAGCTCTCCAAATTCTAATTTTTGAGAGCTTGAAAGCTCAGTTTTATTACTGGCAACAGATACTACCAGTTGTGTTTCTTGAAGTGACAGGCTCATCTTGGCAACTCAAACAATCATGCAAGTGCTTTTCCTTGAGATGACCATCATGCTTTAATATGTGCCTTTTCCATTTCATCACAAAGAATATTAAAAAGACATGTACTTAAGGTCTCAGATTTAATAAAATTAATAATTTTTACCGCTTCATCAAAAACATTCTTAAGGCAAACTGGCATTTTAAAATTTTTATTGTAAGTGCATGGTGGTGAAAGATACAACTGCTAGTATAATTTGGCACCACTTCCTTGCTTCATGCTAAGGCCCCAACAGTTTTACCCACCATTGCTCTGGTACCATTGGTGCAAATGTCAGTAGAGGAGTGAAAAGAAAAAACCGTATTAGTATTATTATAAAAATACTCACAGATGCCCTAAAAAGATCCCGGGAGCCACTCCCAGGGATCTCCATGTTAACACTTAGAGAACCGTTGCTCTTTTTGCCATATGCTGCCAACTGTAGCTTGTTTAGCCAGAGATGTCCATCATGAGGGACTCTGCCCAAATGCACATTTTTTTCTTGGTTAAAGCTTCTGCCTTGAACCTCTGTGTTCCTTCTCTATTTCATGAGTGGAGCAAAACATCTAACAAAGGGCACTTCTATGTCCAATTTTTTCTCTTTTTTAGGATCAAAACTAAATAAGCAGGTCCTCAGTTTCTTGGCCCTACACTGGCCCTGGCCTCGTCAGTCCCTCAGAGACAAAGACAAAAAAGAAAAAAAAAAAGAAAAAAAAATTCGAAGTAAAATGAAGAACAAACCAAATGGTAAAATGAAACCCCTGTAAGGTTTTCCAAATTCAAAGGCCCCCACAGATTTCTGTCTCCTTTCTAAAACAGCCACCCAGTTGCCCTGGTGATAAGCCCTATATCTCATTTTTTTGCTGCATCATCCTAAGAAGAAAATCCCAGATTAAAGACTTTCAGAAAAGTAGATTCTAGTTCTGGTGTGTCAATTTCTAGTGGTACAAAGTTGTGTAAGTTATCTAACTTCTCTAACCCCAAAACTCCCTGTCTATAAAAGTAGGGATATTATATCCCACCTGAAATTGCTGGGAGGAGTCAAGGATATAATATAAGAAATGGGATCAGGTTAAATGGTGAATCAATAGCTGTTAATAATAGAATAATAAACAAGTTATGAGTAACTTTGGCAGTCACCAAGTTAACCCTCCAACTTCTCTGCCACCTTCCTGTACAGAGCGGAAATGGAGATAAAGAGAGGCCGGGTGGGATAGGCAGGTTGACAGTCGTAAATAGAAGACAGGGTAGATTCAAAATCAGTTCTGACTGTGCTTTTCCCACTCTGCCCAGTGGAGCTGCTTTTGTGGGAAACAGAGAGAGGAAGAGAGAGGATATCACTCTTGCTGCTGTAAGAGAAGTAAACCAGCTCTACCTTCTCCCAATTTTTGTACAAAAAATATAAACATTTGCTGGTTTCAGTTTTGTGGTATCACCATACTTCTCCTCTCCTCTCTTAAGTGTCCTGAGGAACTGGGGTGAGCTGGAGTTGGAGGTTGGACAGACAATATGCACACACAGAAAGATGCGTTGGGTTCCCTGGTTGCATATGTTAGTGCCACATGAGTAGGACAGCGAGGATTATTGGGATAAGATGGCCTGGTGCAAATCTCATCAACTCATCTGTGTGCAGGTTGCTCTAGCTCTATCAGAACAGGAACATTGTCTTGTGAAAGGGCTTAATATCAATCTTGTTAATTTTCTGAAGTCCAGTTCCCAATGACTCTGCTCCCTCTACTGCCATCTCAGAAGCGTTGCAATTTACAAATCATATTCATATACCTCCATGCCAGACATAGTGCCAAGAACTTCACATGCATTGTTTTAGTTAATCCTCACAGCACTCCACAGGATTAAATATCAAGATTATCTCCAATTGGCAGATAAGGGGACAGAGGTTTAGTGAGCTTTACTGAGGCTAATCAGAGGTAAGGACAGATTTGGGATTCAAACGCAGGACTGTCTGACTCAGAAACAATGTCCATAACCATTCTGCATTACTAAAACTCTTATCTGCTCTTATGAGAAAAGCAATAACTTGCTCAGAGAGCTATAGAGGAAATAAGTTTGATGACTTAAACATGAATTCCAAAAAAGAGAGGATCAGTGCGTGGTTCAATCTTTTGACTTCCCTGGGCCACATTGGAAGAGTTCTCTTGAGCCACACATAAAATACACTAAAGCTAACAATAGCTGATGAGCTTTAAAACAATCTCATAACGTTTTTGTGTTGGGCCACACATGAAATACACTAAAGCTAACAATAGCTGATGAGCTTTAAAACAATCTCATAACGTTTTTGTGTTGGGCCACACATGAAATACACTAAAGCTAACAATAGCTGATGAGCTTTAAAACAATCTCATAACGTTTTTGTGTTGGGCCACACTCAAAGTCGTCCCGGGCCGTATGCAGCCCATGGGCTGGAAACACTTTGTCTACAGTTTTCTTTTCTTGTAATGTCTTCTGGAAGCTTGGGTAGAATTGGTATTATTTCTTCCTTAAATGTTTGAAAAAAATCACCAGTGAAGTAATCTCTGAATGGAGTTTTTTGGTGGGAAATTTTTAAACTACAAATTCAATTTATTAGATCTAGGACTACTTAGGTTACCTATTTTTTCTTGAGTGAGCTTTGCTGGTTTGTGTCTTTCAAAGTATTTATATATTTCATCTAGGCTGTTATTAGAGACATAAAGTTGTTTATAATATTCCTTTTTAGCAAGTTATTCTTTTAATTCCCTTTTATTCCAGTTATTCTTTTAATAGCTAGAAAATCTGTAATAATCTTACCTCTCTCAATTCTGATATTGGTAGTCTGTGTCTTCCTTTTTTTCTCCCAGGATACTTTTACTAAAAGTTTATCAATTTTATTTATATTCTCAAAGAACAAACTTTTGGTTTCATGGATTTTTTCTATTGTGTTTCTGCCTTCTGTTTCATTGACTTCTACTCTTCATTTCCTTTTATTTACTTCTGTTTCAGTTTGCTTTTCTTTCTTTTATATATATATATCTAGATATATAATATAGATATATATATTTATATATATAGATATATATAGATATATATATATATTTTTTTTTCTTTTGAAATGGAGTCTTGCATTGTCACCCAGGCTGGAGTGCAGTGGCACAATCTCGGCTGCAACCTCCGCCTCCCAGTTTCAAGAGATTCTCCTGCCTCAGCCTCCTAAGTAGCTGGGATTACAGGCATGCACCACCATGCCCAGTTAATTTTTGTATTTTTAGTAGAGACCGGGTTTCACCGTATTGGCCATGCTGGTCTCAAATGCCTGACTTTGTGATGCGCCTGCCTCAGCCTCCGAAAGTGCTGAGATTACAGGTCTTATATATTTTAAGGCAGAAACTTAGGTAATTGATTGGATCTTTCTTCTTTCCTGATATAAGCATCTATATATTTCTTCCTTTTCTTTGCTTAAGCTATATCAAATAAATTTTGATATGTTGTGTTTTAATTTTCATTTATTCTACTTAAAATTTCCCTTGTGATTTCTTCTTTGATTTATGATGTTTGGGTTTTAATTAATTAATTAATTAGAATTGTGACTTTTGCTTTCCAAACATATGGATCATTTTCCAATATTTTTCTCATATCCATTTTTAATTTAATTCCATTGTGGTTAGATAACATACTTTTTTGTTGTTTTAATTATTTAAAATTTATTGAGTCTTGTTCTATGGCTGAGAATATTTTGGTCAATGTTTAGGACACTTAAAAGAATGTGTTCTTTGCTGCTGTTGGATGAAGAGTTTTTGCAGTCTCAGTGAGGTCAAGTTGGTTGATAGTATTATTCAACTCTTCTATATCATTCCTGATTTTCTTCCCATTTATTCAATCTATTATCAGAGGAATATTTAAATCTTCAGCTATAATCCTGGATTTGTCTGTCTTCTTTCAGTTCTTTTATATTTCATGTCACGTATTTTGAAGCTCTGCTATTAAGTGCATAGACATTTAGAATTGTTTTGTCCTTTTGATGATTTTCCTTTTACTTTTATGAAATGACCCTTGTTATCCCTGTTAATATTTTTTGCTCTTGATGTCTACTTCGTCTTATATTTATATAGCCACTGCAGCTTTCTATGATTAGTGTGAGCATGATATATTATTTTCCCAATCTTTTACTTTTTACTTATTTATTTATATTTGAAATGTTTCTTGTAGGTAGCATATAATTGGGTCTCGCCTTTTTATCCAATTTAACAATTTCTGCTTTCATCATGTATAAAGAGCTTTTTCCACTCTGGCTGTTGAGAATATAAATTATGCCTAGCCTTGTGTGCGCTCCAGAAATTTTTCCACCTACTCCTCTTTAGTGATTTCTCCCCACCCCTCATCTTTGAGTAGCTCCTTTGCAAACATGGACTATTCAGTACTCAGCTGAAGAATCAAGGGGAGCCTTTTGCAGTCTTCTTCCTGGTACTCTGCCCTGTAAATTCTGGCCAGGTTGGCCTCACCAAACTCTCAACTCTGCCTCCTCAACTCTGAGAGAATGCCAGGCTCTATTCAAGTTTCCTCTTTCTGTGCTGGAGCTTGGAAACTTTCTCTAAAAAGTAAGCTAGGAGAATAATAAAGATTACCTCATTTGTTCACTTCTCTTGCACTGCTTCTTTGTCAATTTCTGAAAAATGATTGTTTCACGGTTTGTGTTTGTTTGCTTAGCTGTGTGTTTAACGTAAGTGGGTAATCCACTATGGAGGGGTTGCCAGATTTAGCAAAAGAAAATAAAATAAGACTGCCAGTTAAATTCGAATGTCAGACCAATAATGAAGAGTTTTTTCAGTATATATATATGACCCATATTTATAGTATAAGTTTGTTTGAAATTCAAATTACAGTGGGTTTCCAGAATTTTTATCTGGCAACCCTAATCCCTGTTAATCTATTATGTCCAAAGGCAGAAGTCCCCTGAAACTATTTTAGGTGCTAGAGCTTGTACTTGTTGGAAATCTATTCAATTAAGTATGAAATATTTACTGAGCTCATACATCACAATGAGAATAATTTAGGGTTGAACTGGCAGAGAAGACAAAATAAGCATATGAAATTAATAATGCTCAGTTGAATGGCAATGCCAAATGTAAATGCCACAGGAATTCAGAAGAATGACCACAATGAACTGAAGTAGTCAGAAAAAGCCAGAAGATGAGTTTAATAAAAAAAGTGAAGGATGAAAGAACTGTATTCAGGTATGCAGAACAGTGACGCTCAGCCTGCTTAGAGAAGGTCAAGTCCCGACCCAGTACTAAGACTGGCATCCTTCTATACAGGGAGAAGAATAACCTAAACCAAAGATTTATGGAGGGTCATTACAAACAAGATTAGTTGGTATCAGTGTCTCTGAGAATAGCTGTTTAGTTTGCTCATTATGCAAGAGTGACTGGTTGAGGGGGATGAGTGAGGACTGAAATCTAAACTGTGCTTCAGTTCCCAAGACATAAGTGTTGGTGCAGGGCTGCAGCCAATTGGAGGAAGAAATGATTTTTCTAATTTGAATGTACCTTGTGGGACATCTGAGGCCCTGGTGGGAGCTTCAGTGTCTTCCTTCTGAGTAACTGTGGTATGATGACTCTGTTACTCTGACCCAGCTTTTTTAGTGCTAGAGTCACTATGGGGAGAGATGGGTGGAGATGTTAGAAGATACATCATCTCTGAGCTGTGAGCATTCTGTACCAGGCTATTGTGCAGAAGAGGGTGAGAAGAGACAGGATGAAATTTGTTTTATAGTTGGGGGGAACAAAGTAGGTGAAGTGAGATGGAGCTGATAGGGCTTTAGATTAATATGTGATAGAACCCTTCCAAAGTTCAGCACCAGCACCCAGAGGTCTGAATATTAACAGTCTGAAATATTGGTGCCATCCAATAAAGAGTGGCCCCTAAATCAAGCACTGTGAACTCAAAGCCCTCCTGGGACAACAAGATGATGGGGCCTATGGAGAATCAATCTTTCTTTCTTTCTTTCTTTCTTTCTTTCTTTCTTTCTTTCTTTCTTTCT
>NW_012101399.1:3265787-3266925 GCF_000951045.1 Mandrillus leucophaeus | reverse complement strand
CAAATCATGAATGAACTCCCATTCACAATTGCTACAAAGAGAATAAAATACTTAGGAATCCAACTTACAAGGGATGTGAAGGACCTCTTCAAGGAGAACTATAAACCACTGCTCAGCGAAATAAAAGAGGACACAAAGAAATGGAAGAACATTCCATGCTCATGGATAGGAAGAACCAATATTGTGAAAATGGCCATACTGCCCAAGGTAATTTATAGATTCAATGCCATCTCCATCAAGCTACCAATTACTTTTTTCACAGAATTGGAAAAAACTACTCTAAAGTTCTTATGGAACCAAAAATGAGCCCACATTGTCAAGACAATCCTAAGCAAAATGAACAAAGCTTGAGGCATCACACTACCTGACTTCAAACTATACTACAAGGCTACAGTAACCAAAACAGCATGGTACTGGTACCAAAGCAGAGACAGACCAATGAAACAGAACAGAGGCCTTAGAAATAACACCACACATCTACAACCATCTGATCTTTGACAAACCTGACAAAAACAAGAAATGGGCAAAGGATTCCCTATTTAATAAATGGTGCTGGGAAAACTGGCTACCCATACGCAGAAAGCTGAAACTGGATCCTTTCCTTACACCTTATACAAAAATTAATTCAAGATGCATTAAAGACTTAAATGTTAGACGTAAAACCATAAAAACCGTAGAAGAAAACCTAGGCAATACCATTCCGGACATAGGCATGGGCAAGAACTTCATGACTAAAACACCAAAAGCAATGGCAAGAAAAGCCAAAATTGACAAATGGGATCTAATTAAACTAAACAGCTTCTGCACATCAAAAGAAACTACCATCAGAGTGAACAGGCAACCTATGGAATAGAAGAAAATTTTTGCAATTTACCCATCTGACAAAGGGCTAATATCCAGAATCTACAAAGAACTTAAACAAATTTATAAGAAAAATAAAACAGCCTCATCAAAAAGTGGGCAAAGGATATGAACAGACACTTCTCAAAAGAAGACATTTATGCAGCCAACAGACATATGAAAAAATGCTCATCATCACTAGTCATCAGAGAAATGCAAATCAAAACCACAATGAGATACCATCTCATGCCAGTTAGAATGGCAATCATTAAAATGTCAGGAAACAACAGATGCTGGA
>NW_012101399.1:3261364-3265737 GCF_000951045.1 Mandrillus leucophaeus | reverse complement strand
CTTTCTTTCTTTCTTTTTGACAGAGTCTCACTCTGTCGCCCAGGCTGGAGTGCAATGGCATGATCTTGGCTCACTGCAACCTCTGCCTCCCAGGTTAAAATGATTCTCCTGCCTCAGCCTCCCCAGTAGCTGGAATTACAGGCCTGCACCACCATGCCTGGCTAAATTTTTGAATATTTTTAGTAAAGACGGGGTTTCACCATGTTGGCCAGGCTGGTCTCAAACTCCTGACCTCAAGTGATCCATCTGCCTCAGCCTCCCAATGTCTGGGACTACAGGCTTGAGCCACTGCATCAGGCCAGAGAATCTAACAGGAAGCTGCGAATCTGGATTTTTAAGAAAAGATCACCTGCATTTCAATTGTTAGTATAATTAAAAGAACTTAACCACATACACACACACACACACACACACACACACACACACACACACAACCAAAACACAGTATAGACCCACACTGTTCTAACTAAATAATACACATCTATAGGTGTGAATGCTGCCAAATTTCCTTCTCTGTTTGAAAGCAATATTTCCCAGCCCTAATCATCCTATGCACTGTCACTATTATCTACTGGGAGTCTCCCAAAAATGGGAGAGAAAGGGAAGAGGAAGGAAGAAGAGAACCAAACCAAATGTTACTCTTTATAATCAGGTGGGTGAATGTAAGTATTTTGGAGGATGTGAACCAGAACAGTTACTTTCACCCCTCTTATCATTCAGCAGTTTGATCTTTTTAAAAGAATGAGGTGGAATAGGAACAGCTCCAGTCTGCAGCTCCCAGCGTGATCAACACAGAAGATGGGTGATTTCTGCATTTCCAACTGAGGTATCTGGTTCATCTCATTGGGACTGGTTGGACAGTGGGTGCAGCACACAGAGGGCAAGCCGAAGGAGGGAGGGGCATCACCTCACCCAGGAAGTGCAAGGGGTTGGGGGATTTCCCTTTCCTAGCCAAGCGAAGCCGTGACAGACTGTACCTGGAAAAATGGGACACTCTTGCCCAAATACTGCCCTTTTCCCATGGTCTTAGCAACCAGCAGACCAGGAGATTCTCTCCTATGCCTGGCTCAGCAGGTCCCATGCCCGTGGAGCCTTGCTCATTGCTAGCGCAGCAGTCTGAGATCAACCTGTGAAGCTGTAGCCTGGAAGGGGGAGGGGTTTCCACCATTTCTGAGGCTTGTGTAGGTAAACAAAGTGGCCAGGAAGCTCAAACTGAGCAGATCCCACAGCAGCTCAGCAAGGTCTCTGCCTCTATAGACTCCACCACTGTGGGCAGAGAATAGCTGAAAAAAAGGCAGCAGAAACTTCTGCAGACTTAAACATCCCTGTCTGACAGCTCCGAAGAGAGCAATGGTTCTCCCAGCATGGCGTTTGAGCTCTGAGAAGGAAGTGACTGCCTCCTCAAGTGGGTCCCTGAACCCTGTGTAGCCTAACTGGGAGACACCTCCCAGTAGGGGCTGACTGACACCTCATACAGGTGGGTACCCCTTTGGGACGAAGCTTCCAGAGGAAGAATCAAGCATCAATAGTTGCTGTTCTGCGATATTTGCTGTTCTGCAGCCTCCGCTGGTGATACCCAGGCAAACAGCATCTAGAGTGAACCTCCATCAAACTCCAACAGACCTGCAGCTGAGGGACCTGACTAGTAGAAGGAAAACTAAGAAACAGAAAGGAATAGCATCAACATCAACAAAAAGGACATCCACATAAAAACTCCATCTGTAGGTCACCAATATCAAAGACCAAGGGTAGATAAAACCACAAAGCTGGGGAGAAAACAGAGCAGAAAAGCTGAGAATTCTAAAAACCAGAGTGCCTCTTCTCTTGCAAAGGATCACAGCTTCTTGCCAGCAAGGGAACAAAGCTGGATGGAGAGCGACTTTGATGAGCTGACAGAAGTAGGCTTCAGAAAGTCAGTAATAACAAACTTCTCCAAGCTAAAGGAGGATATCTGAAGCTATCGCAAGGAAGTTAAAAACCTTGAAAAAAGGTTAGACGAATGGCTAACTAGAATAAACAGTGCAGAGAAGACCTTAAATAACCTGATGGAGCTGAAAACCATGGCATGAGAACTTTGTGATGCATGCACAAGCCTCAATAGCCCATTTGATCAAGTGGAAGAAAGGATATCAGTGATTGAAAGTCAAATTAATGAAATAAAGCAAGAAGAAAAGGTTAGAGAAAACAAGAGTAAAAAGAAACAAAGCCTCCAAGAAATATAGGACTATAGGGAAAGACCAAATCTACATTTGATTGGTGTACCTGAAAGTGACGGGGAGAATGGAACCAAAGTGGAAAACACTCTTCAGGATATTATCCAGGAGAACTTCCCCAACTTAGCAAGGCAGGACAACATTCAAATTCAGGAAATACAGAGAACACCACAAATATATTCCTCGACAAGAACAAGCCCAAGACACATAATTGTCAGATTCAGCAAGGTTGAAATGAAGGAAAAAATGTTAAGGGCAGCCAGAGAGAAAGGTCAGGTTACACACAAAGAGAAGCCCATCAGACTAACAGTAGATCTCTCGACAGAAACTCTACAAGCCAGAAGAGAGTGGGGGCCAATATTCAACATTCTTAAAGAAAAAATTTTCAACTCAGAATTTCATATCCAGCCAAATTAAGCTTCATAAGTGAAGGAGAAATAAAATCCTTTACAGACAAATGCTGAGAGATTTTGTCACCACCAGGCCTGCCTTATAAGAGCTCCTGAAGGAAGCACTAAACATGGAAAGGAACAACTGGTACCAACACTGCAAAAGCATGCTAAATTGTAAAGACTATTGATGCTAGAAAGAAACTGCATTAATTAACAGGCAAAATAACCAGCTAACACCATAATGATACATTAATGATACATATTAATGATCAAATTAACACATAACAATATTAAACTTAAATGTAAATGGGCTAAATGCCCCAATTAAAAGACACAGACTGGCAAATCGGATAAAGAGTCAAGACCCATCAGTGCACTGTATTCCGAAGACCCATCTCAGGTGCAGAGACACAAATAGGCTCAAAATAAAGGGATGGAGGAAGATCTACCAAGCAAATGGAAAGAAAAAAAAGCAGGGGTTGCAATCCTAGTCTCTGCTAAAACAGACTTTAAACCACCAAAGATCAAAAGAGACAAAGAAGGCCATTACATAATGGTAAAGGGATCAATTCAACAAGAAGAGCTAACTATTCTAAATATATACACACCCAATACAGGAGCACCCAGATTCATAAAGCAAGTTCTTAGACACCTACAATGAGACTTAGATTCCCAAACAATAATAATGGGAGACTTTAACACCCCACTGTCAATATTAGACAGATCAATGAGACAGAGATTAACAGGGATATCCAGGACTTGAACACAGCTCTGCACCAAGGGGACCTAACAGACATCTACAGAACTCTCTACCCCAAATCAACAGAATATACATTCTTCTCAGCACTGCATCACACTTATTCTAAAATTGACCACATAATTGGAAATAAAGCACTCCTCAGCAAATGTAAAAGAACAGAAATCACAACAAACTCTCTCAGACCACAGTGCAATCAAATTACAACTCAAGATTAAGAAACTCAAAACCGCACAACTACATGGAAACTGGACAACCTGCTTCTGAATGACTACTGGGTACATAACGAAATGAAGGCAAAAATAAAGATGTTTTTTGAAACCAATGAGAACAAAGATACAACATACCACAATCTCTGGGACACATTTAAAGCAGTGTATAGAGGGAAGTCTATAGCACTAAATGCCCAAAAGAGAAAGCAGGAAAGATCTAAAATCGAGACCCTAACATCACAATGAAAAGAACTAGAGAAGCAAGAGCAAACACATTCAAAAGCTAGCAGACGGCAAGAAATAACTAAGATCAGAGCAGAACTGAAGGAGATAGAGACACAAAAAAACCTTCAAAACATCAGTGAATCCACAAGCTGGTTTTTTGAAAAGATCAACAAAATTGATAGACCGCTAGTAAGACTAACATAGAAGAAAAGAGAGAAGAACCAAACAGACGCAAAAAAAAAAAAAAAAAAAGATAAACGGGATATCACTACCAATCACACAGAAATACAAACTACCATTAGAGAATACTATCAACACCTCTAGGCAAATAAAGTAGAAGATCTAGAAGAAATGAATCAATTCCTGGACACATACACCCTCCCAAGACTAAACCAGGAAGAAGTTGAATCCCTGAATAGACCAACAACAGGCTCTGAATTCGAGGCAATAATTAATAGCCTACCAAATGAAAAAAGTCCAGGACCAGATGGATTCACAGCCGAATTCTACCAGAGGTACAAAGAGGAGCTGGTACCATTCCTTCTGAAATTATTCCAATCAATAGAAAAAGAGG
>NW_012101399.1:3203266-3258555 GCF_000951045.1 Mandrillus leucophaeus | reverse complement strand
AGAATGAGGCAACCTGTAACTGGTTGGGGCAATAGATTCATCCGCAAAATTGCAGGCCAGGATCCTTATCTGGAGACAGTGAGGGTTGTAATAAATCTTTCCAGAAAAAGGCTTTATCTGATCATCATCAGCTTGGAATTCCTTGCTATAGCAAAAAATAATAATAATAATAATAATTATATATATATATATATCCAAAGAAAATAACCACTTGAAACAGATACCCAAATTGTAGAAAATCTGTCATTAGAAGAATAGAACATTCTTTCTTCCAAATGTAGAGATGACCAGTGGATGTGCAGTCCAAAAACTAAGGGAAATCAAACTGAACTAAATTAGATCATTCCACAGAAGATGAACCTATGTCTGTAGCTTCACTCAGTGTAAAAATAATGAACTCAATCTTAAAAATGAAGGGTTGGTATCTTCCTTCTCTTGAGAATTGTTTGGCTTCACAGAGTCACATCATTGTTGAGGAGCTGGAATAAACGCATGTTTTCCATTTGACTATTGCTTCCATTAATCTTTCCGGGTGGAGTACAAATTCTTTGTTTTATGCTACATGAGAGCAATGGGGAATAGTCTTACAACATAGAACACAGTTTTAAAATGGAAAAGCAAAGTACTATTTTAACAACAGTCCGTCCTTTCCCATAAATTGTTAAAGTTGGTCAAATTGCAACGGGCTTCTTTTCCTTAGCCAGTTTTGGAGGCAGGAACTTAAAAAAGCACCAGAGG
Organism: Mandrillus leucophaeus; assembly: GCF_000951045.1. Classification (NCBI taxonomy): domain Eukaryota; kingdom Metazoa; phylum Chordata; class Mammalia; order Primates; family Cercopithecidae; genus Mandrillus; species Mandrillus leucophaeus. Next base: position 3,257,817 of record NW_012101399.1, on the reverse strand, counting down.
GCACTATTCTCACATGAAAGCCAACTCGTGGCGCGACTAAAAACCGAAGCTTCTTTTGAGTTTATCTGTGAGAGACTGCCTTTCACATTTAAACAAGACCAGTTTTAGTCTCCAGCCTTTTGGCATCTGTGATTGTATAATCACTTGTCCTGAGATGTCACAAGGTTTATAGGATTAATAAACTAGACCCTTACCAACTTGCTCTATGGCTATGGCAAGTGTATCAGTCTTACTTTATACTAGGTCGGATGTGGAAGAAGAGAGGATGCAAGCAATAGTGCTCACGTGAAAGGATTGTGAGGATTTATTCCTGTCTTTGTTTAACCTGAGCACCTGAATGGTGACATTGGACAGATTCATACCTGGGTATTTAGTTGTAATTTAGATAAAGCCTTTGTTCCTTAAGTATTTGGGTATGTCTAACTTACACAGGGTGGCGATGACAAGAGATAGCTCAGAGGTCTCTTGCCTGTCTCCAATATCCACCATACCACTCCATGTTATCTAGGTAAAGGTGGTTTCTTTGCTATACAACTTTAAGACAAATTCCCTGGCTGTCCCGAAAAAGTTGTCCCGTTTAAGTCCTTTATGGAAATTCTAGAGCCATCACTGCTTGCTAGTTGGTTGGTTGGTTTTTCCAGAGAATTTTCTCTAATAATCCAATTCACTTCCCATATAAAGGCATAGACTCTGCATTCACTTCCTCATTGCTCCAAGGTTTAGAAAAACCCACGAGGAAATCACAAGGGCAGTAGTCATCGGTGTCAAGTGCTGCTCTCTCTATATAAAAGATTAATAAAAATCAGGGACAAAAAGATCCATGGTAATGTATCAAAGAGCTGTCTATTTAGGCTCCCTTTTAGATGGCATTCAGTCTGCAGATTCTCTCAGGGTGGACAAGCTTGTCATGTTTGGCCCTGTCAGAAGCAGCCAGTTAATCAGCTGTAACATGAGACTTTGACAGAACCAACTGCACAGTGGTAGCTTGTACTGTGAGTGCATTGTCCTCTCACCCACACTCTGCAATACTGCCCCATTGTAAACAAGATGTCTGGCTTAACTGGGATATCCTCTAAAAGTATTTAGGCTAAAACAGAAGCTGACATCATAGGGGAAAGCTGTGTTCCCTCTGTTTGTATTTCTAACTTCCTATACCATTCCCAGAGAATTCCAGTGGATGTTGCTTAATAATGATAACAATGGATTACATACAGGTTGGCAAAGGGAGCAACATGATTAGATCATCCAGTCAATTGGTCTTTCCAGCAAAGGGCAGAATCTCTAGATAGGGAATCTAACACTTCATTTAAGGCAAAGGGCCAAGTAGTAGGAACCACACTGACTTTGTTGTCTTCTCTGCAATACTGCCAGAGCACTGAATCTGTTTTAGTTGGCTGTACTTGTGCCCTACTTAATTCCTTAAACACGAGCTTCCAACACAGTGTTGCTCTTTCCTTTGGAGATAACCAGTGGAGTAAATGCTATCTGGTGGGAGGCAATTAACTCTTGTAAATGATGCCTGTGCAAAACTCAAGGTTGGGTTACCACTGAGAACACCTTGACAAGACAAGGCCAACACAGGAGAAAACTCCTAAAGAGTCGTCCTGCGGAGAGTCTTTCACCTTTGCTGTGTACTGCATTGTGTAAACTCCGGCTCAGAAAGGGCTATTGTTTCAGGCTTATTTATTCACCTGATGGAATTTATTCAATAGCACAGCTGAAACACTTGGTTTCTCAGCCCTGGGTGTTGGTCTTTATAATAACCTTGTTCCTGGATATATTTTCTTCTTATGTTCAAATATATGGCTAATTCACATTCTCAAAGTGAATTTTATAATATCTGAGAGTAAGACACTAGAATTATCCAGAATGGCTGCTGGATACCTACTTCACTTTGATCTTTGTTGTCAAGGAACCAGAAGTCTCAATCTAGCACTTTATTCCTACAGTGACTCATACTTTTGGACTGGTGGTAGGACCCAGTCTCTCTGACTCTCTCTCTGTGGGAATTGTGTAAGGTAAAAACCATGTAGGCCTGAAGCTTTCAGTGGCCTCTTCCCCTGTCTATAAAAGACATTATTGAGCAAAGCCCACATACGTCACTAGATCTAGTCATATCTTTGTACCCTTGATACAATGTAAGATAGTACCAAACTATGGGCCAGATACGGTGGCTCATGCCTGTAATCCCAGCAATTTGGAAGGCAAAGGTAGGTGGATCACCTGAGGTCAGGAGATTGAGAACAGCCTGGCCAACCATGGCCACCATGGTGAAACTCCGTCTCTACTAAAAATACATATGTTAGCAGGGCACGGTGGCAGGCACCTGTAATCTCAGCTACTTGGGAGGCTGAGGCAGGAGGATCGCTTGAACCCGGGAGATGGAGGCTGCAGTGAGCCGAGATCATGCCACTGCACTCCAGCCTGAGTGACAGAGGGAGATTCCATCTGAAAAAGAAAAAAGAAAAAAAGATAGTACTAGACTATGAACTAGAGATAAGGACAGAGCCCCAGAAAGAGAGCAAGAGACGAACGGTAGAGTGGTTGTAAAGAAGCTGCGTTCAAACTTGTGAGGAGTATGACGTACTTCGCAGAGTACTTGCTGAATTGGTTGAGGCCTTTGCTGGGTTACATCTGTTACTCTTTAGCTCTTTAGCGTTTCATGGGGAACTAAGGAAATGCCAGGACACTGGGAAAAGAGCCAGCATAAAATGGTTGTGTAATAAAAGGGTAAAAGGTTTAGTTCTGAAAATTAAAGACCTCTAAGCTCAACTTTTATAGCAAGGGAAAAAAATTGTCAAACTGAATAAATAATGGGCATACAACAAGATATTGACTTTACGTGAACAACATTTCCCGTCAGACTAATCTAACAATTTAATCAATTGACAAACAATAGGTAAATTGTATCTGTGGATTAGAGCTGGGACCAGAGGTATCTGGGAGCACAGGTACAGAGCTAAGCCTAAGAAACCATGGCAAGACTGGAGTCTTAAAGCAGGAACAAAGGAGGTAGAGGTCAGGAGTGGGGACAGACCTGGAACCAGGGGCCTAATGCCCAGAGAATAAGATCATGTAGGGGCCAGGTGCAGTGGCTCAAACCTGTAATTCCAGCACTTTGGGAGGCCAAGGCAGGTGGATCACTTGCAGTAAGGGGTTTGAAATCAGCCTGGCCAACATGGCGAAACCCCGTGTCTACCAAAAATATTTTTTAAAAAATTAGCCAGGTGTGGTGGTGCTCGTCTATAATCCCAGCTACTGCGGAGGCTGAGGCAGGAGAATCAGTTGAACCTGGGAGATGGAGGTTGCAGTGAGCCGAGATCATGCCACTGCACTCCAGCCTGGGCAACAGAGTAAGACTCCATCTCAAAAAATAAATAAATAAAAAAGATCATCTAGGATTTTATGCCATTTTCTGTCCTTTAAAAAATTGAATTTCCAAGCATGAGCCTATGAAGATTGTTTAATTCCTTTGAGAATCTGAGCCCATCATTCAAAGACCTGTCACTCAGTGATAGTATCATTTCTTCATTCTTTATTCATTCATTCACTCATTCACCAAATATATATTAATGCCTTATTTTTGTAAAGTAATTTACTAGGAATAAATAAAATTAAAATGATGGACATAGTTTGCCATCTCCCGAGTCATAATAGAAGAGTTGAAAAACATTTTGATCATTAACTAATCAGAACTGCCTTTTCTATTTAAAAAAATTATCAAAAGAATAACAGTTAAGATGTAACTAAGTCCTGATTACTTTGAAGATTTGGTATAAATTAGGACAAAAATTAAAATAAAATTTAATGTTTCAAAACAGCCCTTTTACTAAAGACTTGGCTTCTTTTGTGGCTTTTAAAAAAACTTACAGTTGCAGCCTTGATTGAAGATCTCAGGTTTCCTAAAGTACTTTTAAACTCATTGCTTTATATAGTTTCAATATATTGCTGCTAATCAGTGCCCTGTTCTTACCAACTAAAAGGGCTGCCTTTTTTTTGCAACTTCGTTTGTGTCTTGTCCAGAAGCAAAGCAAACATAAAACAAAACATATGGAGGATAAATTATTTCAGTCTTTTTATTGTTCACTTCTATTTTTTACTTTTCTTATAAACCAGTAAAATGTTGCTCTCAAACTACCATCACATCCACTTTCTGTGGTTTTCCATTATTGTATAGGATTTTAAAAAAAAAACTCATTAAATAAGCTTCATTTGAAGATCTCTGACAAGCTTGTTTTTCACTTATGAACCTAATGTAAAACATTCTATTTGGATACATTTTAAGCGGTTACTAAATAATTCCCTTACAGCTATATAGAGGTGCCTATAAGATGAGTCAATGGGTGGTTTATTTAGTCATCTATTTATTCAGCAAATTATAGAGTGCCAGCATTGAACAATGAGCCATCATAAGTTAAAACCAGGTAAAATACCAACTTGTGCAAGAGGTGTGCCTGCCATCACATTTGAACCCAATTGCTGGAAGAGACAAGTCATAGTATGGAACATAAATACCTCAATTCAAGGTAATTTATGAATCATATTAGGTAATTTGAACAAACTAAGAAAGACTGAGTGAAGAAGATAGACCCTAAAAGAATGGTTAGGATTTTTGATAAGGACTAGGGGAATATGTAAGTGAAGAGAAAGACATGAGTACGAGCTGAACAGGCAGGGAAACCCAGTGTGAGTTCAGGGAAGGTCAACAGACATATTGGCAGGAGCAGAAGCTTCATACTGGAAAATAAAAGCAGGTAAAGCTGGTGGTGCTTGGAAGTGCTGTGTTTTAAATGCCAGGTACCTGAGTTTGAAGTATTTCTACGATCCAATTGCCACTCCCTGGTCATTCTTAGCCACTCCAGCCTATTCTCAAGCTGCTGCCAACGTGATTCCTCTAAAAGATAAAGTTAACACATAACTCCTCTGTTGAAGATTTCTCAGTGGATCTCAGTGGATTTTAGAAGGGTATGGGTCCCTAAGCCCACTCAAGTATGGGTGTCTATGAGACTGTTCACAGTGGAGCACCAAGACACAGGTTCCCTCTGGCTGAGCTCACCCTGGTGGGTTACCAGTGACCCTGCCCAGTCTCATAGGGAGCTTGATAAACAAGAGCCCTCTTTGATCCAAGCAACAGTCTCAGCAGAGGTGAAACAGCACCTGGCAACCCATTATGCCATGGCAAACAGGCTGAGAGATCTCTTTGGGTTCTGATTAAATTCCAGACACTTACACAGTGGAATTTGATGATATAGGCTGACTAAACTCAAACAAACCTTCATATAACTTTCAAATTCACATCTTAAATGCATTTAATTTCAGCAAAACAACATCCATTATCTTAAATTTACATTTAAATATTATAGATTATATTTTTATTTTTATTTTATTTAAAAAAATTTGTGCTGTGTATGGTGGAAAGTAGGAATATAGATATAAATATCATAGGGCATCATCTAATTTAGTTTTAAAATGATCCCTGCAGGGTAGTTATTATTATCCCATTTTATAGATGAGGAAATTGAGGGTTAGAGGGTTCAATAACTTATGCAAGCTCAAACAGTAATTAAGTAGCAAATTAGGGATTTTAAACCAGTTCTATTTGATGCCATTTCTTCTGCATAAGCACATTCAGATGTCATCTTCAGAGACGTCAAAGTAGAATTTGTAAATGACAGAAGCTGAGAAGTGCAAGGACCTAGACTCATCTACAATATCTATTTCCTGGCCGTGACTCATCAGAGGAAAACTACAAATTATGGTTTCACTAAATCAAGGAGTTATATTCGATGTCTTTTCAAATCTTCTCTCATCCCCTTGAGTCTATGATCCCCTATCAAATTTCTACTGCTCCCTAAACATTTCAGATTTCAAGAGCTCCATTGAAACAATAAGGAACTTTCCCATATTGAAGGAAATATCTTTTTTAGGGATATGTTCCTGTTTCCCCAAAACACCACAAGCAGGCTTCAAACACCATTCCAACTCTTGCCCTTTTTTTGTCCATGCCTCTTTCAAAAATAAGTAACAACATTAACAAAAACCAACAAAATTTGACCCTAGCCCAACTGAAGTTTAAGCCAGATTTGTGTTTAGTTTCCCAGACCAAAGTAGGAGAAGCAGTTAGCTGGTTACAAGCCCTTCATAGTGCTAAAGAACAATGAATGGAGAGCTTCAAAATTAAAACCATACGTTTGGTAGGAAACATCTCCAACTGGTGCTTGATTACTAACGAGGCTTTCTGCTTCTAACATGATTAGGACAAACAAGGAAAACCCTGTAGGGTTTGAACTGATGGACTGATGCTTCCCTTCCAGGAAGAAAAAGAGCAGTATCCAATGGCATCGAATCACTGTGATTCTAGACACCTTCAAAAGTCAGGGCTTTGAGGGGGTTCTCATTTCTATGCCACACAGGGAGCCCTTCTCTTTCTCAGGAATCCTCTCCAGAGAGAGAGGCTTTGTGTAGAATTTTCCTGAATGCAATGAATGTCAGCACATTCCCAGCTAGAATGTGCATTCTATTCTTATCAAGTGAAACTGACCTCCCTGCCCCAGCATGCTCTCCTTGTTCATCATGATGATTAATTTCAATGATGCAGGTTTCTAGATGAATTGCACAGTCCACTCCAGATGGCAAATATGTACCTCTGGAGTCTCCTCACCCTTAGGAAAGAGGTCATGTGCTAGCTTGCAAGAATGAGGATTTTTAAAATAGTTGGCTTACTATCAAATCTGTGTCCTACAAAATGCTCTGTCCAGACTAGACTCTCTCCTTTTAGTTGGCAGTGATCCTTTCCTTCCTACTCATTTTCCATCTGATACCATGTGACTCAAGTAGGAGTCACAAGCACAATGAATTTTTTTTACTGCAAAATGCAAGATTTTACAGTATTTTTTCAGCCAATGGAAGCAACCAGGATTCATAAGAGTCCTCAAGTTGATGTTCAACAGGCCCCTGAATCATGCTTATTCACAGATTTCCAAGTTAATTGCCCTGGTACATGCTACTGAGCTTCTTGTAGTGAACAAAAATCTTATTCCATTTGTCATCACTGTCAAAAGGAATAGAATATGCAAAATAAAAGCTGGTCAGAAATTGCTCTTTTTGCATGCATTTCTGTATCAGAGTGATTGTTTCAACATTGATCAAATACAGATTTCCCCCCAAAGCTTTGTTGGAAGCTCTAAGTGGTTCAGGTCATGGAAAGTGAGTTAATTCACATCCTCTCTTTCCAAGGTTAATTTTTTTTTTTTAATTGAGGCATTTTCTTAGGATTCAAAGTAAAAAGGAAGGAAATTGCTCTTATGTGTGTCAAGGAAGTCCAAATACTCACATGGACAAATAGCTGCCCTGCTTCATTTGCCCTTCTTTGCATCCCAGAACTGTCACCTCCAGGAGCCTCTGCTGAGGTTACCATGGAGCTGTGGGGAAAATTTTGTTTGGAGCTTTCAGAGGATATGTCGGGATAAACGTGGATGAAGACAAAAGCCTGAAAATCTAGGGACTGGCTCTGGGGAACAGGGTGGGGGCAGGATCATAAGAGCTGGCCACCCACCCAGTAGTGTCCTGGCTCCCTCATTACCTGAAATTCCGCAAGTTTAGTTCATGACAACACACATTTGCTGTGCCCTGGGAATTCACAGATAACTAAAAAAAAAAAAAAAGCTCACAGTGTAATGGGAAAGGTAGGAATTTTATCATAAGATAACTCTGCCTGAAAGAGGTGAAAAGGCATTACTGAGGTATTTTTGAGCCAGATTTTGAAGGCAGGATAGAAGACTGCCCAATGCAGAAGAGAAAGCCAAGGGAATCCCATTTACAAAGGTCAGGGCCTGATGTGCTGTGGCAGAAGAATGGGATCTGGAGGAGCCTAGCACTCGCAGGAGAGGAGATGAGGCAGGTTTCATCAGGCCCAAAGACCTGGCTACCAAAGTGTAAGATGGTGTGATCTGCAACAGTGCTGGAAATAGGCTGGGGCAGGGAGAGACCAGCTGTGAGGTTTTTGCCATAGTCCCAGCAAGTACTTACGAAGATACGAAGATCTGGATGGCAGTGACAGCAGGACTTAAAAAAAAAAAAAAAAAAAAAGATTTTTCCAAGATGGGTTTTTTTTTTTTTTTTTTTTTGAGATGGAATCTCTCTATCTTACAAGCTGGAGTGCAGTGGCTCGATCTCACTGCAACCTCTGCCTCCTGCCATGTTCAAGCTATTCTCCTGCCTCAACCTCCTGAGCAGCTGGAATTACAGGTGCCTGCCACCATGCCCGGCTATTTTTTTGTATTTTTAGTAGAGACAGGGTTTTACCATGTTGGCCAGGCTAGTCTCGAACTCCTGACCTCAGGTGATCCTCCTGCCTCAGCCTCCCAAAGTGCTGGGATTACAGGCATGAGCCACCCTGCCTAGCCCTCAAAGACATCTGTGGAAGGTGGAATTGACAACATTGGATGTGGGTGATAAGGGAGATGTCTGCAGAGGTTTCTAGTTTGGGGGATTAAGCTGATGGTGGCAGTTCTGAGTGAGGTTTCTATCTACCTCTATCTCTTCATCTGCCTGCTTCTCTCTCGGTCTCTCTCTCTTTCTCTGCCTCTATTTTTTCTATTTCTGTTTTTCTCTGAGACACTCTATATCTGTCTTTTGTCTCTCGTTTTTTCATGGTATCAGCTTCATTCTACACATCAGTTCCATTCTCCTCTCTATAATGGCCAACTTCTTCTGCCCCCTGGTAACTCAAGATGATACATGCCTTTGACTTTCCAAAGCTTTCATTCCCTTGAAATTCCCTCACTTCCCATTCCACTGTTCATTGTAAAGTTCATTCCATATTTTTCTGTTCAAATTTCCAATAAAGAGAATCTAATGAGAGGCAGCATCTGACTCCCACTGTCATGGCCATTGCAGTACATTGAGCTCCATAGAAATAGTGCTGGGGAAAGTGAGAGTCGACAGGCACTGGGCCACTCTGTTAGTGCCTAAGGAAAAAATGTTAAACAAGGGCAAAGGAGATCCTAGGAGGCCATGAGGCAACATGTCATCATATGCATTCTCTGTACAGACTTGCTGGGAGGAAGCACAAGAAGCAGCATCCAGCTCCTTCGGTTGGCTTCTCAGAGTTGTCTCAGGAGTGCTCATGGAGGTGGAAGACCATGTCTGCTAAAGTGAAAGGAAAATTTGAAGACATGGCAAAGGCAGACAAGGCCTGTTATGAAAGACAAACGAAAATCTAATCCCTCCTAAAGGGGAGACAAAAGAGGAGTTTAAGGAAACCAGTGCCCCCAAGAGGCCTCTTTTGGGCTTTTTCTTGTTCTGTTCTGAGTATCACCACGATCAAAGGAGAACATCCTGGCCTACCCATTGATGACGTAGCAAAGAAATGGGAGAGACGTTAATAACACTGCTGCAGATGGCAAACAGCCTTATGAAAAGAAGGCTGCTAAGCCGAAGGAAATATGTGAAAGGATATTGCTGCATACCGAGCTAAAGAAAAGCCTGATACAGCAAAAAAGGGAGGCATGAAGGCTGAAAAAAAGCAAGACAATGAAGGAAGAATAGGAAGATGAGGAAAATGAAGAAATGGTGAAGAAGATGATGTTGAATAAGTTGGTTTTAGCACAGTTTCTTTTCCTTGTCTATAAAGCATTTAACCCTCCCATACAACTCACTCCTTTTAAAGAAAAATAAAAAGGAAATGTAAGGCTGTGTAAGATTTGTTTTTAAACTGTACAGTGTCTTTTTTTGTTTAGTTAAGCTATCAATTGTGTAGTTAGATAGCCCTCTACTATTGGCATTTTCAATAGCCACTAACCTTGGTTGATACAGTATGGGGGGTGTAAATGGCATGGAAATTTAAAGCAGGTTCTTCTTGGTCCATAGCACAAATTAATCATATATGGGGATGGTCATTTTTTCATGTTCAGTTGTCTCTGACACAGCCTATATGAAATAATTGCTGCTCTGTTAACTGAACATCACTCTGTTTTTGCAAGAAAAAAAAAGTTGCCGCTGTTTTGTTGACATTCTGAATGCTTCTGAGTAAATACAATTTTTTAAATTAAAAAATATTTTTTAAAAAAGAGAATCTAATGAAATCAGTTCTTCTTTCCATGCTACTTCAGAGAGTCATTTACAGCTGGCTGCTTATCAGAACCTCCTGAGGGGCTTTAAAAAAAATACCAGTGCGTGGAACCATCCTTGACTTAGTGACTCAGAATCTTTGAGGATGGAAAGCTCAGCATCTGTATTTTTTTAAGTTCCAGTGGCAATACTGATGCACAAATCGTACTGAAGCCACTGCCATCAGTGACAGGTCATAGGTTATGGTTCCTAGAGAAGACCCTGGGTCAGCTACTCGTAACTACTCTAGTCAGTTTCAAGCAGAGGTGGGAGATAAAGGGCAGGTAGGGCCACACTGTATGCAACATGGCCAGCCAGGGACCTGGGAGTACCCTGGCCATAAAGACAGCATGAAATGTTTGCTACATTAGTCTTGTGAGGGGTAAAATACTTAAACATAGGTTTACGGTCCTCTATGATGTGTTTTGTGGACAAACACAGAGGAGGGGCCTCTAATCCCAGGACTGAAAGGAGAGGAAGAGAAGATTTTTCCCAGGTAGGCGACATTTGAGCTGAACTTTGGGGGAAAGCTAAAGATTACTCAGGTGAAGAAAAAGAGAAATGAGACCACCAGTGAATGAAACAGCATATCACAGGTAGAGAAGAGATGCTTGGGCAGCATGGTATTACAGGTTCACACTTCAAGCATCCTCTGCCACCCTTCTGCAAACCCATAGCAAGGCTTCAGAAAATGTCTCGATTATTTATTCTAGAAGTCATTTAAGACTCTGCCAGACATTTAAGGGCTACCCAAACGAAAATAAAGTGAACTGTGGGAGGATATTGAGAGATTAGACCAGAGAAGTATGCCGAAGCATGATTGTGAAGTTTGGTGCTCAATTTTCTAGAATAGTAGCTACTATTTGTTAATTATCCACATACCAGGTACTTTATTGCATTATTTCATTTAATCCCCGCAGAACCCAGAAGGTCAATACTATTGCACTCTTATTATACGTAAGGAAACAGAAGCTCAAATCGCTTCTTTTTACTTGCCACAATCATAAAGCTAGAAAATGCACAGCTGGAATTTGAACTTAACGGTTAAAGTTCTCAGACTTTAAATTTAGAAAAGGGGGAGAAGGAGAGTTCTGTCTTTGAAAATGAAAGAAAAAGATACCAATGTTTATGTCATTGAGGAGTTGCATAGTGGGATCATTTCAGTATTCAAGTGGTTTAAAGAATTTATATATTTATGCAGGTAAATATTCTGCATCCTTTATTTTATTTTATTTTAGTTTATTTAAAACATTACAGCAATAAAAAGAACAAAATCTTTAGAGAAAACCTGGTGTGGTTGCTCAATACGTAAGATAAATGAAAGGGAAGCTGCTCAAGTCAGTAGGAGGTGAGAGGTTCACAAAGCATCAGCGTCACCACATCTCTCCCCTCCGTCTTTTCAAAATTCAAGAACTCCATGGCTCTCATATATGGCTCCAAATCATGTTTAGACTCATAAACTTTTTTTACATACCACAAGCAAATGGCTCCAGGAAGCAAGCGAATGTTATACGAGGTGACAGAGGTGTTCTTTGCCCTTGCGGAATATTGTGGCTGTGCAGGAGGGCTCTGGCCACCTAGTGAACTCACTCCTGTGTTGTCATGGGTGCTCCTATGACCTAGAGAAGGGCAGAACCAAACATGGACGTGGTTTAGTGTCAGCTGCAAGCCACCTTCATAGAGAGGTCCTGACCTTTGTCCTCAGAGTCCACAGAAACAAATAAAAAGATTAAACCTTATTTTGGATGGGAGATTGCCAAGACTGTTTTATGGCAAAGTGCGCCCCCAGGAGATGATGAAGTCACCCAGGGATAATGTCCCATTGCTGGTCCCCTGCTTATTTTAGGGTTCCTTCCAAGGGGTGATAGAAGGCATCATAAAGTGATTCACACCCATTCAAACACAGGTCATTTTAAGGCCAGTACTGACCCCTCCTAAATCCTTGCTCATTTAGTGAAGTAGGAAGGATTTTAGCACAGCCCATTATGGCAATATTTGCCCTGGTTTTCCCGGGACTGAAAGGTCTTGGAGGGCATTGAATTTTCAGTACTAAATCCAAGAATGTTCCAGGAAAACCAGGACAAATTGGTCATCTTACTACAACCCAACATACCACAAAACTTTAGGGTGTTAACTGATCTATAAAACTTAGGGCCAGATGCTGCCATAGGAGTTCACAGACCATAAATAATTTTTGTATATTTTAGATGTGCTCTTTAACAACCAAGTCATAGCATTTACATTCTTCCTGTTACAAACTCAATAAGTATACTCACTGTCTCAATGCAAAAAAACCCCAGTGGATAATCTAGTTAAATATACGTGAATGCTCACAGCTTGTGATGGTTAATTTTATGTGTCAACTTGGCTAGGCATGGTAGATATTTGGTCAAACATTATTCTAGATGTTTCTGTGAGTATATCTGTAAGATATTAACATTTAAATCCGAAGACTTTGAGTAAAACAGATTACCTTTCATAATGTGGGTGGGCCTCATCCAATAAGCTAAAGGTCTTAATAGAAGAAAAAACTGACCTCCCTTGATGAAGAGAAAGTTCTGCCAGCAGACAACTGTTAGACTTGAACTGCAACTCTTCCCTGGGTCTCCAGCCAGCAGATTTTGGACGTGCACTGTTACAATCATGTGAGACAATTCCTTAAAATCTCTCTATCTATCTGTCTGTCTGTCTATCTATCTATCTATCTATCTATCTATCTATCTGTCTGTCTGTCTGTCTGTCTGTCTGTCTGTCTGTCTGTCTATCTATCTATCTATCTATCTATCTATCTATCTATCTATCTATACCTATCTATCTCTATCTATCATCTATCTATTCATGTACCTATTACAATTAAGAAAAAGATTTTATTAGAAACCAATAACCTGATAAAGTTGTTTGTTTGAACTTTTAAAACTTAGAGGGAATTTCCAGCATTACCCCATAATTTTGCAATAACCACTTTTATTAAATATTTGTTGAGTCCTCCTGTAGCTGATCACACACTTGTGTATTTTGAATACAAATCCAATGTACTGTATGAACAGAAGACGTGGGGATACATACTGTGCAGGGACATCCTTTACAGACACCCAGCTTACTTCACTGAATCTTGACTCATCACATAGACTGAGTTATTTCTTGGCTCCTTAGGTTCATAGTTTTTACTTTCTTAGTCCCAGGTACAGCCCCTTTCATGGCCACCTGAATCTCAATCCAGTGGCTTACCAGCTTAGATTAACAATGATTAACAGAGTTCTAGCCCTTTTTTCCTCTTCTTCTTCAATTCATAATCAAACTGATGTGCATTTATTATCTTCCTGGAATCTCCCCAGTGTGTTCTTCTGTATTCTTCTGAGAGATAAAATTAAAGTTTTCTTGCCTTTACCCTGTACCACTATTGTATATGTATACAGACACAGAGATACACATTATTTGAGTTTTCATTTAATATGAACAAATGTGGAAAAGCTTTCTCCTCGTTTTCTTCATTCCACATCCTGGTTCCGAGGCAGCTGATCTAGTTGGCAGGGGCTGTTCTTTCCTCAATGACTCTGTCTTTCTTAGAGGAAACAAGATGAGCAGCCTTAGAAGAGTCTGCCTTACTGTATGTCAAGAACACAAGAATCTTAGCCAACATACACCCCTGGGGCAGCACGTGCAGGCTGTTCCGAGAACCAGTGTTGGAATCAAGACGTGGCTCTTGAATCACCGCCATGCCCCAGTGCTTTCACTACTTACACTTCATCATGACATACTCTTTGGACTGGTTTCACAGAAACGTCTTGGTTCTCCCCTTGAGGGTGGAGAGACATGATTGAGCCTGGGGGCCAGTGTGATTCTTGCACCATGAGTACTGTTACCTCACAGGGAGCCTGAGGAAGAGGGGAGGAGAAGCCTGTCAAAATTCCTTTCTTGTGCCACTCAGATCTGATATCTAGATCTCATATGATAACAGGAAGTTCCTACTTAAGGGGAAGGCACAAGTGCAGTCCTTCGAGGTAATGGGCAGTTGCAATCTCTGCAAAGGCTTAAGGAAGGTTAGCAGGCCAAGGAACAGTCTTACTGCTGCAGCTGGTCCCAGGGCACTACTGATATGTATATCCTTACCACCCATTCTAGACTTTCCTCATCCTTGACCAATGTTTTCATCTGGTTTGCATTTTTGCCCTGTGTGGTGATAGAGACCTTCATCCCTGAGGAGTTTCAGCCTTTAATTGTCTTATTCCTATCAAGTCACTTTTGATACAATTTCCCTTTGTTTTATTTATTTATTTATTTAAGACAAAGTCTCGCCCTATCCCCCAGACTGGAGTGCAGTGGTGCGATCTCGGCTCACTGCAGCCTCCACCTCCTGGGTTCAAGCGATTCTCCTGCCATAGACTCCCCAGTAGCTGGAATTACAGGGGCCCGCCACCACACCCACCTAAATTTTTTTGTCTGTTTTGTTTAATATAGATAGGATTTCACCATTGTTGGCCAGGCTGGTCTTGAACTCCTGGCCTCAAGTGATCTGCCTGCCTCGGCCTCCCAAAGTGCTGGGATTACAGGTGTGAGCCACTGTGCTCAGTCACAATTGCCTTTGATCAATGAGACTGGACACAGAAGAACTAAGAGAAGCCCCAGTGAATCCCCTGGGTTCTAGACATGCTTCTCTCTGTTGCAGCAACCCTCATTCCTCAAGGGAATCATCATCAATTATGCCTGACAGTACAGTAGCTCCTTTTTTTGAACACTGGCATGGAGAGTCCAAGGTGGCTTCAGTGGATCTCATGGCAGAAGAGTTTCCACCCTGGGAACTAGGATCACTAATCTAGCAGAGACTTAGTTTATGAGAGTGAGGAGACCAAATTCTGAAAGTGGATCACTTGGAGTTACAGTAGAACAGGTTGATCTTATATCCTATATCTATCATCCCATTTGTCTGTCTACCAATCAATCAATCTATCTAATACGTATTATGTATTACATATGCAATCCATCTACCTAATATATATTAGCTATCTTATATTTTATATATCTATATATTATCTCTCCTCTATCCAATCAATGTCGCCATGAAGGGCAGCACCCCAACCCACAAGGTGTGATCTCTTTGCAGGTACTTCTGCTGAGCCTTCCATGGGCCTTTCATTAGTCTCTCAAGTCAGTTGCTTCTAAGGAATAGAATACACTTTAAAACTCATGACTCCAGAGTCATGAGCCTGTCGCTGCACTTCCTCTAGTTCTTTACTCTGAGGAAATGTCATGTGTACAATGTTAGTAGATCAGGCATTTTGCAGGCCCTTAGATGGTGATGTTGGCAGAGATAACACCTGCCGCTTTCCTGTGGCAGGGGAGACAGATCCTTCTCCAGAGTGTCAATTCAGGTAAGTATGAATCACTACCCTTCTAAGGTGAAAGGGGTCTGATGTATTTGACCTGCTGCTAGCTGGTTGGCAGGTCTTTCCAAGATTGGAGCCATATCAAAGTCTCAGCATCAGTCTCTGATCCTGGCAGGGAGGGAATTCAGCAGCAGCAGTAGCTAGAACAGCCTCAGTGAGAGGGAGTCCATGTTGTTTGATCCACGCTCAGTTTCCATTCTTACCACCATAACTTACAGCCCCATTGCACAAACACTGGGATGACTCAGTAGGAAGCTGGCTGACATTCACAGGGCAGGTCATGCTGCCAACTTGGTTGTTGAGAGTTTTGTATGAAATTGCTGTTCTCTAATGGGTATTCATATGAGATAAAATGTCCGTATGTATTGTTTCCACTACCATAAGTCTCTGTACATGAATATCTGCTAGACATCCTTGTCCCATGTCCTTGAGTCTTGACTATTTGATCAAATCATTTTCCATTGCTCAGGACTCAGTATATATTCTTTCCTGAGGCCACTTCTCCTTCAACATGAAATGATAATCAATTTTACTGCCCAATTGGAGAATTTCTCTTAATTACTTTTTTTCAGGGTCAATCTTCAGTGAGACTTTAGTACAGCAACAGTTCATTTCTGGCTAGCACCAACATATCTCACCAACCTTTGTGTAAACCAAGCCCTTTGTCCTTCTGTCAGTTGGTCACAGGAAATCCTCAGTGATGACATAGGAATGGATTGACAAGAGAGATAGATGAATCCAGCATCTAGTTGGCTGTCTCTCCAACTCACTGCTAGTAATGTTATAATCCATTATCCATCACTACAGTCTCTGTGAATCAACGTATTCCCCTGGCCAGATTGTTCTGAGATGTTACCATGATCATTGGCCTGGAGGCAATGAGATGTGGTGGTAGGCAGATCGTGAAGAGAACAAGTACTGTCTTATAGTACTTCGGGTGATATAACTACATAGTCTCCAACTGAGGAGACTGCATAATCTCCAGAGAGGCAGGCAAATTTGGACATTCAAGATTGTTAGATTTGTCCACTCAAATGTTCACTTTGCAGGTTTCCTACTCTTTGACGCAGGAGACATTTTAAGGCTGTGAACTTTTTCTCCTTTGTAAGTTTGCAACGCAATACCATGAAACCCTGAACGTGATTTTCTTCCTCCCTCATTTGCCCTGCAGCTGCAGTAGATAAGAGGATTTAGAAGGCTGCCATAGGGACCCTCTGGCTTTCACAGCATGTTTTAAGTGGGCAATTAGCTTTCCTGAGCCTGTTATGCCTTTTTGCAAATCTTCTAAAGCCATCAAAGGCAGCCACCATGTAACAAAATCCTTATGATTATCATTCCCTCTGTACTGATCAAGTACACAGCCACTTGATATGCCAATACCTTGCCTTCTGCCTATACCACATAACATATTAGCAATTGTACTATCACTGTATGCCAGGAATCCAGGCCACCCAGTTTACCACCAACGGTGGGGACCCAAAGTTCTCTCTTGGAGGTCTGCTTTCTAAGGACACCCCTTGAACCATGTCTTAGCCTGGGTTCCCTAGAAAACAGAACTCGAGACAAAAATTTGTGTGCTATTACTTCAGTATAGGGTAGAATCCCAGGGAAAAGGAGACATGAGACAGGGAATGAGGAAGAGCAAATACAAGGACGCGCATTACCCAGCTAGCCAGAGCTTCATAGCAGACACATTGGCTTCTCAGTCTCGAGAAGACATCTCCAGAAAGACCATAGGAGAATGATTGCATCTTGGAACAGTCCATCAGGCCAGGAACTCTAAAGGGCAAGTAATTTATGTGTAGGCATTCCCTCAGGTCTTGTCTTCCACTGGTAAGAGTTCACAAATTTTGTCTACTTTCTCTCACATCTGAGTTGCATCAACTCAGCACCACCTCAGGCAGCCCCTGGAGCTTCTGGAGCTCCATTCCAGGCAGTGTGTGGCTTCAGTGGTTTCTTCCTTAGTTGATGATGTCTGTTGAAGCTTCTCCTCTGTGGGGATGACCCGAGCAGAAACAGACTTTGGACTGCAGCAAAGGAATGAGCTATTGCTAGGACATTCCTGGTCAGGGGAGAAGGACCATAAGTAAAGCCAGCCTCTGGCGGCAATAAGTGAGAAAGAGTGGATCTGAATGGCACATAAACTGGGCCTGGTATATTCATTTTCTCTTTAAGGAAGTAAAGCTGAATGTTAAAGTTAAGTCCACTTCCTAAAGGTATAACAAGTTTGTGCTCTACCTCTCTTAATAAGAGCCTTTCCTCATTTTAGAATTTCATAGACTCACAGGACTGGAAATGTCTGTGCAAATCATTTGGTTCAGTCTCCATATTTTTCAGAAGAGAAGCACAAGCTTTAGAAAGTTAAGTTAAACAGTAAATGGAGAAGCAAGAAGGCCTGCCTTCATTCCAATCCTCATTCCACAATATCACACTGATAAAGCAGATGAAGGGGGAGTCATTTGCACTCCACTTTTGCCTTTATTAAAGTCTTTTGAAGGTGTTGGTTTAGTGAGGTAATGTCTCAAAGCAGTTTTAAGAACACTGAAGGAAAGATGTCATGTAATTTTGAAATGCAATTGTTGGTTTTGGAACAAAAATTTTTAAAACAATGCCAGCCTACTTTGTTGATGAATCAGAGTGAGTGTTATACGCCTCTACATTTCCAGAGGCAGAACCTCATCTTTGGAAGTGAAATAGAGTATAATACAAAGAAAGAACGCCAACAAACAAAAGTGAGCATGTCAGATCGCAACCACCTCCCTTTAATTCTGAATTGATTAGGTTGGTGCAAAAGTAATTACGGTTTTTGCTGTCATGTTAAGCAATTCACAAGGATTGGCTCAGAGATCTTCCTGTGATCTTTGCATTCACCACTAAGTGGAAACCTAGTACTCTATGCCCTCTTTAGCACAGCGATAAAGGTGACATTTGTAGCTATGGTAACGATCAATAAGCAGCTAGAGCAGAAGCTGCCTGTCTCTTGAAAACAGCCTGATTTCTAGCAAGTCTAGTTGCTTTGCTCTTAGTGGACACATTAATGACAGTGACATCTGGAAATTGTTGCCTTCCTGACACATGTACTAAAGGGTATAAAGATCTGAACTCCACCTTCGGACAGCCTTGATTTCTGTGGCTACTGAAGCTGCAATAGAATGAATCAGTCTTCCTCCATGTTCCAAATATTATCCTAGAAAATTTCTTGTTTTTGTTTTCTGTCTGAGAAAATAAAAAAAAAAAAATCTGGCTTGTTAAAATCCATTTCCTGTCATGTCTTACATTAGCCTGGGACCAATTTGTTTGAATATCTGCTCCACCTCTGTAGGGGAAAACTGATGAGCAGGCTTCAAATTTCCACAAGTGGGTGCCAACCACGGTGTGCCCTGACGCTGGCTTGGGATGCTTTCTGGCAAAGGCAGGGTTTCACTTCTGATTTCATGGCAAATCAAATCCTGAATGAGAAGACAGCTATAGACAGGAGGGAAAACAGTCTCTTCCGTCTGTCAGTTCTTCTCCTAATATCCCTCTCCACCCCAGAAGGATCCATTGATATGTAACAGGAAAAATACAGACTACATGCAATTCAGTGAAGTGTGAGAAAAAGCTTAGGTAGTTTCCAGGCAAGACTATCATATCAGCAATGCAAGTAAAGCGTTTGAAATAGTGATTCTACTGTGGAAATGATACTCACTTCCAGGACCTGCCAGGTGTTACTCTTGATGCTGAAAAACAACCTCTCCTGGAATGGAGGTAATAGTGCACTTACTTCTGTGTAGGTAGATTAACCTATTTTACCCCTTTTAGATGGGGAAACGCTGTTGCCCTCCTGTGGCACCATGAGGCTGAAGATTGACAAATATATAATCATGCATTTTTTGTTGTTTCCTGAATTATGCAGGATGTGTTTTCCAGTGAATTCTACTGTGGAGGCTTTCTGAAGTGTCAGAGTCTATTACCTGCTGCCCAGGAAAATCTATTACAGGCATGTACAAGTGGAGCTGAAAAATAGGTCTTTACTCACTAACAGAGACTGAGCAAGGACTGCTAAATTGTACCCTCCAGCACTGTGTTCTCACGGCTTTTTCTCTCCTTCTTTACGTATGCTTAACAAGGAAACTCGTTGAATGCACATGCTTCTCAAACCTGGGCTTCCCTGGAGGTGCAGTAAAGCCTACAGAAATCCAGAAGGGGCAATCTCCAAGTCTTCAGTAAGTACTGGAGGACTTTCTGCCTTTCCTTTAAGATACATCCTTAGTAGAGCAATTTGAGTAACAGCACTAGCGATATTCCTGGCATGTCTGATATTATGATAGATATCGTCTCTGAGTGCACATTGAGGGTTCCAACCTCTTCACAAACGTGGATGCAAAGTTATCACCAAAACGGGGACCAGGAATATTTTTTTAGCACTATGCATTGAAGTAAAGAAACCACGTCAAGCACGTGTCTATATAAATGCAGAACTGTAGTATAATATCATAATGAGGATACTGACATTGGTATAATCTACTGATCTTACTTATATGTATAGAAATTGTGTCATCAATAAAGTATACGTTCTTTAAAAATAATAGATTCTAAGAAACAAAACCTCAGCTACTCATGAAAGCATATGCCTGGGTGCATTAACTATAATACAAAAATGGCTAAAAATAAATAACGGCACACCTCTTAAAGCATACTATTCAAATTATTATTAGCTGATGGAATTAGAGTGATCTTTGTTTTAGTTTACTTATTTTGATTTCTACATATTTTCAGATCTACCATTTAATATCTCTTTTATGATAAAAACAAAAATCTTTTTAGAAGAAAAGAAAACAAAAGGTTTCTTTTGGTATGCCATGAACACACAGCCTGAGAGTAAGCATTGAAATAGCTAGAATGGGCCAGGCGTGGTGGCTCACGCCTGTAATCCCAGCACATTGAGAGGCCTGAGGTGGGTGGATCACTTGAGGTCAGGGGTTTGAGACCAGCCTGGTCAATATGGTGAAACCCCATTTCTACTAAAAACACAAAAAATTAGCCGGGCGTGGTGGTGCACACCTGTAATCCCAGATGCTTGGGAGACTGAGGCAGGAGAATAGCTTGAACCCGGAAGCCAGAGGTTGCAGTGACCCCAGATCACACACTACTGTACTCCACCCTGGGCAACACAGTGAGACTTTGTCTCAAAACAAAACAAAACAAAACAAAACAAAACAAAAAACAACACAAATCCTGAATATCTAGAATGGTCGGAATTACCCTTAAGAGAGGCTGGTTTAGTTGACTGACATGTGTTTTTGATTTGGTTATTACTCCATTAAACCATAACTCCATCAAACTATATATGTAAATAAATGTTATACATATATTGTATATACAATGTTTATATTTATATAGATAATTTTACATATTTTGGATATAATTATGTAATATCCAAAATGTAATATAATTGTATATAACTAAATTAATTATAAAAAATATCTAATTAAATTGTGATAATTATGGAGTTACACGAAGTTGTATGAAATGAGGCAGAGAGATCCTTAGTATACTTTACCCAGTTTCCTCCCATGGTAACATTTTGTTAAACTGTAGTCTTTATATCATATCACAACCAAAATATTGACATTGATAGAATCTACTCATCTTATTCAGATTTTCCCAGTTTTCCTGTATTCATTTGCATGTGAGCATGTGTGTATTAAGTTGTATACAATTTTATCACCTGTATAGGTTGGCAACCACCACAGCCAAGACCTGAACAGTTCCAACACCAAAAGGGTCCCTTATGTTACCCTTTTATAACCACTTCCACCTCTCTTGTGTTACTCCCCCAGTCTCTAATCCCTGGCGACTACTAATCTGTTCTTTACTTCTGAAGTTTTGTCATTTCAAAAATGTTACATAAATGGAATAATGCCGTATGTAGCCTTCGGAGATTGACTTTTTCCACTCAGCATACATCCCTGGAGATTCATTCAGGTTGTTTTAGATATCTCAAGGGTCTGTTTCTTTTTGCTGTTTAGTAGTGCTAACATGTTATGCTTGTATCACAGTTTAACCATTGACCTGTTGAAGGACGCTTGGGTTGATTCCCATTTTTATAAGTAACAGCTATTACAAGTCAAGCTGATTTACTTGTGACAAACATTTGTACATGGGTTTTTGTGTAACCATACACTTTCAGTTTTCTAGGATAATGACCCAAGAAGTGCAATTGCTGCTGGATTATATGGTAGTTGGTTGTTTAGTTTCACAGGACACTGCCAACCTGTATTCCAAAGTAGCCATATCATTTTACATTCCCAGCAATGTATAAGTGAGCCAATGTCGCCACATTCTCCCCAGCACTGGGTATTGTCACTCTGATAGGTATGTAGTGATATATTACTGTGGTTTCAATTTGTATCTCCCTAGTGACCAGCGAGGTTGAATATCTTTTTATATGCTCATTTGTTATCTCTATGTCCTCTTTGGTGAAATGTCTAATTTTCTAACTGGATTGTTTGTTTTTTTAAGTCCTGCATTTTGAGAATTCTTATTGTAGATACCAGTCCTTGCAAGATATTCAGTTTGCAAATATTTTCTTCCCAGTTTATAGCTTTTTATCTTCTTACATGAACTTTTGCAGAAAGTTTTACATTTTATTAGGTTCAATTTGTTGATTCTTCCTTTTATGAATTGTGCTTTTGGTGTCACGTCTAAGATCTCTTCACCTAGTTCTAGGTCTCAAAGACTTTCTACTATGAGTTTTTCCTGTAAAAATACTATAGTTTTATGTTTTACATTTAAGTCTATGATCTATTCTGAGTTTTTGTTTGTTTGTTTTGTTTTGTTTAGAGAGAGGGTCTCACTCTGTTGCCCATGCTGGAGTGAAGTGGCATGATCTTGGCTCAGTGAAGCACATTATTTTGAGTTAATTTTTGTGTGGAATGCAAGACTTTGGTCAAATATCTTCTTGTGTGTGTGCCGGTAGATGTTCAGTTGCTCCAGCAGCATTTGTTCAGAAGGTACTTCCATTAAATTACTTCGCACCTTTATCAAAAATCAGCTAAATATATTTGTATGGGTCTATTTATGGATGTCAATAGCCTTTTGCCACACGGAGAGGTGGAGAATGAGGAGTTACTGTCAGGAAAGAAGAGAAGAAGTGGAGTTATTCTAGTAATGGATCCAAATGGAGAAGCAGTGAGTGAGCGCAGACCCTGGCCCTTACAGCAAACATCTGTCTGGCAATTGTTGAAACATCAGGCCTGAGCTTTTTTTAAAAAAATCACTCTTGTTTAAGGCATGCAGCAGGAGATTGTAGTGAAGTCTCTGCCTCCCAATAGTCTCTCGCTGTTTTATCACTTAAATGAAACAGGGCTCTTTTGATTCCATACTATCTTCTGCCACAGATAATCAAAGACTAATTTTTAGTCTTTGAGCTTTCAGTGTTTGCCAGATGTCTTAGTCTGTTCTGGCTGCTATAACAAAATACCATAAACCGGGTGGCTTGTAAACAACAGAAATTTATTCCTCAAAGCTCTGAAGGCTGAGAAGGCCAAGATCAAGGCACCAGCAGACTTGGTGTCTGCTGAGGGGCCTCTTCCTGGCTCACAGACAGCTGCTTTTTGCTGTAACCTCACAGGGCAGAAGGGGTAAACGAACCAGCATTCTCTTGGATAACAGCACTTGAGTCTCTTGGATAACAGCACTAATCCCATTCAGGAGGGCTATATTCTTGTAAACTAATCGCCTCCCACATGCTTCACCTCTTAATACCATCACATTGGGGGTTAGGATGTCAACATATGAATTTTGGAGGGACATGACATTCAGACCATTGCACCCGAGACTACAATTATCACCTTCAAAGTACTATTTCCCCCACCCCAACTCCCAGGTGCTTATGTGTTTGCATGTGCTCAGACTGGTGGCTGAGTGGGATGCCTCTTAGGTTTTTCATGCTGAGAGGTCATTATGAACCAGAGGAATCCCATAAATCATTTTCGTGAGAAGAAGCCCTGACTCACCTTACATCAGGCAGGTACTTCACTGTATTTTCTCTGAATCAGTATGATCAGATGACTTCTCATATTCTTTGATCATTAGGAGCAGTGTTTGGAGGATGAACTGACTCTAATCTGGAATTCTCCCAACCACAGTTACTTTCACCTTCGCTCTTTCCACCTTTACCTTTCTCTTAGATACTAAACTCTTTTTAATCAGAATAATCTACAACATAGATGGGTATACACAATAAACACTTAAAATGGCCTGGCGCGGTGGCTCATGCCTGTAATCCCAGCACTTTTGGAGGCTGAGGCAGGCAGATCACGAGGTCAGGAGTTTGAGACCAGCCTAGCCAACATAGTGAAACCTCGTCTCTACTAAAAATACAAAAAAATTAGCCAGGCGTGGTAGTGGGCACCTGTAAACCCAGCTACTTGGGAGGCTGAGGCAAGGAGAATCACTTGAACCTGAGAGGTGGAGGTTGCAGTGAGCCAAGATTGTGCCACTGCACTCCAGCCTGGGCGACAGAGCAAGACTCCATCTCAATAAATAAATAAATAGATACACACTTAAAATGTTCTTAATTAACCTTGAGAGAATGAATCACCTCTTTCTCCTCCTGCTCCCTAAGACATTTATCCCATTCTGTCCTCTGATGTCTCTCACAGCAGCCTCTTGCTTCCCACGGGAAAAAAAATTTCATTCTCATTCTGTTTCTCTCTCTCTCCTACTTCATGTCTTCCTCTTCCTCATTATATTTTAATCATATTTCTTCTTGTTCTTTTTTCAGTTGTAGTAATCAATTCTAATTTTTGTAGTTTGAAATATTTGTGAAGACCAAAGCACCCGTTTCCATCACAGATCCTTGAAATTTTAGCTTCTTAGACTACAGGAAAATAGTTTCCACATGCAATAGCAAATCTATTCTCAAATATTTTTTTTAATTGAAACTAAAAAAACAATTTTTAGAGACAAAGTCTTGCTATGTTGCCCAGGCTGGCCTCAAACTTCTGGGCTCAATCATTCCTCCCACCCTGGCTTCCCAAGTAGCTGGCACTATAGGCGTGAGCCACCACACTTGGCATATTCTCAGGTTTTTAGCAGTGCTAAATAGCATATGTTTATTCTGTCAGTCACCTAATAAATGCATACTATCTACCTACTATGTACAAGATATAGTGCTGGCACTGGAAGCTGTCAACAGTTTCTTTGCATTTTTGACTTACCACAATCCAGGCCAGGTTCATTGCCCTAAGCAACACACAGAGAGGCCAGCGAAGGACCCACTCATTATGGGGCAGTTCAGGCAAAGTGTACAAAAGAGCTCCTTGCTCACACAGGAAAACAGCTGTGTGACCCTAGGCCTTTCTGCTTAGACCACATAGTATTTACTGCTCTTTCTGAATCATGCCGTATGGTGATACCTGCAGAGTTTCTTTGCCCCCCATAAATATGTCCACCAGTCAAATGAGTAATTATTTCTCAAGAGATAATTTTCAGTCCATAACAATTAGCATGCTAGGGGCTTTAATACATAATCTCATTTCATTTAATCTTTACAGTGTCCCTCAGAAGCTGGTATTATTATTATCCCTACTTTTACAGATGAGGAAACTGAAGCTCAGAAAATGTGGAGATAAATGAAGATCACCCAAATGGTAACAGACAAAGACTGTTTATTGAGAACTTGCTACAGTGAGGAAGTTGGCCACCATCACTTCACTGGGCAGAGATTCTAGCAGGCAGAGGAGTGGGGAAGTTTTATAGCAGAAAAAAGGGAAGGCTTCAGGTGCACCCCAACTGGAGGCTGTTGGCATGGGGAAGCTGCAGGTGAGATAACTAGAAGTGGGGCCTCCTATGTGATTGTTCAGATGTACGTAGTCGGCTTTCTCTAGTTGGTCCTAAGTTGGAAGCCAAGGTGGGTGAGGGGCAAAAATGTAGAAGTTGTCAGTTATTAATGAAGCCCTGGCCATTTTGGGCCAATGGGAGTTATTGTTTATTTCAAGGACTGCCTGCTAGACATAGTAGTCTGACTTCCTGAACTGGTTACTGTAGATAGTAGGCTGACTTTCTGGACTGGTTTCCTTGGGTTGTGGGTCAGAATTTTATTTTCTATGTATGGTCTGGCCATTGTCCATTTGTATATCTAGTCTCTCAAGATTTGAAACAACTTGCTCATGAACAGATTTCAGAATTAAGATTGAAACTCATGATGCAACGGAGAGTATGAATTTTACCATCTCAATATATTGTCTTTGTGGAAGGATCCCCAGGAAAAGTGTAGCAGAAATAATCAAGTTGGCAGATGTGATTGTGCTTCAGCTGAATACCTGCTGTATAGTAGACACTGTCGGTTGTTTTCTTATCAAACTTCATCCTCCTTGCTAACCAAAGGCTGACTTTATTCAGCTATTAAATTCCTTAGTTAGCCGTAGGATTGACTCAGGAGAAATTTACCTCCTCCAACTCTAGGAATCTTGTTTTTTTCTAAGACAAGCAACATGTGACATTGCCCTGGTTACCTTCCCCTCCACCCTCCAGGCATGAACATGTGACCTAATTTGGCTCAGAAAGAATGGAAGAGGATAGGAGCATTTCTCTTTCTGGCTGGGTAGCAACAAAGAAGAACATATGTGCCCCTTGCTTCAGTTTGCTATTATTGACCATAGGGCAACCAGCCTTAGGTGAAGTCAATGCTGTGGACAACAGAATCAAAAGGCAAAAAAGAACCTGGGTTCCTTATGACATCAATAAATCACT
Organism: Mandrillus leucophaeus; assembly: GCF_000951045.1. Lineage (NCBI taxonomy): Eukaryota > Metazoa > Chordata > Mammalia > Primates > Cercopithecidae > Mandrillus > Mandrillus leucophaeus. The sequence continues at coordinate 3,231,583 of NW_012101399.1, read as the reverse complement.
GATTCAACCAATTTTGTAGCTGTCCTTCCTCTGGGCTTCTGTTCCATGAAATAATACATTTTCTCATTGTTTAAGCCAGTTTGAATTGGGTTTTCTGACACTTAGAGCCAAAAGCACCATAGACAACACAGCAGCCTAGCCATGAGTCTTTGCCTTCATACTGTGTCCCAAGTCCAGTAGTAATACCTGTGAACATTCAATAGAGAAAGGTGGTTAAGAGTCATTGCACTAGACTCAGAATGCCTGCATTTGAACCCCACTCTACCTCTTTTAATTGCTAACTTTGGGCCAGCTACTTAGTTTCTCTGTGCTTCACCCCTTTATCAGTAAACTGGGGAAAATGATAATACCTAACTCATAGGGTTAGGATTATAGTAAGGGCTAAAATATGTCATGTGCTCAGAAGAGTGCCTGGAACATTATAACAGCATTAAAGTGTTGGTATTATTATTAAACACTTAGCAATTTTTTTTAGCTTTCGTCCAGAATTTTTTAAAAAAATTATTTACATCATTCGAAACTTCATTTTCATTACTGAATCATTACATGATGATTCAAAAATCATTTTTATTACTGAAGCCAGTTAAGTCCAGTTTTTTCCACCTCTGCTTCAAATGCATAGCTGGGCTTCAGCATCACAGAAGCAATCATAATAAAAGAATCACTCTTTGCCTCCTTTCTCTGCACCCCTCGTGTTCTGACAATTGATATTTCCACGCTGTGTGGAACAGACCCATGTTTGCTTTCACTCAGCCTCTTCTAATGTCTTTTAACCATTTTTTTTTTTTTTTTGAGAGGGAGTCTCACTCTGTCGCCCAGGCTGGAGTGCAGTGGAGAGATCTCGGCTCACTGCAAGCTCCGCCTCCCAGGTTCAAGTCATTCTCCTGCCTCAGCCTCCCGAATAGCTGGGACGACAGGCACCCACCACCACGCCTGACTAATTTTTTGTATTTTTAGTAGAGGTGGGGTTTCACCATGTTAGCCAGGATGGTCTTGATCTCCTGACCTCATGATCCACCCACCTTGGCCTCCCAAAGTGCTGGGATTACAGGCGTGAACCATCTTAATAACTGTCATGTCAATATCTTTTGTTTTAAAATTGTTGAAAAGCTACTGCTATAGTAGCAGTGGCAATGCATTCTGAGGGAGCTGCCACATAGCCCATTCCTGATCGCACCTGTGCTCTGCACTCCTCATCTATGATGATATCGAACCAAGAAAAGGAACACTTACTACCCAAGTACTTGCTCTGTGTTTAGTACTATCCTAGTTGTTTTTACTAGTTCTTGAAGAATATTTCTATTAATAGCATGCATACAAATTAAGTGATTTTTAAATAGTTTTGTATCAGTCAGAATAACCTAAGTTATATACGAGTAACCAAAAAGCCCCCAATTTTTGTTGGTATAGAGTAACAAAGGTTTGTCTTCCCCTTCAACCTACATATCCCCTTGAATTAAGTGGGCATGGGAGGATCAGGGTCTATATGAGGAGTCTGCAAATGTTTTCTTAAAAGGCCACTTAATGAACACTTTAGGCTTTTAGGCTATATGGTCCCTGTTGTAACAACTCAGTTTTGCCATTGTCATTTCAAATTATGCATAGACAAATGGGTATAGCTATGTTCCAATGAAGCTTTATTTACAAAAACAGGTGAACACAGGCTATAGCTAGCTAACTCCCACTGTATATCATCCTCACTCCAGGACCCAGAGTGGTGAAGGCGCCATGATTTGGAATACTGTTGATCATGGTGGCAGAAGGGAAAAGGATCATGGAGAAACTATCACTTGTTTTTAAATGTTTCACCTGGAAGTGACCCCTGTCACTTCCACTCACATTTTATTGACATGGAAAATCATATGACCACACCTAACTTCAGTAGATGGGGGAGGAAGCAGTCCTCATTGAGCCTAGAAGAAGAGAACAAGAAATACCGGTAAGCAGCCATAATGTCTATTGCATGTTGCATCATTCTTCTGTTCATCTTTCTGTGGCTTTTTGTTGAGCTTTATGTTCCTAGTTAAGGAAATGAGTTGCAAAGTTGTGGTTTACTCGATGTTCTTGTAGGAGTATTGCTCAGTTTCTGGATAAGCTGGGCTTCTTTACCTCCTTTTTCTGCTTTTCGTGTCCAGGTTGTAGACTTGTTACTACTCTTCAAGCAGAGCACTAAAGAGTTGGAGGGAAAGTGAAGCATAATGCAAATTCATTCACTTCAAGTGTGGTCTCTGGGCCTTGCCCTACCACACAGAAAAGTCCCTTCAGTGGGCTTATTGTCAGACTTGTCTGAAGTTTGCATATTATTGACTATTAGCTAATTCACACAGTCTAATCAGAGTAACTCTTCTTAGGGGGCAATGTCTGGCCTGTGTTGGACAGCTATATATATATATTAGAAGTGTGTGTGTGTGTGTGTAGGGATGAAGATTAGAGAACTTAATTTGGTCAACCTTCTCCATAGCTTCATTTACATCTCATTACAGTTTTCTGCTATTTTCTCTTTACATTTTCTCTCCTTTTCTTCCCAATGAACCCCAATGTTTTCAGAGAATAAAAAGTTAGGTTGAAAACAGTAAGAGATAAAGATAACTTTTTGGTTAAATTTCCTTTGCCTGTTATGTGCCTAATCATACCCTCCTCCAAATTCCTTTCTTCCTTTCTCTCTCCCTCCCTCCCTCCCTCCTTCCCTCCTTCCCTCCCTTCCTTCCTTCTTCCATGTATCTAACCATCCAATGTCCAAATGAGTGTAATACTGTTTGCCAGGCCCTGTGCTAGGCAAGTCATGGGTATATATAACTGTGACTGACAGAGACACAGTCATATAACTGTGACTGACAGTCCTTTGCTTTATGGAGCTAATAACTTTAGTGGGCAAAAATTATGATAATTGATAAGACACCTGAAGAATACTAGAAATTGGAGGATTACAAGGGAGTAGGTGGTGATGGCATCTGCCTTATGGAAGATCTTAAAGCATTAGAGGGAAGGGTTCCTGTTGTTTTGCGTGAATGAAGATAGTATGAAGGGATTTTATTCACAAGTTTTTGTTCTTTAATCTTTTGCTTCCATTGTTTATGCTCCTGCCATCTTTAGTCTTGTTTGGAGAATGGCAGAAAACCAGCAAGTTCTCAGTAGATTTCCCACTTGTCATAGGTTTCTCATGTATCTGGGTTTGGCTTAAAGATCGGATTGCCTTTAGGCTGACTTCTGATCCTTGCCAGAAAGAGCTGACCCTTTCTCCAATCATCTGTGCAAACCTTTTACTCAGGTGAGACTTTCACACGATTTGAATAAAAGAACTAAAACTCTCCAGTAACTAAAAGGGGTAAGGCATAACTGTTTTGTTGCCTCCAAAGCTCAAGCCTATTATTTGAGATTTTTATGTTCTCTTATTATTTTGGTTTAATTTCATTTTAATTTTTTTTTTGTGGGAAAAAAGTATGTCTAATTGGAATGCAGACCAAAATAAAATTATTAAAATGGAAAAGTATTTTAAGAAAATAATGTTTACGTAAAATCAGCACAATGTCCAAACAAACAAAACCATATATGCACAGTGAAAACACAATTATTTTAAAAACTTTAAAAGTGCTATTTCATATTATAGAATTTCCAGAAAGTGTGCTCCTTTTGTTTGCTCATTAGGGGAATTTTTTTTAAAAAACTAAGATATTTTGACTTAAACTATTTCTATGAACTCTCTTAAACCAAATATAACTTGCTGTTTTCTTGATGACTCCGAGCCATGATTATTAATTCAGGTGATTCTGATTTTCTGTTACGTATTGATGCCTTCAGTGCCTATGAGAGACTTGTAGGACAATTTGCCTTAATAGGAATAACAGAATGCTACCCTTTAAAAGTATTTCCATGAAAACTCATTTACGGTTTGGCTGTTTGGGGGTTTTGTTTTTTTTAATGTCTCTTTCATTATTAAGGATGTCAGACATCCTTCCTCCCACATATTATCTGTTTCTAGTAACCAGAAAGCTAACAATTTACTAGTTTTTACTTACGTTGAGCACATTTATTAGGATAAATTTATATGCACAGGTAAACATTTAGAATAAACTAACAGTGACTAAAACAAGAAAGAAACTTATTTACGCGCTGTGCAAATTCCAGAGATATGCAGCACAAGACCAGTATGGCACATCTTGAATTTCATAGGCATTCAGGCTCCTTTAGCTCTCTGTGGCAATATCCATAGGGTGTAACTCATGTGGTCAAGATGGTTCCTAGAGACAACAGACCAGAATTCCGGGCAGCAGATTGGAAGGCAGGAAGGCAGGAATGCAGAGGGCTGGGTCCCACCTTGGTGGGGTACAACCTAGACTTCCTTTACAACAACATTTCTGTTTGTATCCCATTGCTCAAAAGTTTGTCACACTTATAGTTTTAAGAACACTGAGTAATGTAGTTTCTATCTGAGTACATGAGTTCCTTGAATAAAATTGAGTTTCTGATACCAAGTAAAAATAGAAGAAGGGCTGTTCGGGTCAACCACTAGCAGCCTCTGCCATATTCCAATATCAAATATCCAAACCTATTAGAAAATTATGTATGGATCTTGAGTAATGTGGATTTCTTCTAGGAAGTAAAATGAATGGCATTTAGTACATAGACTTACATATTTTAATCATGACAAGGCCTTCAATTTTTTTTTTTTCCAGATTGTCTCGGTTCTGAATACATTTGCTACATAAATGGCATTTGAATAACTGAGGTACTACTGTGACTGAAATGAATACTTTTATATAAAATCCTGTAGCAGAATTCAAGCAATTCTACTTTGCCATATTGTGTAGATGAATTCCAAAGTTTCCTCTCAAAATATGCGCTCCAGTATGTGCAAGAATTACATATGGCCTGAACAATTTGGATTGGATCCTTACATTCAGTTACATCCACTTCCTTTATCACTGTTTCTCAGCTTACACAATTTATGCCAGGACTTACTAGAAATAATTTTTTCACATTACATTACATAACTCCTAGAGTATAAACAAAACCTTCTATTTGGAGTATTCCCTATATCTCTCTAAACTGATTCCTTGCAATGTTTGAAGGTTTGGAGTGAAGAAGATATTCATGAAAATAAGATGTCAATTTGTGTGTTTGATATATTTGTGTTTGGCAAGGATTGCTATGGACATTATTTCTTTGGTTCCCCAATATTTGGTTTAAAATCAGAAGCAACATTTGCATTAGTTAAACGTATCCGATTTAGAGCTGGGTCTTGTGCCCCCATCTTCTTGAGTGAATTAGTTCTCTGGGTAACTCGCATGGTGGCACTCATAGTCCTTTGATGAATTGCACAGGCTGGATTTGAACTGCCCTGATCTAGCTGTGCCCATGAATGTGGCTTTTGTATCTGAAGCAAATGGGAAAATTGGAAATAATGTTGAACTCACTGCATAGTTATGCACTAATATAGCTGCATGGGTTGTGTACAACTACCTTACCAGGTGTCAGATATTTTGAGTATCTTCCTGCTAAGGATTGGGTAGATCATTCTAGTTAAATGTCAGAGGCTCCTGATGTAGGATTTCCAGCCTTCTGAGAAGAAATTGGCTCCCTGGCCCTCCCACTCCACAACCATCTCCTGCATCTCAAGCTGTCCACCATAGTAAGTGTCTGCCAATCCCAGTCAAGTGCGAGGAGACAGGTGCCTGAGCTGGGGCAGATGATGCAAAGTTCTTTGTCTTCTACATTTGACATAATAATCTGTGTTCACTTTGTTTTGCTCTGGTGTCTTAGTCATTCCTTGCCTCAATAAATTCACGTGATGTTTTAGCACTGAGAGTAGATGCTTTCTTAATGTAGCATTAAAAGTAAAAGGGGATGGACACCCTAAATACCCTGACTTGATCACTACAAATTATATACATGTAAAAAAAAATGTTATGCACTCCATAAATTTGCACAAATATTTTAAACAAGTAAAAGTTGAAGTAACAAGAATAGCACAGGGGCTCCCCTGCTGCACCCTCTACAGTCATGCACCATCACTATGCACTCACTCATGACTGCAGGGGAAGAGCCTGCTCAGCACTAGGGCATGATGAGAGTGGCTGAGACCCAGTCCCTGCCTCAGGTGTTATAAGCTAGTGGTGGAGGTGGGGAGAAGCCATGGTGAGTACGATGAGGGACTTATCTTGACCTGATCCAGCTCTGGCTGCAGAGGAGCTTGGGTTGACATGGGGCAAGAAGGGAAAGGATGGGTATATTAGTTTGCTTGGGATGGCATAGCAAAATGCCACAGACTGGGTGGCCTAAACAACAGAAATTCATTTACTTGCAGTTCTGGAGGCTAGAAGTTCTAGATCAAGGTTTTGACTGATTCAGTTCCTGGTGAGAGCTCTCTTCCTGGCATTCAGCTGGCTTCTTTCTTACCATGTCCTCACATGGTGAAGCAAGAGAGACCTGTCTGGTATGTCTTTTTACAAGGACACTCATCCTGTTGGGTTAGGGACCCATCCTTAAGACCTCATTTAACCTTAATTACTTCTTTAGAGGCTCCATCTCAAAATACAGCCACACTGGTGATTAGGGCATCAACATATACATTTGGGGAGGGACACAAAAATTTAGTCCATAATAACAGGTTTGAGATGAAACGCCCCGATGGATCAATCCACCTCCGAAATTTCATTCTTGTTGTCTGAAACATTTACATAAAAACCAATGGTTTATTCACTTCAATTATTCAGACTGGCATGGCTCCCCCACCTCCTAGCTTAGAACCTCAGCCTCAGACCTACTTCCACACGAGGAGATGGAGGATGTTCATGCCCGTTCTTGAAGGAGTGACTGCCTGAGGGGGGAGCTGAGATAAAGATGCCCTGATTGAACTCCAGACTGCACTCAAGAATGACCCCATGTCCAGAGCTGAAACCAGACAGACCTCGGGACTCAGATAAGAATATTTAAAATAGGAAGTTATCCAAAAAAAATGTCTTATGTGGTTGCTTTAGAGTGGTACAGGGGACATTAAAAAAAAAAAAATAGAAGGCTGTGTAAAGGTAAAGATGTAAGGAATAAAGGAATCTGGCTGAACAGCAAGATCCAGCTGAAGAGCAAGACTACACCCTCCACAAAGGCCTCCTGTCTGTCCCTCCCCTAGCCCTGAAAGGTGCGATCAGGGTTCACCCAACAAGATTTTTCATGTCTCTTTGTGCACGTGAACAGACACTGTGGGAACTTCTTGTTCTCCCCCATTCCTCCTGATGTGGTTCAGCTGTGTCCCCATCCAAATCTCATCTTGAATTGTAGCGCCCATAATTCCCACGTGTTGTGGGAGGAACCCAGTGGAAGATAATTGAATCATGAGGGTGATTTCCCCCGTACTGTTCTTGTGGTAGTAAATAAGTCTCACAAGATCTGATGATTTTATAAAGCGTTTCCCCTTTCACTTGGCTCTCATTCTCTCTTGTATGCTGCCATGTAAGCCTTCCGCCATGATTGTGAGGCCTCCCCAACCACATGGAACTGTCGGTCCATTAAACCTCTTTTTCTTTATAAATTACCCAGTCTCAGGTATGTGTTTATCAGCAGCATAAAAACCAACGAATACACCTCCCCAGTGGGTCATCCAGAGCCAGCATGTCGAAATGGGGGAAGCAGGTATGGTGGACTGAACCAACAGTGGACTGAACTTTGACCTCTGGACATGTGTTATAATGCTTTCTAGGTCCTGGTTCCTAGAGAGAGGTTAAGATTTCTATAACTCCAGAAGAAATATAGCCTTCTCCCAGGTAAGCCATGTAGCACAGCTCCGGAGGGTGCAATTCCCACTGAAGTCTATGTGAATGATGTCCCTGGCGTTGTGCAGTGTGCAGGCTGCATGACCATTCACAGTGACCCTGCCTCTTCCAGTGATTCCTAGTCCCAGAGGAATCAATCACTGTACTCACCATCTCTGGCAATAGCAGGAATGGAAACAGGGCTAATAATGACAAGGCTAAGATTTATTCAGGTGCTTACGCAAAGATATATTATTTTGCATACCATTTTATTGTTCTAGTACACATCATATTGGAAGTGACTTTCATGGATCTCCACTTTTCAGATTCCTTCCAGCTTTGCCAGGGGCAATTTGCCCAAGAAGCACAATTATTGATTCCAATTAAATGCTAATTTCACTCCCTTGAATCTAAATCTAAATCTCCTCTAGGAAAAAGAGGTTAATAATTCTTCTATTAACAAGGATGACTTGATCTAGTCTACAGTGGGCTCAAAATGTGCAAAATTATTTAAATCAGGGCTGGAATCTAAAAAATATCCCTGCTGCCTTCAAAGCAACAAGATTGTCCTTAATTATTTAAAATTTAGCAGTGGGGCATGCTATTATTGAGTCTCTAAACCAGTGGTTCTTAAAGTGTGGTTCCTAAAAGCAACAAGATTTGTCCTTAATCATTTAAAATTTAGCAGTGGTGCATACTATTATTGAGTCTCTAAACCAACGGTTCTTAAAGTGCAGGTTCCTAAAATTGTATCATCAGCATCACCTGGGAACTTTGTTAGAAATGCAGAGTCTCAGGTCCTACCTAAGACCTGCTGAATCAGAAACTCTGGGAGTGGGCCCAGCAACCTGTGCTTTAACAAGACCTCCAGATGATTCTGATGTTCACGACAAGTTTGAGAAGCAGTGCTCTGGATCTAAGACAGTGATGCTAGTCTTGGCTGTATGTTAAGATCACTTGGAAAGTTCTTAATATGATGCCCAGGCCATATCTCAGGCAAATCAGAATCTCTGGGGGTGGAGATTCTAGAATCTCCAGAATGTAATTTCTCCAGGTGATTGCAATGTACGTCCAAGGTTAACAACCACTGCTTTACGAGCAATAATTCTAAAAGTTAAGTGTGTGTGAAAAAGACTTGAGATACTTGTTAAGGGTCAGATGTGCTCCTGGGGATTCTGATTCAGTAGATCAATAGTGAGGCTCAGGAATCATATTTTTAGCCAATAGTCCAGGTAATGTTGCAGCACAAGACCCATGGGCCACTCCACAAGGAACACAGTATACTTAGAGCCAGACCACTTAAATAGTCTTGAGGAAGGACTGTGCTTACTGGTGGGAAGTAAGGAACTGTAGCTCTGAGGACTTACGGTTGTATGTCAAAAGACTTCGACAGATGACTGCATGAACAAGGTAGGAAATGGAACTGCAGGTGCAGAAAGGTAATGAGGCTATTTAATTGTGATATACTCGACAACCAGTACCTTTATGTGTCTTGGGAGCTCATGAGCTCTCTTTGTGAGAGAGACTGACCCAAATTACCCCTTCCATTGCATGGTTCTGTTCTGGACACCTTGGCTGGCACACCCTAACAAAGTGAATCCACACAGAGTAGTCACATGAAAACACACAGATGGGTCGGGCATGGCGGCTTATGCCTGTAATCCCAACAGTTTGGGAGGCCAAGGTGGGTGGATCACCTGAGGTCACGAGTTCGAGACCAGCCTGGCCAACATGGTGAAACCCCGTCTCTACTAAATGATACATAAATTAGTCAGGTGTAGTGGTGGGCACCTGTGATTCCAGCTACTTGGGAGGCGGAGGCAGGAGAATCACTTGAACCTGGGAGGCAGAGGCTGCAGTGAACCAAGATCATGCCACCGCACTCCAGCCTGGGTGACAGAGTGAGACTCCGTCTTGAAAATAAAAAATAATAATAAACAATAAATAAATAACAACACAGACTTTGGAGTCAAGCAATTTGAATTTGGATTTAGACTTGAATCTGGATGTCAGCACTTGCGGTCCATGTGGCCTTGGAAAGTTACTCCTCTCTTTGACTCTGTTCTGATCTGTCAAATGAGACTATTGATACCTACCTTACAGAGTCATTATGAAGATTAACATGAAAAGCACTCAGCACCCGGTTGGCTCACAACAAAGGTTGATTGTTATTTTGAAGTGTTAAATGTCCCATCACCATTTACCAACCAGAGTCTGTGTTCTAATTTACTGTACCGGATGTTGTCCAGTAGTTGTGACATCCTGGAAAACTCCTCCAGCTCCTCTGCATTGACTCATGGAATTCACAACAGGAACAGACATGAAAACTCACCACAATCTTTTAAACTAAGTAAAAACAACTAAGACTGGATAATGTAGCAATGTTTTTGTCTACATAAGCACTGCACTCGATTAAGTCCTCTGAACTATTCTCCTAGCATCAGTTGAGCAAACTATACCCATAGCAATTTGGCTGGTAAAAAGTTAACTTGGGAGAAGAATCTTAAGTACTTTCCCAGCTGTGTTCTAATTGCATGTTCAGAAAGAGTGTACATACATTTTTTAGTGTGGTAACATCAAGGATAGATGCTGCTAAAGAGAATTTTAAGTGATTCATGCCCTGTTTTCTTATTCGGGAAAGCTTTTTCTAACTTTCTTCTGATAAGCCTACAGAAATAAAAGAGAATATGGTAGAGGAAGGCATTAAGAATTAAAATTGGGAAAGAATTCAAGGAGTTATCCAGTTTATTTTTTGAGTTTCAGATAGAAGAGTCTAGCCTGACCCTCATAAGGGTCAGATGAGGCAGATGGGGGCGCCTCATCTCTCAACCTAAATTCTTAGTGAAGTCCCTTATGGCTCAGCTGCAAGCCTCCTGCCACAGGACACACACTTTTCCTCTAGTGGGTTTGGGGGTGGAGAGCAGCTGGTATCACTCTCTTCATAATTACCCCATATACTTAAAGAAGACAATTGAGTCATCCTTTATCCTCTTTTTTTCCAGGAAAAAATCCAGTTCCTTAAAACTTACCTCATAGGTTCTGTTTTCCAGCCCTTTAATCATTGTGTCTTTTGTGTGCCCTGGCCAAGTCCCCTGCTTCCTCTTAGACCTGGACCTGGTCCCTGAACAAGGACCTGATTGTGCTGACAGGAATAGGAAAGCCCCCCTGTTTCCACACTCACTTGTAAGTCAAGAAAGTAGGGAACAGTCATCCCTGGCATTATTCCAGGTGTGGGAAACTCTACTGTCAATGGGGACAGGCAGGAGCATACACAGCATGGGTGAGCATCATGTCAGAAGAAAGAATGTTCACAGCCTGGCCAAACAGGCCCGCCCTGCTAGGCTACAGTGGTCTGCTGCCCTGAGGCACGTTGTTGCCAGGTCTTCTGATTTTTCTAGAAAAGTTCAAAATCTGGACTTTAAAAGTATCTGCCTATTTTTTTTTTCCCAATGTCGTCTACCATCTCAAAAATAAACAATCTGTGGGCAAATAAAATATGTCTGGAGGCTGAATGGGATCCCTGGGTCTCTTAAGAAATTATGTTCTAGTTAATGTAGTATAAACAAAGGCCAGTCAGGTGTGGGTGGGAGCCTGGGGACAGATTAGGAACACAGATAGAAGGGCAACTGATGTTTAGCAAGAAACAACCATAATAATGAACAACTGTAAACACTCATTTAAATGAGGAAAAAAGAATTATTAATAAAGTATTGAAATAATTACCATTTTAATTCAGTGCCTGGAGTATAGTAAATGTTCAATAAATGTTTGCTAACAAATACCTTGCTTTTTAATATTGTTTTACCATTATGAAACACATTATAATTTCTCTGCTTCCTTAGAACAACCCTGAGAGGTAAGAATATTTTTCTTCCCATTTTCATGTCATGCCCCTAGGAGCAGCAGAATTGGAGCTTCAATCCGCACGCTTGATTCACTATTTCTCCCTCCTGGATCTTGTCTTCCCAAAACTTTGCAGGTGGGTATCAGTGGACACCTGGGTATGTAATGTGATCTGAGAGTCCACCCTCCCCTCTTTCCTACAAAGAACCACTTCTCACACGTGGTTAAAAAACAAAAACAAAACTGAAAGCAAATAAAGGGATTATGAACCTTAGGAATTCCCCTCTACTCACATCCCGCCACCAACCTCTGCAGGAACTCTCTAAAGACAATCCCCTTTTACTTTTCTTTATTATTTGTACAGACAGGGTCTTGCTCTGTCACCCAGGCTACAGTGCAGTAGCACGATCATAGCACATTGTAAACTCAAACTCAGGGGCTCAAGGATCTTCCCACCTCGGCCTGCCGAGTAGCTGGGACTACAGGTGCTCACCACCATGCCTGGCTAATGTTTTAATTTTTTGTAGAGACGAGGTCTCACTATGTTGCCCAGGCTGGTCTCAAACTCCTGGGCTAAAGTGATTCCCACAACCTTGTCCTCCTAAAGTTCTGGAATTACAGGCATGAGCCACCACACTCAGTAAAGGCGACTCTTATAATCAGCCTATGAAAATGGATAGGTATTTTATGGGGTGTATGTATGTGTTTGTGTGTGTGTTTTGGAACATAAACAGTAAGATTTTATAATTTCTTTTATTCTTTCCTTTTTTTTTTGTTTGAGACAGAGTTTTGCTCTCGTCACCCAGGCTGGAGTGCAATGGTGTGATCTCAGCTCACTGCAGCATCCGCCTCCCAGGTTCAAGCAATTCTACTGCCTCAGTAGCTGGGATTACAGGTGCCCACCATCATGCCCAGCTAATTTTTGTATTTTTTAGTAGAGACAGGGTTTCACCATGTTGGCCAGGCTGGTCTCAAACTCCTGACCTCAGATGATCCGCCTGCTTCAGCCTCCCAAAGTACCGGGATTACAGGCGTGAGCCACCGTACCCGGTCTCTTTGCTTGTTTTTAAGTTAAGACTGTAATTGGAATAACCTTCCACATCAATACATATGGAACTGCCTTCTTTTTAACCAAATCCTTGATGGATTTAGGTTTTAGTCTTTTATTAATAATGCTTCAGTGAATAACTGTCACTGTGCATCATTTCACACATGTGGAAGTAAATCTATGGAATAAATACAGTTAGAATTATTAGATTCAAGGATGTACATGTTTTTAGTTTTTAAAGCTTGCCAGATTGCCCTTCATAAAGCCCACATTATACCCTCACAATCAATGTATAGAGTGCTATCATCCTATTTCATGAAAACTTTACTTTTCGGTTTATTCATCCACCTCCATGCTCACACACTCAACAGCCCCAAACTGTTCAGCTTCTGAAATGCAAAATTCAAACATACACCTCGTCCATAACTTTATCCAACTACTCCCATTACACCCTCACGCCTTCCCCTAGTAGTTGGTTGCTGCATTCCCTTTCTCTTCCCATTACACCTAGCTCTGTGATCTGTCACTTCATCCTGGATCAGGCCAACCATTGCCACCTCCGAGCCAACATGCTAGCTACCAAGTGCTCCTAGAGAGAAATCACGCCACCTGGGCTGCTCCAAATTCATATGCCCCAACCTCACCTGGACCCTCCGCAGTGCTCCTAGGGATCAATGCTCCCTTCCCGGAGGAGTTTTCAAAGCTTTCCATTCTCCTCGGAACTCCCTCCCCACCAACGGACGGCCACCCTTTCACCTTCCTCAGGGAAATGAGAATTCCATTTTTCTTCCCTCTCTCCTCCACTCTTCCTCTCTCCTTTCTCCTTTCCCTTGTCATTTAAGCCTCTTCTAACCTCTCTCATCTAAAAAGCCTCTCTGTTGACTCTGCTCTACCTCTTCCTGTCACTCTCTCGTCTCTCCCCCTGTTCACGGCCTCACTTCCTGTGAGAGAATCTACCCCGCGATTATTCCACCCCATCTCACATTTAGTCTCCAAACCTCTAAAATCTGACTTCAACCATCACAATTAAAATTGTTCTCGTATGCACCCAGTAAGCTGACAGTAATTACTGTCAACCTCTTGCCACTTGACCTCGCTGCAGCATTGGACACTTTTCCATCCTCCTTCATGAAACGGCCCTTTTGTTCTTTTAGCTTGTGGCACCTCATCTCTTGCCACTCACCACCTCCTGTCTGTGCTGCAGCCTTATTCAGCTCTTGGCACTTCCTCATGTGGTGGATGGGGTGTTGACTCCTCAACTCTCCGAGTGATTAGTCTAAACCAAACATAGTGATTTCACTCCCCTAGGTAGCAATTCGATCCGGAAGAAGTATGTGACCCAAGCCTGGCCAATAAGACATGAGAAGTTGTCTGCTTGGGATCAAAAGAGATTTTTAAAAAAATTATTCCTAAAGGGTCATGTGGGAAAGACACTATATCTTCTTATGCTGAGGATGGAGCAGAACACAGGGAGGAGGCAAGAGCCCGGAGAACACACAGCAGAGGAGCTCAGCCATGTGGACTCTGCCTGAGGCCACACTGCAGAGGACCTCTTGTTATGTAAGATACTAAACTGGCTCATGGCTTAACCAGCTAGAGTGAGGCTTTATTTGCTTGACGGCATTTGAACCTATACACCATATTCACCTCTCTATTTTTATGTGTTGTTTCTTCTGCCTGGAACCTTTTTATGATCTTTTATCTCCTCTTTCCTAGTCATCTGTGAAGCCTCAACTCAGGCATACTTCTACTAGGGGGGCCTTCTATGGTCCCTCAAGAGAAGGCATCTTTCCTTTGTGCTCCTATAGTACTGTGTGAGAATGGAAGTATAATAACTTACTTGGGCCAGTGTGGTGGCTCATGTGGGTAATCCCAGCACTTTGAGAGGCCAGAGTGGGGGAGAACTACTTGAGACCTGGAGTTTGAGACTAGCCTGGGCAACAAAGCGAGACGCCCTCCCCCCCCAAACCCACGCATTTCTATACAAAGTAAAAAGAAAAACAAAATAGCCTAGCACAGTGGTGTGCACCTATAGTTCCAGCCACTATAAGTGCTGGAGGCTGGGGTGGGAGGATTCTTTGAGCCAAAAGTTGGAGGCTGCAGTGAGCTATGATTGTGCCACTGCACTCCAGCCTGGGTGACAGAGCAAGATCCTGTCTCAAGGAAAAAAAATTACTTGAATATAACTCCCACTAGACTAATTCTTTGAGGAGGGAGATGACTTTTAGCACCCAACACAGTGCCTGGCACATAATAATTGCTCTTTAAATATCTGCTAAAAGAATAAATATTACTTTGATTGATCTAACCATCACTTTTTATGGTAATAACAATATTGGCAAAGACTCATGGAAATGAGCACCTCCCTCACTCATAGCGGATGGTAGAGTTTTTTTGAATTGCAACTTGACAATATGTTTTAGGGTACAAAAAAAAGTATGCCAGAATGCCACTTCTAAGAATTTATCATTACAAAATAATCAAGATTTATTTATGTATATGTGCAGGCGTGTCTTGTTCTTAATGGTGAAGCGTCAAAAGCAATCTATAACAGTAGAGTGAACTGGTTAAATGAATTCTAGTGTATCTATATATTGCAATACTAAGCAGCCAACATTTGGTGTTTCTGAAAAATATTTAATCATTTGGGAAAATATTTACATTATGTCATTAAGTGAAAAAGCATGTAACAAAAGCTATATCCAAGTGTGGTTCCTATTTTTAAAATGTGCATGAACAAAGAAGACTAAACTAAGAAACAGTGGCTGACACCTGTAATCTGAGTACTTTGGGAGGCTGAGGTGAGAAGATCACTTGAACCTAGGAGTTCGAGACCAGACTGGGCAAAAAAGCAAGACCATATCTCAACAACAAGAACAACATCAAAATCAGCCAGGCATTGTAGTGCATGCCTGTAATCCCAACTACTAGGGAGGCTGAGGTGGGAGGATAGCTTGAGCCTGGGAGGTCAAGGCTTCGGTGAGCCATGATTGTGTCACTGCACTCCAGCCTGGGTAACAGAGCAAGACCCTATCTGTGAAAAAGAAAGAATGAAAGAAAAAGACTAGAAACTGTGCACTAATATTTTAATAGTGGTTATCTGAATGGTAGGATTATAATTTTAATTTCTTCTTCATGCTTTTCTAAATTCTCAACAATAAATACGTATTTTTAAAAGCTGTTAAAATTAATATTAAGAATAGAAGAGAAAGGTGGGAAGAAGGAAGAAAGAACAGAGAGAGGTGAAAAGACAGGAGAGAAAGAATAAGAAGATGGGACTCTGAATCAGGATAATTGAGTTTTAATCCCAGCTTTACCATTAAGAGACCGTCCAGTTCAGGCTAAGTCATTTAGTCTTTATCCCTCAATATCTCACTCAGCAAATGGAAATAATAATACTTACCCTGCCTCATGGAATTTTTTTCAATACAAAAAAGTATATGAAGGGGCTTTGAAAAAATGTATATATTTTGTAATATCAGATGTCATTTTTATTCACACAGATATTGTTTAATCACAGCTACCTTTTCTATAATTTAAGCCCTTAAACACATTTTTTAAATCTAAATAATGAAATCTAATCCATTATTTTCTATGTGGCTTTCCAGGCATTTGAGAGATGTCAAGAGTTTCATTCAGTCAATAAAGGTGTCTGTTTTATTGAAATAAAAAAATAAAAATTTCTTCCACTTACCAAAATGTCTGAAATTCCCATCTTCCTCATTTCTTTAAGTTGAAGTACTGAAAGTTGCATGCCAAAATAAAAAGTTATATTAAAAAATGGAGCATTTCTTTCATGCTTTACATTGTGTAATATAAAACATGTGACCAGTGGTTTGTAAAGAGAATAGAGAAGATGCCTTGAAGAGCTAAGTCACAGATCACCACTTTGGGGAAAGGTACTTTCCATTTCAACGAGAGAATCTGAGTAGCCAGAGTTACCTTACAACCTCAGGTACTTGGAGTTACACAACTTAGTAGCATTTAATATTCTCTATGGGTTAGCCTCAAACCGCTCTTATGAGATTGTTCTGTAAAACACATACTACCCTTCAGCCAAACTGGAATACATTAGACTCTTATTGCTTGAAAATATACCATTTCTTTTGTATTTTTGCCAATCAAATAGGCATAAAATGGTATCACATTGCATTCTTGATTAGTATTTCTCTCATCACTAATGATACTGAACATATGTTTGTATGTTTGATTGTATTTGTTTCCTTTTCTGAGAAATGTATTTTATTATAATTTCTTTTTCTTATTTTGTGTATTTTTTGTCAATTGGTAGAATCTATATATTCTTGATACTAATAATGTGTGTATTGCAAGTATCTTTTCTCAATTTGACATTTTTCTCATTTTAATATATCTTTTGATAAAATATATTAATTTTAATACAATTGATCAATGTTTGTAGCAGACACTTTTGAAAAATCTTGCATATCTTTCCCTATCTGAAGGACTAAATCATATTTACTTATATTTTCTAATACAAATTTTAAGGTTTTATTTTTCAAATTTAAGTCCTTAATCCATCTTGAGTTGATTTTTGTATGTGGTAAGAGTAAGAATCTAATATCACTTTTTTGCATATTTTTATTTTCCTACTGACCTGACATACTACTTCTGCCATCATCAAATTTTGATTCATGTGGAGGGACATTTCTAAGCTCTTTATTCCACTGGTTAATTTATCTGTCTTTTCACAAATACAAACTTATCTTAGTAACTGTAGCCTTATAATATAATCCTTATATCATTTTTAGGCACCTTCGGGTTTTCTATGCAGACAAGCATTGTACATGTGTGTTTTACCATCTTCCTTTGTAATTCTGTAGCCCTCTGATTATCTTTTCTTCCCTTATTACATTGGCTAGGACCTCCATTATGATATTAATTAGAAATGGTAACAATGGACATCTTTACCTTGTTTCCAGTGGTAATGGGAAAGTATTCAGTTTTTCACCATTATGAATGATGTTATCTATAGGTTTTTTTGTAGATGGCCCTCATCAATTTGAGGAAGTTCCCTTCTATTCCTGGTTTGCTGAGTATATTTATCATGGCCCGATGGTGAACTTTTTCAAATGCCTTTTCTGTATCTACTGGGACAACCATATGGTTTGTTTTTTAATACACTTATATGGTGAATTGCATTTATTGATTTTTGAATGTTACAGTATACTTACATTCCTGGGATAAATTCCACTTTTTCATGATGTATTATCTTTTAAAAATATGATTAAAATATGATTGAATATAGTTTACTAATATTTTAAAATAATTTTACATTTATTTGTCTTTGTATTCTGTTTATCCCATCTGTTCTTGGATTCTTTTTTTCTTCTGCCTAAAAAACTTTCTTTAACAGTTCTTGTAGAGAACATCTATCTGCTAGTGATGAATTCTCTCAGGTTTTGTTTGTCTGATTTTCTGGATATAAAATTTTACACTGACAATTTTCTTTTTCTTTCAATACTTTAAAGATCTCAAATCATTTTCTCAGTCTTATGTAGTTTCTGACAATAAGTCAGCTGTCTTCTATCTTTGTGCTTCTGTGTCTTCTTTCCCCACTATGCTTACTTTTAAGATTTTTCTGTCAGTGATTTTCAGAACTTTATAATGTGCCTTTGTGTAGTTTTTTTGTTGTTGTTGTTGTTGTTGTTTACTCTGCTTGTGTTTGATGCAATTTTTAAATATGGTTGTTTATACTTTTCACTGTATTTTATATTTTTTAGTCATTGTTTCTTTAAATTTTTTTTGTCTCTCCATGTCTCTCCTCTCCTTCTGGAATTTCAATTGCATATATTTTAGAAAACTTGATATTGTCCCACAGATCATTGGTACTCTGTTACTTTTTTCTTCAATCTTTTTGTTCTCCATGTAGTTCATTTTGGATAGTTCTGTCTTCAAATTAACTAACCTTTTCTTCTGAAGTATCTTGTCTCTTAGAAATCCCATCCAGTAATTTGCATTTCATGTATTATAGTTTTCACTCCTAGAAGTTTAATTTTGATTTCTAAAATATGTTGTATTTATCTTCTTATCATTTTAATGTTCACATTGGGGACTGCATTTGGAGTCTCATACCACCAGGCTCAGTTTGGGCTTTTTCTCCCTGCACTATGGCCTGGAATCTCTCTCTGGAATAATCGCAGAGGTTACCGTCACTATTGTTCAGCATCTAAAAACCATCAAAGTATATATATTTACCTGTTTTTCTAGTGATTTAATGCAGGAGGGCAACCCAGTCCCTGTTACTTCATTATAGCCATGGCCTTCATTTGGGAAATATATTTTTGTTGGGTATAGAACTCTAGGTTGACTATATATATATATATATATTTTTTGCTTTCAGCATATTAAATTATGTTTTGATTTTCAGCATGTTAGAGATGTTATCTTCTGGCTCATAGTTTTGACAAGAAATTAACTATTATTCTGTTTCCAGTGACTTTTATCCCTGGGCATAGGTCAAATTTTCCTGCTGCTTCTCACGTCTAGTATTTTTTATTGGATGCTGGACATTTTTGTTCTACATTCACGTATGTCTGGATTTTGTTTTCTTTCCAATTTCTGTCTCCTCAACTTTGTGAGATCTTTGTACTCTGCTTGGATTCCCCGTCCTGTGGCATGGTCCAGAGTGCGTCTCCATATAGAAAGCCAGAATGATCATAGGACCAGTTTATTTGATTTCTTTTCCTCAGGGATCACTTACATGCACTGCTCATTTTCCAATATCTGAAGGTATTGTTTTCCTACATTATGTTCAGTTTTCTAGTTGCTTACAGTCATAGTGCAAGTTCAGTACCAGTTACTATGTCACTTTTGCCAGAAGAAGAAATTTCATTACATTATTAAAAATAACTATCCAACTAAAAAGCAAATAATAAATAAGGGTTTCCATACACTACCCAAAGAAGAGTTTGTCATGAAGCATGAATTGTGATTAATCCAATCCCACACCCCCGAAGTCCTTTTCAAAGTAAGATTTTTAAAAAGCAATTTCACATTTGTGTTCTCTAGTATTGAACACAATGCTGAAAGCCCACATCTTTAGCAATATATAATTTTTGCTACAACGCACAATTGTGGAGCTGGTATATGACCTTTATTTTTCTCTGTTGTGGCCTAATTCCCCTAAGTATTATGAAGAGGTATGATATAGAATAAGAATATTTGTTATTTGGGACAGACTCAAAGATTTCTGGACTAACTCTTCTAGCAGGATAAGGGTGTACTATGAACTAAGTTTTCAGAATTTACTCCATGCTCATGCTATTCCTTCTCCCTTGCCCATCTCATCTCATTCTATGTCTGTTAAAGTTCCATCCCTTCTTCAATATTCAGATAATATGTCACATCCTTTATCCTTTTCTTGTCAATATATTTAAATCAAGACTTAACTTTTTCTCCTCTGTTTCCAAATCTCTTTGTTTGTACTTCACATGGGATATTTATCACATTCTAATTTGTTTTGTAATTATTTATGTACATGTCAAATTTTCTCCCTAGTAGGTTGTGAGTTTATGAAAGGTAAGGACTAAATATTAATTTTTAGGCTGTCCCAGCACTTTGTACTGTGCCTGTCAACAGTGCTCAGTAAGTCATTATTGAATAAATGATGGAGGAAAATAAAAGGGCCTACAAGACAATCTTCGCTTAATCCAATGCTTTTTCATAAACCATTGAGTCTAGTAATGCAGGCATCACTGTTCTCTGAATGTGTGCTTCAAAGGTCAATACTCCTGATGTGGCTGAAGCTCATGCCAACTTCTCTTACTCTGCGTTGTCGTAGAGAGTGAATGTTCACTGCACTGGTGGTAAGGCTTCATATATTTTTTTCTCCCTTTCTTCTGTTGTATTCCTCTGCTAGTCCCCTACCCCATTTCCAGTATCCCCCAATCACTAAGGGTCTGAAAGTTTCTATAAGTTAAGGTTATAGATGACAGTTTCCAGTAGTTTCTGTATACATACCTACCCATGGAGAGTAGGAGTGTGTGCGTTTCAATGATATTTTTTCCATCCCTCTTTGGTGCAGCTTCTCGCATTGAGCATGCTGGGCTCAGTGGCTTTTTGTTTCTTTAATCTTTCTTCTCTTTAATGTGCTTGTTTACTTGTCTTTGACCACACTCTGATTGCAGAATTAGTCTTCAAATTATTATATTTTTTGGAAGGCTAAGTGAGCTGAGGGTCACAAGTGCAACTCAAGCAGAGGAAGGCTTATTAATGCATTTTAGGGTATTAATTGAAATCAGTTCCTCAGCTCTTTATGGTGAAACACCTTCCCAATACCATGTTCTGTCCTACATATTGGATATGCCAAGTTGAGTAAGCATCGGTTTTAAGGAATTTATTGTTTAAATGGAGAGATTGATAAGCAAACAGAAAGTGAACATACAGTGCCAGAGTACAATAACAAAGGGTGGGTAACAAAGAGGATGCCCTGGAAATGCAAAGTGGGAATAACTCTGCCTGAGGGAAGTAGGTATGGTGTGTCAGTATCTTGGAGAAGGTTACATCTAGGCTGAGTCTTCTAGTATGAGTAGGAGTCCATTCAACAGAGAAGTATAGATAGTTCAGTAAGAAGATACAGAACATGCAAGGACACAGAGGCATGAAAGATTATGACTTGTGTGGTATGTCTGAGAGGACGGCAGTGAGAGGAAATTGTCGCGAAAGTGAACCTGAACCAGACTTTGCACTTTTTATGGTCTAAGAAATACGCATTTGTTCCCACAAGCCAAACTTTCCTAATTTTTGGTCATATACTTTCCACTTTCACATATTTGTATAATATCTGTACCAGTGTTTACTTAAAACTTTAAAAAATCAACTTTAAAAATCAACTTTAACTCACTTCACTTAAAATATTTTCTCAGGCAATATTGGATTATTTTTAAAAGGATGGATATCACATATATGAATCAGAATAGTAGAACAAATACTTGCAAACTCATTTTCCAGTATAAGAAGTAGAACTTTATTATCCAACTTAAGAATGAAAACATTTCCAATGCCATTGCTTTATTTGTATGATTCTTCCCTGTGTCATCTCCTTGTCTCCTCTAAAAGGTTAGTACAATCCTACACTTTGTATTCATTGTTCCCTTGCTTTTTGAAGAATTGTCTTATTTCATATATATATATGTGTGTGTGTGTGTATGTGTATATGTGTGTGTGTGTGTGTGTGTGTGTGTGTGTGTGTATATATATATATATCTCCACTAACAGCATACTGTTTAGCTTAGTTTGGCTTTGATTTTAGATTTTGATTTGTGGCAGCCTTGTGGAAAAAAGGTGGGTGCAGGAGCAACCCTGGAGGAAGGGACATCTTGCAGATGATTGTCAGAATTAGAAATCCAGAAAAGACTATGTTTTGAAGAACTTGGATTAAGGAGGGGAGAGCGATTAAGTAGGGAAAATGAAGAATGGATGTGATCTATTCCAAAGGCAGAATTGCTGAAATCAAGGAATTATTTTAAAGTAACATTTTATTTAGTAAGAGCTTCTTTAGAAACTGCCCTTTATAATGTTTCTTATGGCAGAAATATGAAAGTGTTTGTTTAGTTTATTGACATAAGTATTTTGTATTTTGATCTTTGTTGTGCTGGTGGTTCCCTGTGGTTTCCAGGGAATGGAGAAAAGCAAGCTCATAGGCCTTCATCCTAGAAGGTCTGCACGTTGACTTTTAAAGATTAGTAAGTAAAAGCCATGAAGAGTATTCAAGGTGTGGTTCTTTATAATCCAACTAGGCAGCTGAACCAATACGCATATCTTGGTTTTTTAACTATAAAACAAGTCTTTCTCCCTAGGCCATGTCTTGAATTTGTTTTTTAAGTTCACCACACCCAGCCTTTCCCAATATTTAGTTTTAAACAAAAATCTCACCATATTTCTGTCATTAATCTGTACAATATTGCTATTGTTTTCAGAGTAACTTTGGAAAGCCCCAACACTCTGGGCAATATTTGCAAAATGCAGTTAATTTAATGCTAGCTACATTAAGGGAGATTTTCAATTTTAAAACAGGAGATTGAATTAGCCAGTTTTATTGAGACTAGAGGAATTAACTTGTAATTTATAGTTGGCTCAAAAAGGTCACTCACTGGAAGTGGGTGTCTGGGTACTCCCCAAGTCCTCAAGCTGACCTTGATTGGGCAATTTGAGCACAACAGAATGGTTTGGAAGAAGCATTCTCTAGCCAGGAGGACACTCAAGCTATGCCAATTAGACTCGGAAACTGGTTCAACTTGCTGGGTCAAAAAACAGCTAGACAGTAGGAGTTTAAAAAATACAAAATGATCACTGGTGAAAACGCAGGTGGAATACAATAAATGTCAGGTTAATTTAAGCCATCTTTGGAGAGTCAATACTCTTCTCACTTCCCGAAATTATTAATTGACCAATTTCTTTAGTTCAAACCAGACTGGTTGTTGAACAAACTGTCTCACAGACTAGGGAACCCAGTCACTAGGAGATAAAATGTCTAGGATAAATTAGCATCATTCGGCAGTAGTGGAATTCAAAAAGGCCCCAGTGGTTCTGCATGTCATCACTTGGCTGTGGGCCTCTTAGACTGTTTAATTCCATTAAACTAACATTTATTTAGTGCCTATTATGTAAAAGTTCTGTACTTGGCACCCTGATAATGTCATAATGCTTTCCTAAGGGACTGGGCAATTTGGGGAAATGTCAAACAGTTTATAACAGGGTCCTCTATCTATTTGTCTCCCCCAAAGCTGAACTGATTGGAAAAAGGAGGGAGGGTGTGGGTCACCATGATCAGAGAACTTGACGGTTGTGACTCTGTTGTCCCATTCTACCCCATGGAAATTTTGAAAAACTTGGGGTGGGGAACCTAGTGAAAAAAGGGATTTGGTGGTTTGAAGGTTCTTAAAAAATAAGATCTTAGCATCTATTATTTGATCCTGGATCTATGACCTAATCCTAACAAGACATAATGCATTCGGGATTTAGTGGCCACTTTTATAGGTTGGCACACATTTCTTCTGCATCCCTATTCACCCAGCCATTAATTTTATTTTAATATATACTTGCACTCTGCCATTTTCTCCTCTGAATATTTTATTTGTATTTTAAAATTTTTTAACCTCCTGATGATTGATGGGGAGGAGGGGAAGGACAAGACAGGAAGCAGACAGATAAGCTGACAAAAAATGACAAAAAACCATTTTAATGTTTAAATCAGAACAGAAAGCTGTTTATGAGTTGTGATCTATTGTTTGGTACTGAAGAGTAACAGAGGCATAATTAAATCTTTCACCCAATGCTTTATCCAGAGAGATATTTTCAGAAATTCAGGCAGTATTTATCTTATAAAAGCAACCTTGTTTTTTTGTTTTTTTAATGGAACTCATTTATATGACTGCTATGATTTATATGACTGCTCATTTATATGATTGTTTAGCTTAGTTTGGTTTTGAATTTTACCATAACCATGCTGTCTGGACCTAAGGTCCCAAATTGAACCTCTCAATATCCATGGCATTGCAAGCATGAGTATGCATGCAGTGGGGAAAATAATATCATGTATTTGCATAGTGGTTTTTTTTTTTCCTTTTTAAAGCCCTTTCACATCTACTGGTACATGAAATTGTGTCAGTTACTAAAATTCATTGTTAATTTCATTTTTCTAATGAACATTTGGCTACCATCCTGTAGACCAGGTTATAGATGCTTCACCTATTAACTGAGGGTTTTGTTTGTGTATTTGTTGAACTAACTTTTTAACTAAAAATTTTAAGGTCAAAAAGGACATTTGGTGGTCTTTTGGTTGGGAGCCCAGACTGTGAGAAACTTTTCTAGAGTCCTCTCTTAAAATCCAGACACTCCTTTGAAGGATTATGTAACTAAGTAATAGCTTTAGAGGTAATAGTTAACATCTTGGCATGGATTAGTTGGCAGTTGTTGAAAAGGAGAGGAATTTTAGGGTGGTAAAGGAAGTTACTACCCTACCTCTGGAGGAGGGGGAGCATTAACCAGGACTACTAGGAACAAGCTCCACCTCTCCAATGACAACTGTGACCTCATATCTCACTAACCTTCCCCATAAAACTGCTTAGGCACCTCTGGTGGCAAATAAAATCTGTCTCTAGACTCTCAGTTAGTTGGGGGGATGAACCCTTGTCCCTCACCATTGCTTTCCAGCCCATCTTAGTATACAGTAGAGAATCAGGAAATATATATAGAATAAATGAAAACTTTAATCCATAATTTGATGCCTAGTTGTAATATTTAAGCTTCTGTCTTATGCTATCTTTGTTTACAAAAGGAATAATGCTGGAGCATCCCAGAAATTGAAATGTTTATCTTTGTCTTAACCTCTAGAAAGGAATCCAATTTTTCTGTAGGATAATAAAAATAATAGACAACACTTACTGAATGTTTATTGTGTCCTGGGCACTGTCCCATCATTTATACAGATTAATTGATTTAATTCGCACTACCAGCCCATTTGACAAATAAAGAAAACATGTCAGAGAATTTAAGTCTACTTGCTTATAAATTTCCTCTCTTACTATTAAAAAAGACAAAGGTGCTGAATGGCAATGACAAAAAAAGTTCCTTCTATCTGTTTTTAATTAAACTTCATTGTAGACTCAACAAAAATTAAATGTAAACAGAAAGAGAAAAAAAGAGGAATTCATCCCTCAGAAGCCCATCACAGTGCCTAAGTTTATCAATGCATAACAGTCTATTTAATTCATTCCTACGTGGATGTGGAGCTACATTCATGGTTAAATACGTATTGTGGAGTTAAGATAGTGCAAAACTATGTCCACCAGGTGGCACTCATCTCTCTAGATGAAGGGCATAGGTTGAGGCGGAAACACTTCTGATTGTGTTGTCACACCCTTGGCAAAGATTCAAGTGCTGACCTTTAGTTTCCTGGGCCTACAGCTTTCTATCCAGGGTGAATTGAACTGTCAGACACCCACAAGTGCACCCTGCCTATTTTTTGCTATAAAGGAGAGGAAGTTCTCAGAGGCATAGCAGTATGGTGTAGTTGATGGATGTAGGGTTCTGTTTCAAATGCAAATTCAAATACAGGTTTCTTCAAATCCTAGGCCTACCAGTCACTAGTTGTATGACTTGGGTAAGTTACTAAACCGTTCTATGCTCCAAGATCCTCATGTGTGAAATGGGGACAATCATTATACTTACCTTATTTTCAATTGCCTGTTTTAATAGTCCTCTGCTCACAGAGGGCCCCGATAAATGTTCTATGAAATGGAATTCATTATGTGACCCTTTAGTAGTTGGGAATTAAAATGCAATTAAAATTTTACTTGGCTCAGAATATACCATCAAAGAGATGAACTTGAGTTTCAGGCTTTTTTGTTGTTATTGTTTGTTTATTTTCTAGAGATAGAGTCTCACTCTGTTTCCTGGGCTAGAGTGCAGTGGCACAATCATAGCTCACTGCAGCCTTGAACTCCTGGGATCAAGTGATCCTCCCACCTCAGCCTCCCAAGTAGCCGGAACCATAAGCATGCACCACCACACCTGGCTAATGTTTATTTTGTTTTTTGTAAAGATGGGGTCTTGCCATGTTGCCCAGGCTGGTCTTGAACTCCTGGCCTCAAATGATCGTCCCCCCTCAGCCTCCCAAATTGCTGGGATCATAGGCATGAACCACTACACCCTACCAAGTTTCAGTTTTAAATGGCAAAGTAAAGCTATGACTATTTACTAGGTGTAAATTAGTCATTAGAGCAAGAAATATGGACTGAGCATCTCCAGTAAGCTAGTCAGTCACTTCCCTAGGTGCTATTGCTGCAAAGATGAGCAAGACAGGTCCTGTCTCCACTCCCATGAAGCATATAATGTAGCAGGGAAGATAAATAATGACATAAAAGTAAACAATTACAAATGTACAAAGGAATGTAAAACAGATGGACCTAACCTAGTATGGGGGGTCAGGGAATGCTTCCAAGAGGAAGCGGTTGTAGAGAATCAGGTAATGAAGCAAAAAGAAAGTGGGTAAGCATTCCAGACAAAAGAACTGGCATTTGCACAGGCCTTAAAGTGGAAAAAAAGCCTGCTAAACTAAAACACCTGAGAGAAGTCCAGTGTAGCTGAAGAGGAGAAAAAGTGGGACAGAGAGGCTGGCAGATGGAGAGGTTACTTACTGGGCAGGAAGAAGTACTAAAGGGCTTTAAACGGAAAAGTGACATCAGATGCTGTTACTCTAAGAACTGCACTTTTTAAGAGGTCATTATGCAGCTTGGGAGGCTGAGGTGGGAGTATAGCTTGAGGCCAGGAGTTCAAGACCAGCCTGGGCAACATGGTGAGAACCTATCTCCACAATTTTTTTTTAAATTAGCTGGGTGTGGTGCCACATGCCTGTAGTCCCAGCTACTCGGGGTAGGGGGCTCAAGTGAGAGGATCGTTTGAGTCCAGAAGTTTTAGGCTACAGTAAGTTATCATCATGCCACTGCATTTCAGCCTGGGTGACAGAGTGAGACCTTGTCTCTAAAAAAACTAAATTAAAATAAAAGATCATTATGACTGAAATGAGGAGATAAAGAGGCTAGTTTGATGGGGTAAGACTGTATTGAGAGTGTCCAAGGCAAAACCCTTTGTATTATTTCAGCCTGATTATGATGGTAGCCTGAACCAGTGTGGCAGAAAGTAAATGGCTTTGAGAGATACTTAAGGCATGTGGACTTGACAAGATTTGTTGATTAGATGTGTGGAAGGGAGGAGTCTAGGTTTCTGACTTAAACAAGAGTGTTGATGGTATTACCATTTCCCAAGATTCAGAGAACATTGGAGAAGTAGCAGTTCTGGAAATTTAAGTTAATATGTTCATTTCAGGATAGGATGAGTTTGAAGCCAAAGATACATTCAAGAGAAACTGTTAAGAAAGTACTTCTGTGTATGGAGCTCGAAGGGAGATGGGGGTTGTTTAAGTAGATTTAGGAATTGTCACCATAGCTATAAATTGAAGCATGATAAGACCTTCTAGGGAGAAAGTGAAGAGTGAGAAAAGAAGATGTCCTGGGTCACAACCCTAGGGAAGCTCACCATTTTCTACATTAGTAGAGATGAGGGATCAATACTCAGTAATGAAAATGGAAAGAACAGTCAGAGGTGCAAGAGCAAAATCAGAAGGCTCAAGTGCCTTCCCCCAAAAATAATAAAGAAAGAGGAAGCAGTCAATGGTATTGAAAGCTCCTGAAAAGTCAAAGATGATGAAAACTAAAACATATTCTTGGTCCTGGTGACCTTAGCAAGATCAGTTTCTATGGAACACTAAAGGCAGAAGCCAGATTGCAATGAGTTGAAAGGCTAAATGTAACGTGAGAAAATGATGACGATAAATGCTGAATATAGTTAGATTCATTTACTTACACATTTTTATTGTGTGTCTGCTCTGTGCCAGATGCTCTGCTACATGCTGGGTTTGATATGGTTAGGCTTTGTGTCCCCACCCAAATCTCATCTTAAATTGCAATCCCCAGGTATTGAGGGAGAGACCTGGAGGGAGGTGCATTGTATGGGTGGTTTCTCCCATGCTGTTTTCATGATAGTGAGGGAGTTCTCATGAGACCTGATGGTTTTATAAATGGCAATTTCCCCTGGACTTTTCACTCCACTCTCTCCTGCCATCTTGTGAAGAAGGTGCCTGCTTCCCCTTCTGTCATCACT
>NW_012101399.1:3201479-3203216 GCF_000951045.1 Mandrillus leucophaeus | reverse complement strand
ATTAAAATAAAAGATCATTATGACTGAAATGAGGAGATAAAGAGGCTAGTTTGATGGGGTAAGACTGTATTGAGAGTGTCCAAGGCAAAACCCTTTGTATTATTTCAGCCTGATTATGATGGTAGCCTGAACCAGTGTGGCAGAAAGTAAATGGCTTTGAGAGATACTTAAGGCATGTGGACTTGACAAGATTTGTTGATTAGATGTGTGGAAGGGAGGAGTCTAGGTTTCTGACTTAAACAAGAGTGTTGATGGTATTACCATTTCCCAAGATTCAGAGAACATTGGAGAAGTAGCAGTTCTGGAAATTTAAGTTAATATGTTCATTTCAGGATAGGATGAGTTTGAAGCCAAAGATACATTCAAGAGAAACTGTTAAGAAAGTACTTCTGTGTATGGAGCTCGAAGGGAGATGGGGGTTGTTTAAGTAGATTTAGGAATTGTCACCATAGCTATAAATTGAAGCATGATAAGACCTTCTAGGGAGAAAGTGAAGAGTGAGAAAAGAAGATGTCCTGGGTCACAACCCTAGGGAAGCTCACCATTTTCTACATTAGTAGAGATGAGGGATCAATACTCAGTAATGAAAATGGAAAGAACAGTCAGAGGTGCAAGAGCAAAATCAGAAGGCTCAAGTGCCTTCCCCCAAAAATAATAAAGAAAGAGGAAGCAGTCAATGGTATTGAAAGCTCCTGAAAAGTCAAAGATGATGAAAACTAAAACATATTCTTGGTCCTGGTGACCTTAGCAAGATCAGTTTCTATGGAACACTAAAGGCAGAAGCCAGATTGCAATGAGTTGAAAGGCTAAATGTAACGTGAGAAAATGATGACGATAAATGCTGAATATAGTTAGATTCATTCACTTACACATTTTTATTGTGTGTCTGCTCTGTGCCAGATGCTCTGCTACATGCTGGGTTTGATATGGTTAGGCTTTGTGTCCCCACCCAAATCTCATCTTAAATTGCAATCCCCAGGTATTGAGGGAGAGACCTGGAGGGAGGTGCATTGTATGGGTGGTTTCTCCCATGCTGTTTTCATGATAGTGAGGGAGTTCTCATGAGACCTGATGGTTTTATAAATGGCAATTTCCCCTGGACTTTTCACTCCACTCTCTCCTGCCATCTTGTGAAGAAGGTGCCTGCTTCCCCTTCTGTCATCACTGTAAGTTTCCTGAGGCTTCCCCAACCAGGTGGAACTGTGAGTCAATTAAACTTGTTTTCTTTATAAATTACCCAGTCTCAGGTAGTATATTTTTAGCAGTGTGAAAATGGATAATACAGAGTTCTGGGTGGATGTCATACAAACAAGATTAGGACAAGATAATTCAGGATATTAATGAGAGTGGTTTAAATGATGGCCACAGGATCTTAGCTAGATAGAGAGAAAAGTGAAGGGATCAGGGACGACAATAGAGTGAGGAAGCTACTGGAGGTGTCAATGAAATGAAAGAACTGGAATTCCTGGAGTAATTGCTACAACCATGGAATAGGAGCTTGTGAGCAGAGATTAAGATTTCTGAGTTCCTGATGTGAAATGTTGATGTGGCTGTAAGAATGGGTGGCTGAAATGAAGGAGAGATGATGTCACGACAACCAGTTACCTTTTAAAATGCAAATTTGGATGTGTCATGCTTATATATAAAACTTTCCAGTTGCTCTGAGTAAAAAGATTTTTAAAATCCTTAACATGGTCTATAAGGCCTGCTCATTCCTTCTGGTCTCACCTCATGATG
>NW_012101399.1:3190706-3199990 GCF_000951045.1 Mandrillus leucophaeus | reverse complement strand
TAGCAAGTGTCCCTGACTATCAGAGGGGAAATAAAAAACATGAGCTGCTGGTTTGTTTTGGCTGGGAGACAACAGCAATCTCAGGGAAGTAGAGATTGCTGCCCCTAGTGGACAGAGAGATTGAAGAGGCTTCAAGATGTCAGAATAGGAATGGCTATGGGGTATGGCTATGGAGTTTGTCTAGATGCATGGGCCTGAGGCTGCCTCACAGAGTGCCCCCAGCCCAACTTGATGTGCATCTAATGAATGATTCCTATATGCTCATGAAGAACACAGAATTGCTGAAGGCCCTTGGATAGCCCCTCAAACCCCACCCCAGGTCCAATAACATGCAGGGGCCTCAGGAAGAACTTTGTCAGCAGGGACAGTCACTGGACCAGAAGGAGCTCTTTGGATGGGTACAAGGCCCATCCAAGCAGCAGTCTGAGTAGTTCAATCCCTGCAGGCCAGTGGGACAACAGATCTCAGTAGATGCCAACTTGGATGCCTGTCTATTTTTCCTAGCATCTTGATCCCTCAAACTTAGGCCTGACACCACGGAAAAAGAGAGAGGGAGGTCTTTAAATTGCCTAGAATTATATTTCTGCCACTCAGATGAATCTAAATCTGATATGAATTGTAGACATTCACTATTTTCTATATTAAAGAAATGCACCTTTTTAAAACTAGAAACGGACTCATATTTCTTGCCCACTTGAGTTTGTGGAGAGAGATTCACATTCTACACACATATTGCTAGTTATTTCTTCCTGCATTCATGTCTGGTCTCCAGAGCTAGACTGCAAGATATTCAAGGCTCCAGAGTAGCCCATTCCTACCCTCTTTTCCTTCTACTAAGCACTTTGTACATAACAAGACACATTTTGAGAGAAACCCTATGGAATAGGATGTGAATAGTTGTTTTGTTTACACGTGATTAACTAGAGTATCAGTTCAAGGGTTTCTCAGCTCTGCTTTCATTTATAGTTGTACAGTTTTCCCCAAGTATTCATTTTTCACACTAAGAAATAAAAATTTGTCAAGCACAACCACAGGCAAGGCCTTACTTCTACCTCTTCCGGGGGATGTAGTCCTTGTCCTCAGGAACTTCTTATTGGAGATATAGACAAGTTATAGCTGATTGCATTGAACGTGCATTGAGTTTAGGACAACACCTAGGAGGTTTTGTTGCCTGTTTTTAAATATGTGGATAATCTGAGTGCAAAAGTGATGAATGTTTAGTTGAGAACACTTGCAAAGTGTAGAAGTAAACAAATTGTACCCATAAACTCAGAACCTGTAAAATTAGAGGTAATCAATGTTAACATTTTGGTGTATATCATTATATATGCCTTGTAAAAGTGTATCATGATCTATTGGAATTTGTTATTTAAATAAATCCCTGATATACTACAGTAAATGAGTGTGAGTGCGTGTGTATGTGTGTGTGATTTTTGTTTTCTTCTGAAAATGGGAAGATGTTATTAGAGTTTCACTGATCAAATGTATTCCATGACCAAATATGGTACACAGATGAAATAAACTAGAAAATGTATTGCAATTAGAAAAGGTTGAAATTCAGGTTTCTGACAGCTGGGTAGGGAGGGAAACCAAATAAAATATATACTTGAATCTGATCCATGACATAGCCATGAAAATAGTTCTGTTGATTAACTCAAATGTCACATTCTCACTGATGATCTCCTATAGTCCCTCAGGCAGAATTAGCCAGCTAGTCCTTCAGTGCTCCCAAATATTTATACTATCTATCTACAATAATATATTCATTATTTTAATAAAATAATATATACTATTATTTCTATGTAATATTTAAGGGAAGAAGAGTAGTGTTATGATTAAGAACATAGATTTTGGATTTAAACAGCTGAAGTCTAATTCCAGCCCTACCAGCTAGCTATGTGACCTTGGACAATTTATTTAGCCTTTCTGAACCCATTTCCTCATCTGTGAAACAGTAATAACAACACCTACTTTATAGAGTTGCTGTGAGAGCAAAGTAGGACAGTATTTGTAAAGTGCTGACCCACCCCAAGACACAAAGTCAATAAATAATAAGTGTAATTATGATTATTACAGAACTTGCCATATTGCATTTCAATGACTGGTTTAGGAATGACTCCCTCTTTGGACTGTGAACACCTAGACAGCAGGCCCTGGATCCTGGCCTCCATCTTTCCTAGCAGAGTAGCTCATGAACAGTAAGCAATCACAGGTGTTTGCTGGAAGATACAATAGCTATGGAAAGTGCCAGACCAAATGCTTCCCCTACCCCCAGAGTCTTGTATAATGACTGAGCTATCTAGAACAAATTCTAACAGCAAAATATTAACTCTTACAATCAACATTATAGAAGGTCATTTCTACTTTTAACGCAAACTAATATTTACTGAGCACTTAATATGTGCCAAGTTTTGTTCCAGGTCTTTACATTTTATTTAAACTACTTTATGAAGTGGATATTGTATCTTCTTTAACAGATTGGGAAACTGAGGCCCAGGGAGGGTGCTGTGAACTCTGTGATTCCTGAGATTTTGTTAAGGTCCCCAGAGAGTAGAGTCCTGGCTCTTTGTCCTTTCCTTTAACCACCGAGACAGGAGGTGAGGTAGAAAAGTGACCATATATATTTTTTTTTCTTTAGCGAAACATTTTATTTTGCAGAGCAACTCTCTTTTCTTCTCTGGAAAAGCAAACAAAAGAAATTACTGCTTCATTCATAATTTTACCCCTGCTGAGAGTTCCAAATGAGGTCCCTGGAAGGATTTCTCTCACGCAGAGCCCTGTTCAAGGATGCAAATGAAGGTTACTGAACTCCACTGAGAGTCAGAACCATCCCAAGCAGTGACTATTTTTATTGAGAGGGTTTTGAAATAGAGTTTTAATACAACTTTGAAAATACATAATTCAAATCTTGTCTGTGTGCATGAAAACAATGAAATCACCTGTGAAACCATAACATTATCAATAAGCTAAATAAAATTGAGAGTAGAGGACATTAAGAATTTAAAAACGAACTTGCTCTCAAAGAGAATAGTTTTATCCCATATGATCCGTGCTCTATGTTCATGACATTTATCAGTTAGTGTCCATGTTGCCTACGTGAGTGAAATACACGTTTTAAAAATAAGAAAAGTCTCGGAATGACTTTACTTCGAGTAAGCTGATTGGAATCCTTCCAGATTCCACATTTGTTCCTATTGACCAGAAGTCTTCTGCCTTGGGAAAATATTTTTATTTCCCTCCGCCGTTCTAGATGTCCTACAAAGACCTGTATTAGGATGGGAAACGTTTTCTGAATCCCAAAGGAGTCCCCCCATTTGCCTGAAAGAGACAGCTAACCCATGTGTTGAGAGAGGCCATTCAAGAAGATAATGTCTCAGAATAATTTTTTCAAACATTCTATGCATACTGTCTTCTTTCAGAGTGACAGTTGCCATATGATAGATAAAATGTGGTTCTAAAGAGCATCATATCATTTTTCTTCTTCATACATCATAAAAGATGCCAAAAAAAGTCCCCTTTAAGAGAACAACTGCCTGGTACCTAGCCTATTTATTCTTTAAAATGTTTTCTTAACGTTTACTTCCAGAATTAGACACAGAAACAGCAGAGGCCACTACACTGACTTGAGATCAATTGCTACTCTTCTCTGGGGAAGTAAATTAATTAAAAGAAAGGGGTGAAAGGCTAGGTCCTTGAAATATGAATTCTGCCTGATTTTCACTAACATTCCCATAACAATAATAACTTAAAACACATTAAGTGGAAAAACTACTTTCATCTAGTGAAAGTATCTTGATGTACTAGTAAGAATTCATATGTGAACTATATGATGAATTTTTAAGCCAATTAATCATAAAGGTAGTGAGAGATTCACATTCTACACACATATTGCTAGTTATTTCTTCCTGCATTCATGTCTGGTCTCCAGAGCTAGACTGCAAGATATTCAAGGCTCCAGAGTAGCCCATTCCTACCCTCTTTTCCTTCTACTAAGCACTTTGTACATAACAAGACACATCCTATGGAATAGGATGTGAATAGTTGTTTTGTTTACACGTGATTAACTAGAGTATCAGTTCAAGGGTTTCTCAGCTCTGCTTTCATTTATAGTTGTACAGTTTTCCCCAAGTATTCATTTTTCACACTAAGAAATAAAAATTTGTCAAGCACAACCACAGGCAAGGCCTTACTTCTACCTCTCCCGGGGGATGTAGTCCTTGTCCTCAGGAACTTCTTATTGGAGATATAGACAAGTTATAGCTGATTGCATTGAACGTGCATTGAGTTTAGGACAACACCTAGGAGGTTTTGTTGCCTGTTTTTAAATATGTGGATAATCTGAGTGCAAAAGTGATGAATGTTTAGTTGAGAACACTTGCAAAGTGTAGAAGTAAACAAATTGTACCCATAAACTCAGAACCTGTAAAATTAGAGGTAATCAATGTTAACATTTTGGTGTATATCATTATATATGCCTTGTAAAAGTGTATCATGATCTATTGGAATTTGTTATTTAAATAAATCCCTGATATACTACAGTAAATGAGTGTGAGTGCGTGTGTATGTGTGTGTGATTTTTGTTTTCTTCTGAAAATGGGAAGATGTTATTAGAGTTTCACTGACCAAATGTATTCCATGACCAAATATGGTACACAGATGAAATAAACTAGAAAATGTATTGCAATTAGAAAAGGTTGAAATTCAGGTTTCTGACAGCTGGGTAGGGAGGGAAACCAAATAAAATATATACTTGAATCTGATCCATGACATAGCCATGAAAATAGTTCTGTTGATTAACTCAAATGTCACATTCTCACTGATGATCTCCTATAGTCCCTCAGGCAGAATTAGCCAGCTAGTCCTTCAGTGCTCCCAAATATTTATACTATCTATCTACAATAATATATTCATTATTTTAATAAAATAATATATACTATTATTTCTATGTAATATTTAAGGGAAGAAGAGTAGTGTTATGATTAAGAACATAGATTTTGGATTTAAACAGCTGAAGTCTAATTCCAGCCCTACCAGCTAGCTATGTGACCTTGGACAATTTATTTAGCCTTTCTGAACCCATTTCCTCATCTGTGAAACAGTAATAACAACACCTACTTTATAGAGTTGCTGTGAGAGCAAAGTAGGACAGTATTTGTAAAGTGCTGACCCACCCCAAGACACAAAGTCAATAAATAATAAGTGTAATTATGATTATTACAGAACTTGCCATATTGCATTTCAATGACTGGTTTAGGAATGACTCCCTCTTTGGACTGTGAACACCTAGACAGCAGGCCCTGGATCCTGGCCTCCATCTTTCCTAGCAGAGTAGCTCATGAACAGTAAGCAATCACAGGTGTTTGCTGGAAGATACAATAGCTATGGAAAGTGCCAGACCAAATGCTTCCCCTACCCCCAGAGTCTTGTATAATGACTGAGCTATCTAGAACAAATTCTAACAGCAAAATATTAACTCTTACAATCAACATTATAGAAGGTCATTTCTACTTTTAACGCAAACTAATATTTACTGAGCACTTAATATGTGCCAAGTTTTGTTCCAGGTCTTTACATTTTATTTAAACTACTTTATGAAGTGGATATTGTATCTTCTTTAACAGATTGGGAAACTGAGGCCCAGGGAGGGTGCTGTGAACTCTGTGATTCCTGAGATTTTGTTAAGGTCCCCAGAGAGTAGAGTCCTGGCTCTTTGTCCTTTCCTTTAACCACCGAGACAGGAGGTGAGGTAGAAAAGTGACCATATATATTTTTTTTTCTTTAGCGAAACATTTTATTTTGCAGAGCAACTCTCTTTTCTTCTCTGGAAAAGCAAACAAAAGAAATTACTGCTTCATTCATAATTTTACCCCTGCTGAGAGTTCCAAATGAGGTCCCTGGAAGGATTTCTCTCACGCAGAGCCCTGTTCAAGGATGCAAATGAAGGTTACTGAACTCCACTGAGAGTCAGAACCATCCCAAGCAGTGACTATTTTTATTGAGAGGGTTTTGAAATAGAGTTTTAATACAACTTTGAAAATACATAATTCAAATCTTGTCTGTGTGCATGAAAACAATGAAATCACCTGTGAAACCATAACATTATCAATAAGCTAAATAAAATTGAGAGTAGAGGACATTAAGAATTTAAAAACGAACTTGCTCTCAAAGAGAATAGTTTTATCCCATATGATCCGTGCTCTATGTTCATGACATTTATCAGTTAGTGTCCATGTTGCCTACGTGAGTGAAATACACGTTTTAAAAATAAGAAAAGTCTCGGAATGACTTTACTTCGAGTAAGCTGATTGGAATCCTTCCAGATTCCACATTTGTTCCTATTGACCAGAAGTCTTCTGCCTTGGGAAAATATTTTTATTTCCCTCCGCCGTTCTAGATGTCCTACAAAGACCTGTATTAGGATGGGAAACGTTTTCTGAATCCCAAAGGAGTCCCCCCATTTGCCTGAAAGAGACAGCTAACCCATGTGTTGAGAGAGGCCATTCAAGAAGATAATGTCTCAGAATAATTTTTTCAAACATTCTATGCATACTGTCTTCTTTCAGAGTGACAGTTGCCATATGATAGATAAAATGTGGTTCTAAAGAGCATCATATCATTTTTCTTCTTCATACATCATAAAAGATGCCAAAAAAAGTCCCCTTTAAGAGAACAACTGCCTGGTACCTAGCCTATTTATTCTTTAAAATGTTTTCTTAACGTTTACTTCCAGAATTAGACACAGAAACAGCAGAGGCCACTACACTGACTTGAGATCAATTGCTACTCTTCTCTGGGGAAGTAAATTAATTAAAAGAAAGGGGTGAAAGGCTAGGTCCTTGAAATATGAATTCTGCCTGATTTTCACTAACATTCCCATAACAATAATAACTTAAAACACATTAAGTGGAAAAACTACTTTCATCTAGTGAAAGTATCTTGATGTACTAGTAAGAATTCATATGTGAACTATATGATGAATTTTTAAGCCAATTAATCATAAAGGTAGTTGGTGCTTGCTCAGGAGTGCTTTCTGTAGTAAAACAGGCAACCCTTCCCTGAAAAAATACTTTGAAAAATACTAACATCGTGGAACTTTGTTCTGGAATTGAGAACGGGATTGCTTTGGCTGCTACTTTTGGAGGGAGATGATATCTGAATGGATAAAATGAGAAGTGGAGTGCACTAACAATGGCAGGTAATGCCTTCATTACACGCAAATAATAGGCAGTCATTAGATGTCTGATGAATTGTTTAGAGCCATTAGGGATACTCCAGAAGTAATAAGAATCATTTAATTCCCTTAGGTGTGAGTTTATCACTTCTTTCCTTCATTCATTCCATAAGTATTTATTGATGCTTACCATGTGCCAGGGTCTATCCCTAGGACCTGAGAATACACCATGAACATCACGGACACTGGATTTTATGGAGCTGACAGGTTAAAAGGTAGAGAGAAACAGGTCAGGCGTGGTGGCTCATGCCTGTAATCCCAGCAGTTTGGGAGGTCGAGGCGGGTGGATCACTTGAGATCAGGAGTTTGAGACCAGCCTGGCCTATGTGGTGAAACCCTGTCTCCACCAAAAGTATAAAAAATTAGCTGGGCATGGTGGTGGGTGCCTGTAATCCCAGGTACTCAGAAAGCTGAGGCAGGAGAATTGCTTGAACCCAAGGGACAGAGGCTGCAGTAAGCCGAGGTGGTGCCACTGCACTCCACCCCGGACAACAGAATGAGGCTCCGTTTCAAAAAAAAAAAAAAGAAAAAGAAAAAGAAAGATAGAGAGAAACAAAACAAAAAGCACAATCATAAGCTAGTCAATAACCACAGGTAGTACAGGTAGTACAAATCTTCCTGGCTCTGGTCCTGTCTGCACTGGGATTAGGACATGCACAATGTGAGAAGCAACAAAGAAGGCTTCTCTTGGGAGCTCCGCCCACCCCGTTCCCTGTCTTATGGGACTGACTGGCCCAACCTTCAACATCTGAAGCACTCAATTAAAAAATGAGATTTAGAATAGGACCACTGCACTGGGGGGGAAAAAAAACCTGTCAGGATAATAAACACATTTTTTATGCTTCTGTTGAAAAACACTCATTTAGTTGTATTAGGCTTTAGTTATACTTGGCTATACCTGCTATCAGAATAATCAGGCAACTTAAGTGAATTGGTTTCCTTGAGAACAATGGATTTATGATTGGTTCTGTAGAACAGTGATGATCATACAGTTCTCCTGACTTTCCTCTCCCCTTCTCCCCACCCTTTATCACCACTCTCCTCCTTTGTTTTGCCTTATATAGTTTAGTGAACAAACAAAGTCTGGAGTCTACATTTTCAATAAGCTTAGCCAATCTTATTCTCAGAAATTCTACTTCATTTGTGGTTCTGTTAAAAGGGTGCCATGTTCCTCTAATCTTCTATGTTAAAGTGTAATAATTTGCTTTTGATATATAAGGTTTCTCTACCATGCAGAAGGAGGAAACTTAAGTTTGGCTTCATCTATTCCCTGTGGTCCTGGTTAGGCATGCCCTTTGGGTGTTATATATGTATGTTGAGGGAAGTCCCTGACCAAGGGATTGCTTGAAACACTCTGAAGAGATTTACAATTAATTTTAACATTGTACCACATATTGGAGGACATAGGACATACCTTTTTTTTTTTTTGAAAGAGGATCTCACTCTTTCATCCAGGCTGGAGTGCAGTGGCACCATCTCAGCTCACTGCAACCTCCACTACCGCAAGATGATTAAAATCAGATGCCTAAAATCTGACTTTAGGCATTAGATTTTAAATGTCTGTGCTGTTGAACTGGAATTCACACTTAGGATTCAGATGTTTGGATGTTATTGCACAGCCTGTGTTGAACATATTTTGCAAGTGGATCCATTGTTGCATGTGTGAACCATTGTTACTGCTCCTATTAACCAGTGTGACCAGATTCTGAAGAACATGGGTATGGGATGGAGCCAATTTGGCAGCACTTGGGGATGGATTACTCCTTGTTACTCTCCTGGGCAGGATCATGCAGTCGATGACAGCAGAAAAGCCAGGTAGCTGTAGGAGAGCAATGCCAGGTGGTCCAGTTCCATGCCAGGCAGGTGGAAGAAATGCTATTGGAGCACACTGGGGTACAACTCCAGGCCACACAGCGTAGGTGTGGCAGGCCAGGGAACACCAAGAGCAACAGACTTCTCCATTAGAAGGGAGGTGGCTCTTGTGAAAGAAATGTGTCTGTTTGTCTGTAAATTAATAATCAGGACAGAATGTCAGGTGTTATAATCAAAAGCT
>NW_012101399.1:3174686-3190331 GCF_000951045.1 Mandrillus leucophaeus | reverse complement strand
ATGCTATCTACTCGGGAGGCTGAGGCAGGAGAATCGCTTGAACCTGGGAAGCAGAGGTTGCAGTGAGCCGAGATGGCATCACTGCACTCCAGACTCGGGTGAGAGAGTGAGACTCTATCTCAAAACAAAACAAAACACAACAAAACAAAAGAATAAAATGTCTATACGCTCCGAAGAGATCTAAAATTAATTTTAACATTGCACCAAATATTGGAGGACATAGGACGTATTCACCTTTTTTTAAATTTTTTTTGAGACAGGGTCTCACTTGTTTGCCCAGGCTGGGGTGCAGTGGCACGATCTCAGCTCACTGCAACCTCTGCTACCCCGGCTCAAGTTATCCTTCCACCTCAGCCCCGCAAGTAGCTAAGACCAAAGATGCTCACCATCATGCCTGGCTAATGTTTGTATATTTTGTAGAGATGGGGTTTCATCATGTTCCCCAGACTGGTCTCGAGCTCCTAAGCTCAAGCGATCTGCCCACCTCAGCCTCCCAAAGTGCTGGGATTACACCATGCCTGGCCATATTCACCTTTTAACTGCATATTCCTCTCATTTTTTTAAAAAAAATTCCAGGGTTCTGTGATATAGTAGTTATCTAATGCTTGTCTGGATGGTTCTGTCTCAGGGTCACTCATGAGCCTGCATTTGAGCCCTGAACTCGGGTTGCAGTCATTTGAACATCTGTCTGAACGCTTCTGAGATGGCTCACTTAAAACGGCTGCTGGCAGGAGGCCTCAATTTGTACCACATGAACGTCTCCAAGGGTTGCCTTAGTGTCCTCACAACATGACATCTGGTTTTTCCCAGAACAAGTGATCTAAAGAGCCAAAAGCCACCATGTGTTTTATCACTAATCATGAAGACACACACACACACCACCACTTCTGTCATATTTTAGAAGTGAATCATTAGGCTAGCCCACACTTAAGTGGTGGGTGGGAATTAGGTTCTATCTTTTGGAGGAAGAACTGTTGAAGAATTTGCGGACACATTTTAAAATCTCCACATACCGTATTCATCTAGAACGTCAGGAAACGTGGTGTAGTCAAGACTGGGTACAAGAATTATGATACCCAGAGCAAAATGAAAACACAGGACCCCTCTTTAAGAGTTTCCAGACAGTGATAACAGAGCATTAATCCAAGTGTGGGTCCTCTGAGGCATTGGGCCCTGTGCTATGGCCCAGGTCCCACCCCATGAAGCCAGCTCTAGCTATAGTGGTTAAGCGCATGAGCTTTGAAATTACGAGTTTGAGTCCCAGCATACAAATTTGAGTCCCACTGCATACAGATTATATAACCCTTGGGGAAATTAATCCGGCTGAAATTCAACTTCCATTTCTCTGAAAGGGGTATGATTAATTTACCTATCACTTCGGATTCTTGTCAGCATTAAAGCAAGTCAGTATTGGCCTGGCTTATTATTGTAGGCATTTGATAACAAGTCGATATTATAATGATTACCTTTAAGGAGCTTTAGTGGTAGAGAAGAAAAAAGGACTGAACTGATAACTAGGATTGGTGATTTAGTGGATTATCATAAACTCCTTAAAGTGGGAATAGCACCTTACGCTTTCTGCAGTACCAACATTTCTTTGACTTAGCATGGATTCCTGCATTCAGAAGTTTGAAAAACACGGCCTGTAAGCTACAACAAGAATGGCTAAGAAGATGTATTTCAGAAATGGCACGTTTTCAGCATTCTAAAAGGTAGGACCAAATACGGATTTTAAGAAAATCTACATAAGAAGATCAGTATTTCATTGGTTGTTGTAATACTAGGCATTTATCAGCACATTAGAAATGGTTGCCATGAACTACTTTCTATTAATAGCTCGGTTGAGACTGAATATTAAATGGGAAATTTCTCATAGCAGTATTCTCTTTGGTTGGCTCAAACAACAAAAACAAAAAGTATTCCTGGATGAGGCCTTCATACTGGCAAAATGACTTCATGAAACACTTTATAGCTTCAGACAGGCCTCTGCTTCCTTTCTTACACAGCTGAGCATGACTCAGTAAAAGCCAGCAACAATCCTCTGGCGTTTATACAAACTCCTCAGCCACAGCTCAGGTGTGCCAGGGCGGGCGCTCTAGCAATCCCACTTTGAAGATTCTATTTCAAACCAGATAACTGGCCTTTGAAAAGTTGACTGTTTTCATAAGGACTTTCTTCTACTAAGCTCTTAACCAAAGCATATTGCTGGGCCAAGACATCTTTACTCATCTGAAAAAATCCCACGCACCAGCCCATGAAGTAGAGTCCATGGAATCCAGAAAGTGTAGCACTGGGCTTTGAATTACTACTGATCTGCTGGGAGAGTTAATGTAGGTTCCAGAGGTGCCGCACCTGCCTCTTCTGAAAAGATGATATCATCAAAGACCTGAGTAAGGAAAGTAGGCAGAGGTGCGGGTTATTTATCTGGATGAGCAGACAAACAGGAAACATTAAGAAATATAGCAAGAGTTGGGTTCTTTTCACAAACACATTAACATCAAAAAAATAAACGAGCCAACTATAAGTGTGATTAGAGGTTTTTTTTCTTAACTCTAGGCGGCGTTGTGTTCTTAGCAATAGTCTTTTTCTCAAAGAACTTTATTTATTCCCCGATCCAAAATTAGTTCCTTAATTTGAAACAGCCATAAACAAACATTACTAAAGAAATCCCTTGGGCTCTTTTCTCCCACACCCTATCCCCCCACACATGTTTTCTGCTGCTTTGTTTGTTCTCAGTTCTTTTTCCCTTTGTGCTGAACAGAAGGGCCTGCAGTGATTTGGCTTTCTGAAATCCCTTCATAAGTTTCTTGAAAGATATTTAAATTCCATTTTGACAGGAGAGAATTAAATTCACATTAATTTTCATCAATAATGAATTCAATCTAAACAAACTTCAGTAACATCAAAGTATGGATTTTAGTTCTCTACTGGTTAAACAGGTTGCTCGCAGCTCTCTAATTCTTTTATTGGCCTACTGTAGCCTACTGCTGTTCCGGGAGGATGAATGGAGCCTCTAATCAGAGCAGCTGTCCCAGCAACCTTGGAGAGAGATTCCCTCGCACCTCTTCCTCCACTACTTCTCTCTTCATTTGCTTCGTTTCCAATCTTTGCCAACCCCCTTTTTCCTCCGTACCTTTGTTTCATCTCCATTTCCCACTCCATATCAATGAAGAATTCCATAGCGATTTGGCTTTCCTCTTCAAACCCATCCCAACATTATCTTCAAAAAAGGGAATGTGCTGGTGATGTCCCTGGTTGCTCTGGCCTTTCCCCTGCTCTGCTGTCTATCACAGGGGACTGCATTTTCCAGTTCCCTTGCCCTCTGGCTTCCACATAGCCTGAACCGAAGGAAGGCATAAACAGAAGAGTGGAGGGTGGGAAGACGGAGGAAGCCAGGGAATTTCACCTCCTCTCTGTCTGTTTTGATGCTGTCTCTGGCAGTGGCTGCTTCTCTATGATTTTAGCTGCTGGCCAACAGCCCCTCCCTTCAGTCTCAGTATCTGTCAGGAATGCTCCCCACTGTGCTTCTGACTTCTCCTATCTTCCAGGCTTTGGTAACACCATCTTCTCCCTGAGTTTCTCCAGCCCCAGGGGAGTTAGTGGCTTCTGACTGCTGTTATTCTTTCTGTTACCCCACTGCTTAATTCCTGGGTTCTGCTTCTTCCATCACAGGTATGACAATTTCCTGGCCAGGCATGGTGGTTCATGCCTGTAACCCCAGCAAACTGGGAAGCCAAGGTGGGAGGATTGCTCAAGCCCAAGAGTTTGAGACCAACCTACTCAACAAAGTGAGACCCATCTCTAAAAAAATATAAAATATTATCCAGG
Organism: Mandrillus leucophaeus; assembly: GCF_000951045.1. NCBI lineage: Eukaryota > Metazoa > Chordata > Mammalia > Primates > Cercopithecidae > Mandrillus > Mandrillus leucophaeus. The sequence continues at coordinate 3,186,503 of NW_012101399.1, read as the reverse complement.
TGCAGTGGCACACATCTGTAGTCCCAGCTACTTGGGAGGCTGAGATGGAAGGATTGCTTGGGCTAAGGAGGTTGAGGCTGCAGTGGGCTGTGATTGTGCCATTGCACTCCAGCCTAGGCAACACAGCGAGACCCTGTTTCAAAACCAAACCAAACCAAACAAACCAAAAACGCCAAAAAACAAGTTCCTGTATTAAATTCCTCATGTTTGAGACACCTACAGTGGTTTCTGTTTTAATTGGGCCCTGACCAAAATAGGGGGTTCAAGATTACAACATCTCAGATAACAGTTCTCTAGAGCAGAATGTTGGACAGCATTACTTTATTCTATGTTCCTTGGAGTTCTTATACACATGATAAGCCACAAAAACAAACAGCTATTAAAATTCAATGCCCAAGGTATGTTTGGGGTGAGGTAAGGTGAGAAAGACTAAGGAAGCAGATGGAGCATCGTTTCCTCTGTGCACCTGGGGCATCTGTGGTTTTCACTCTCCCAGACATGGAACAGAGGATTTTCTGACTTTGCCTTGCTGATATGGGCTTTACAGCAAGATGTTTCATGAGATTTGCAAGTCACTTTCCCTTTCATTCCCATCTGAGTGGGCACATCCTGTCTGCTTCGCACTACTGCCTCTGTACTCCAGTAATGTGTTTTTCATCATCACATGTCCAATAATTTTGAATCTCACCTGATAGCAGCATCCCCTGGCTTATAAGTGTGGGAAATATTTGCTATGGAGGAGTGATTTGTAGTACTTTGTGAGTCAAAGGCCTTTTGGGAGAATCTAAGGGATGGTCAAAATCCTTTCCGCAGAGAAAAATGCACACATACCATGATTGTGAGTGAGCCTGTGTACATCTATGTGTGTTCATGAGGTGCATACACACGCAACGACACACACTTTCCCATAAAGCTTGTCAATCCCAGATTCAGAACCCTACCCCTACCATGTATGGTCCTTGGCCATATATTCTTCTTCTATCCACATTCAGGATGCCCTAGGTAGTGCCTATTATGTAACTATAGTTTTATAAATAACTTAATTTCTTCCAGTTTACCTCCTTTTAAGTGATGAATTAAACTTCAAAACATGGAGTCTGTCAGACACTATTTTTGTGTCAGATACTTTGGACTCACCCTAAGGAAGATAGTTCCATGTTTTACTTGTGTAAAAAGATGTCTCTATAGTGACATTAAAGGATTCTGTATGTGAAACTGTAATTTCCTCCTGCTGTTTTAAGATATTCCTCTTTCTTATTGGCACCACATGAGATAAAGTTCGGTGACTGGGGCAGAGATTTATGAAGTGTTATTGTTGAATATATGTGTATGTTGCTTTCCTGTGGTGAAAGACCCGTAACCCAAGACTTCCATTTGGGGATTGATTTGGGGCCTAGTGTAACACGTACGCTGTAATAAGTCACGGCAGATGCTGTCGATTTACTTCCTGCTGTCCCATGTGGGTTCCAGGGTGGATAATTTTGCTCATTCTTTTGGCCTTTGCTGTGGCTTGTCAAAAACTAGACTCATGTTCATAACTCTGAGAAGTGCTCAGCTGTGAAATAAGTACTGAAAAGATGAAAAGCAATTGATCCTGAGTCATTGTGATCATTCAATCCTATGTAAGCAAGAAATAAGTATTTAAAGTGTCCCAATAAATCTTCTCTTTGAGCTTAAGCATTTAGAAATGTAGAATACTTATAGATCGACTTGTGAAGGAAGATTAGGAAAAACATATGTATTGGCTCTGAAATAGAGATCGAAGTTATTATGAAACATTAGTGATAAGTTGAGTGGGGTCAGCCTAGTGCATCTGTTTCTGCAGAAGTGGGAATTCTTTAGCATCAAGGTATGAGAGTGTATAGCAGAAGTACAGGAGATATCAATTCAATCACTGTCTAGAAATAAAATATCTGTTTTATTTAAACATCATAGCGATTTGCTATATTTTTGCTTTTTGCAACTATTACACAAAAATTATTGGGGTTTGCTATAAGAAGATGGGGTAATCTTTCAAAGTGCATGATAACAGCTATGAAGGAGCCATGAAAGAAGATACTGGAAACACTTGGTATTCATTCATTCGTGCACGCATGCATACAGGCATGCACACAAGCATTATTGAGTTCCCACTATATTCCAGGACTTATGTTAAACACAGCATTGGAAAATAAATAGACATGATTCTGCCCTTAAGTTTGTCTCAGTGTAGTGAAAGAGACTGATAATTGAATAGGCAGTTTGATCATGGTGTTATATACTCCATGATAGAGGCAACAGAATTTTATTGGAGCACTGAATAAGTGCTCTTTTCTTGTTTGGGGGATCAGGAGACCTTTTCAGAGGAGGTAGCGTTTTCCGTCTCAACTAAAAATACACACACACACACACAAATTAGCTGGGCATGGAGGTACACTCCTGTAATCCCGGTTACTCAGGAGGCTGAGACAGGAGAATCGCATGAACCCCAGAGGCGGAGGCTGCAGTGAGCCGAGATCATGCCACTGCATTCCAGCCTGGGTGACAGAGCGAGACTCCGTCTCAAAAGAAAAAGAAAAAGAAAAAGAAGGCAGTAGGATGCCACGTGTCAGAGGAGTCAAATGCTATGAGGACCCAAAACTCCCTTTAAGATGTGGCAACTGGTGGGGCACGGTGGCTCACACCTGTAATCCCAGCAGTTTGGGAGGCTGAGGTGGGAGGATCACTTGAGCCCAGGAGTTTCAGACCAGACTGGGCATAGGGAGACCCCTTCCCTAAAAAAATAAAATTAGCCACCAGGTATGGTGGCATGCGCCTGTGGTCCCAGCTACCTGGGAAGCTGAGGCGGGAGGATAACTTGATTCCGGGGTTGCACCACTGCCCTCCATCCTTGGTGACAGAGTGAGACCTCATCAAGAAAAAAAGAAAAAAGAAAAAGATGTGGCAATTGACAGGGCACTGCAGACCTTGGCAAGATCAGTTTTAATGTACTCATAAGAGCAAAGGACTGGAGTGTGAAAGGGAAGTGAGAAAGTAGACAGAAACCCTATACTAAACTTTTAAAAACTTGACTGGTGGGTAGAGGGCTGTTAAGATCCAGGCTTCTTTTTCAATAAACATACAAATTTCTACAAATAGAGCCCCCTTCTCTCAGAAGATCACAGCTTAAATTTCTGGATACTTCCACCTACCAAACTGATTTCTTAAAACTCTGCTTGTTTATATTATAAAAGCAATCTTTTTTTCAAAAATATACTTATCATATAGTATATTATAAAACATCATCCAATACTTGAGGCTTTGATATGCCCTCCACACACTAAGGTTACTAATGAAGATAGAGTTCACCTGGACATCTCAGTGATAGGGGTAGGAGGGGGTATAATCTTTAAGTTCCAGAATTTATTTCAAAAGCAAAAAGTTATGGATAAACTATTAAACAGAAACCAGGTAGAACTATGTTGGTTGCAATAGCAACTAGGTTAGGAAACAGCTAGTTTGGAGTTTGAAGATTTCATATGTATTAGTTTGGGCTGCTATAATGAAAATACCATAAGTGGGATGACTTAGACAATGTTTATTTCTCATGGTTTTGGAGACTGGGAAGTCCAAGATTAAGTCATTGACAGATCTGGTGACCAGTGAGGGCTTGCCTCCTGGTTGGTAGGCAGCCACCTTATTGCTGTATCCTCACATGGCTGAGAGAGTGAACACTGGTCTTTCTCTTCTTATAAGGAAACTACTCCCATAATGGGGGTTCTACCTAATCACCTCCCAAAATCCTACCTTCTAATACCATCCCATTGGGGGTTAGTGTTTCAACATATGAATTTTGAGAGGACATAAACATGCAGTCCATAATACCATATATAAGTCATCACATATATGTATCGGGCCAGCCATTTTTGAAGGCTCTAGCAGATACATGTACTACCCCCTCCCCCATCTCTATCAGCTCTACCTAAAATCTTGACTTTATTCTTTCTTTTGCATTAAGGTAAGCTCATCAAACTGGCCCAAGGATCTTGGATGCATCACCCTTGGCAGATTGTGTTTCTTCTTTGAAATTCTTCTTTAAAGTGGCCCTCATTGCCAACCACCAAGCCTGCAATGGGGAGATTTCCCCCAGCACTCCTACCCATGCCTCCCACCCTGTCTACTACCTTGGACACATGACATGACGATATGGAAAGAAGAATCTCTTCTGGAAAAGAGTGCAGTAAAGAAACCCAAGGACCCTGTACTCAAAGCAAATGTTCTCCATGGGTGATTAGTATAAACCCTCATTCAGCATGATTTGGTTATCAGATTTGCCAGTCTCTAACATGACCTAATGAGAAAGATCACCAAGTACTGAAATGTTCTGATGGAAGAGTATTGGAAAAACCACTCAAGCAATATTTATCTATTTATGTTTTCAGTTGGGCCAATTCAGAAAAACAACAAAAATTTGCAGGCCACATATTTTGTCCAAGATGAAAATAGTTTTATTATTTTTTCCTGATTATAAAAATAATACATATTTATTATTATAAAACTTGAAAGATATTTGTATGAAAAGAAGTAAATATAGCTGGAAATCTGAAAGTCCATAGTGGGCCACAGTTTAAAAGGCAATTCAAGTAGTTTCTTTAACATTTTACTTGATTGGCTAGAAAAATGTTGATGAGTGACTTTTAGCCACTAAATTTTTGAATATTTGAAATTCGATATTTAAATGTCTGGAAAAGAGGAACATAAAAGCCGTTTTCTAATCTTTTACTCAAAATTGAAATCCTGGATTGTGCTGTAGCCCTTGAGCCCCAGGTTGCACATTACTGATTTAAAAACACTTGGAACACCACAGAAGGGGTCAAGGGGGCTGGTGAGGCCTGGGGGAGCCTGGAAACAGCATCAGGGCCCTTGCTGCCTTGGGACTGGACGGACGTTACAAAGGAAGAGGCAGTATATCCGAGGAGACAAAGACCTGAAGCTAGACCCTATCTTCTAGGAGGTCAAAGACCCTCACCATCATGTTTACCATCCTGTTGTAGTGACAGGGCTAGCACAGGATTAAATAGATACTCAGTAAATACTTCTTGATGTAGGACAAATTTCATCTACTTCATTCTGTGGCCCTGGGGTAGTGGTGCCTGATCACAAGTCACTAGAATGGAAGGAGTCCTCAGGGTTGAGACTGTTATATGTCTGATAATCTAGAACGATTACAACACCCATCAAAGTTACCCAGTGGGACTAAAAGTACCAAGGAGCTTATGTACCAAAAATAAAGAGCTTCTTCTTCCCCTGCCCAGGGTAAACCTTCAGGGTGATAGCTGCTTTTGACTGATAAAGATTTATAAAGCAAACTATAAAATTATAAAACATGATTTTCAATTTAATGCAACTGTGGACTTGAAGAAACATGCAGGTCTCTGAAGGAACCCCTCAGAGAGTAGACAAGAGTTCTGAGGAGACTAGGAACGAAGGACTTTTTGAAGCAATTTATAGACCCAACGCCCCTGAAGGGAAAATGTTTGGGGCCCATGAGCTGTGTCAAGATTATCTCAGGTCCAGACTCAAGATCTATGGGAACTTTGTAGCATTCCCAGTCACTGAGAGGGGTTTTGGGGGCAGATGAGGTTGGGGCCTGGCAAGAGGGCCCCTAAGAGTGTAAGACAAGCTTCTGCTCCCTGCTCTTACTCATATTGGCACGAATGGGTTTCAGGAAAAATACCCATAGTGTAGCATGTGTCTGATGGGAAGGATTATGCAGGTATCTTTATTTAGTAAAGGCCATGCTTGTCCTGGGGAGGTGGGTTGCTTGTCAACACCCTGACCTCCATGGTCTGATTCTTCCTCTGCATGAGATGGGCTGTGCTTTTGGTGCTACTTTCTATAAAGTTTTTCCAGTTTTATTCAAAGCTTAAGAAGAGCATTCCTACGAATCCATCAGCAAGAACTGCTTTTGTCCTACCTTGCGCTCTGGAAAGTCTTTAACGAGAATCTGAAATTCTTGGCTAAGACTATAGGCTAACTGGATTTACCTAACATAATAACTCATGAAATTAGTTCATCAATCTAACACTATTGAGCACTTTCTATGTTCCGAGGCTCTGAGGACACAATAGTGAACCAAACTCCACCTTCATGGAGCTTCTCATATTGTACAGATGTCAATGCAGCTGAAATAATGGGCAATTAACCTTTTGCTTATATTTCTAATTTAAATTTTGGTTTATTCCGTCAATGGCCCCTAAACCTAGAGTTATGCCATTTTGGTTGTTAATACAATAGGATATTTTTGAGTTATACACAATTACCTTTCTCTATCAGCATTTTCATATGCTAACACCTGTGATGAATGTATGTGCCAGATCAAATATATGGATTTAGTTTTAGGGACTGAAGCAGAAACAGACTATTACATCATATATTTGCTAAATTACTTTTCATTTGGTATAGGCAGCCAGTATTTTTTTTCCTTTGCCATAATATTTGCTTTTCCTTGCAGTACTCCTAGGGTCTCCCCAGCAACGAGATGACAGCTCCCGAGTTATCATTAGAAAAATGAAAATGATTTTTTAAAAAGATTGGGAAAAAGTATAGCCATTTTTCAGATTGATTTATTGTTTCACAGCTAGGTTTTGCCATCATAGTCCTAACTGGCTGTAGCATGAGAAGAAATAAGAGAGACAATTATTTTACTAGTTGAAATGACAGAATGCTAAATTATAAAATGTCAGGGGAAAAAATTTAGGCAATTTAAATTTCCTGGCAATGGGTCTATAATTTATTTGAGGCTCAGAGTACTCTGAGCTGTGGAGAAATGCATTTTGTGGAGAAAAAAATTATACTTTTTCACTGCCTGATTTTAGTGCTCAAATTACATTTTTTTTTAAAAAAAATAAAGAATTGTTCTTGATTTTCAAATAGTCTAGTATAGTACCTACAAGGGAGCCTATTTGTGAGCTTTTCAAATTCCTCCCTTTATCCTCAAATAGCTTTAGTAAATTTTCTCCCTGCCTGGGATAAGTTCCATCGGTCTTTTTACCTTCAAATATTCTTGATGTCATTTATCTATAGTTTGTTAAATACTTAGAATAACAGTTGTGATTTTACCGCTGAGTCTTGGAGGCTGATGCTACAGAAACTTTTTTTTTTTGGTAATAATCTTAATTTCAAATAATACTTTAAACATGAAGCTCTTATTTTTAAAGCACTCTTTAAATATATTTTAAAAGATTTTCTTTTGTATGAAGCTATTTAAGAAATAGCTAACTCAGTGCTTACTGCATTTAGAGGACTATCCTAAACTAAGAGACATATACTAAAGAAATAATACAGTACACTTGACCCTTGAACAACTTGGGAATTAGGGATGCTGACCCTCCATGCAGTCAAAAATTCACATATAATTTAAACTTAACTACTAATAGCCTACTGTTGACATATTAGCCTTATTGATAACGTAAATGGTCTGTTAACACATATTTTATATTGTATCATATATTGTATTCTTACAAAAAAAAGTAAGTTAGAGAAAAAGGAAATGTTATTAAGAAAATCATAAGAAAGAGAAAATAGATTTGCTATTCATTAAGTGGAAAGTCTTCATCCTCATCCTCTTCACGTTGAGTAGGCTGAGGAGGAGGAAAAGGAGGAGTGGGTCTTGTTGTCTCAGGGGTGGCAGAAGAGGAAGAGCTGGAAGAGGTGGAAAGGAGGCAGGAGAGGAAGCCACACTCAGTGTAAGTTGCCTGCCTCAGCTTCATCATCTCTAAAATGGGATTATGATATAACCTACCTCGTTGGGCTGCTGTGCGGCTTCAAAGAGTTAACACATATGTAGAGCATTTAGAATATTTCCTAGGACAGTCAGCTCTCTAAGACTGATCTTACCTCAGTCCTGGTGTTTTCAAACTGATTGACTAGTTTTATCTAGAGGCCTACTATCTAGTTGGAGAAGTCAAACATCCAGAAGAGGATACATAAAAAGATTTCATGACCTGGGGCAAATTAATAGGTACTGAGAGGATGTGGCATTCAGATGCTACCATAGTAAAGAAAGCAGAATCTAATTCAAGATGATGGTTAGGAATAGGCGAAAACTGAATTTAGTTTGAAAAGATAAGTAATGGCTGGGAATAGTGACCCACACCTGTGATCCTAGTGCTTTGGGAGGGCGAGGCAGGAGGATCACTTGAGGCCAGGGGCTCAAGGCCAGCCTGGGCAACAATAGTGGGACTCCCATCTCTACAAAAAATACAAATAAATTAGTCGGGTATGGTAACATGCACCTGTAGTCCTGGCTGCTGGGGAGGCTGAGGCAGGAGGATTGTGGAGAGGATTGTTTGAGTTCAAGGTTACAGTGAGCTATGATTGTGCCACTGCACTCCAGCCTGGGTGACAGAACGAGATCCTGTCTTTATTTTATTTTATTTTTTAAAAAAAATATATGTAAAGCAGGTGAAAACTGTTTGGGTGGGTATGTGAGAGAGAAAATACGGCAAAAACAAAGACCGAGAATTTTAAAGACAGAGAGTCTTTAACACATGATATAAAATAACTAAGGACAGACAGTATGAATCTCTGGCCAAAACTGTAAACTTAGTAGAACAAAGACAGAGCCAGTGAGAAAATCTAAAAGTATGACTTCCAGTCCACTTTTATGTTTGCTACATCAAAATGAGGCAGAGGCAGGTCATACGGTTCTTTCGTCGGTCTTCTTCTCAATGTTGAACTCCTTTTAATTTTCTTGAAAGGGCTCAAGTAAAAGCAACTAAGAAAAAATAAGTCTTATATGCCTACTGGTAATTCTCTTCCTGGGACACACTGAGATATGCTTTTAATTCTACATTCTCCACAATGATGGCAAGATTTCAATTGAATGAATTTAAATTGTTGCATGTTTCCATTGAGGCAAAGCACACTTCTTGTATTCTTTTACTGCATTCATATAATTTGATAATTTATGTTTTTTACCCTAAATCTCAATAACAGTTTTCTACTTTTTCTTCCTTTCTGTTTCCTCCAAATAGATTGAGGAGAACGTAAAAAATGCCTTTGTAATTGATGGATTTTTTATCTATTCTTTGTTTTTTTTTTTTTTTTTTTTGAGGTGGAGTCTCGCTTTGTCACCCAGGCTGGAGTACAGTGGCGCGACCTTGGCTCACTGCAACCTCCGCCTCCCGGGTTCAAGTGATTCTTCTGCCTCAGCCTCCCATGTAGCTGGGACTACAGGCACCCAGCCACCACGCCTGGCTAATTTGTGTATGTTTAGTAGAGATGGGGTTTCACCATATTGGCCAGGCTGGTCTCGAACTCCTGACCTTGTGATCCACCTGCCACGGCCTCCCAAAATGCTGGGATTACAGGTGTGAGCCACTGAGCCCAGCCTGTTACCTATTCTTGACAATTGTGAGAATAACTTTAATCTGCTTTTTATAATTTCAAAAGTTGCTGATTGATTGGTTTTTGAAAAAAATGGCCAGGAAGGTAAAAGTGTTTTAAAACCTCATGGTATGTCTTCAGAAGCTTGGGTTTTGAGATTTATGAAAACTAGGTAAACAGTATTTTTAAAAGAGAGGCATGGTTTTTCTCTAGAAATATTTTTAGCTAATAACTTGGTTCATTTTCTTAGTGTTTATTAGGATGTGTTCTACAGTTTCTATTATTTTCTTTTTAGAACTTGCTAAAAACAGAGAGAAAGTCTTAATTGTGCCCACTATGCTAGGTCCCTCTAGAGGCAGAACTGTTCTGACATAATTCTGTCCTATCCCTTTCTTGAGTCAGGAGTTTCAAAACTTTTGTTCTGGCAGCTAGCTCTTTCAATAGACCTACTCAGCACATAGTTGTCTCAAACCTACTTGTTCTAAAATCTGGCCACATCCCAAGATCAAAAGTTTATAGAATTTCCCCACTCTTCAATTTGTTTACATTTTATATTCATGAACCTGCCATCTGCATTTCTGCTATTTTTGAAAAGCTGAACTGGACAGTAGAGGTCAGAAGTTCCCTGAACTGTCAAACTGCTATAAGCAGTCACTTCAGAACCTAAACTCAGACAAGCAAAATGGAGAAGTGAGTCTAACACACATCACCAGGTAGCAGGTTCATATGTTGTCTGTTGTGAAGGCTGGGATCTCCAGGGTTTTCATCATGCTAGGTTATCAAGGTCTGAGGTAGTGTGCTTGATAGTTTGTGGTGAAGACTATAGAGTCAGATTTTCTAGGTTCAAATTCCAGCTCTGTCACTGTTCTAGGTGTCTATCGCTATGCAACCACCACCCGGATGACAATCTTTTATTATTATCACTTACGTTCCCGGGGCCTGACTTGGCTCAGCAAGGTTTTCTCTCTAGGTCTCTCAGGCAGCGTGGTCAGTCAGAGTTCTTTCAAAAGCTCGCCAACTCACATGCCTGGTATAAGTTGTACTGGCAGTAGACTGGGTCCTCGGCTGGCACCATCAGCCCAAACACCTACACATGGGCTTCCCTGTGGCTTGAGCTTCCTCACAATATGGCAGCTGGGTTCCAAAGGTGAGTGTCCCAAAGGAGAGCCAGGTGAAAACTTTGTCTCCTTTTATGACCTAGGTTTGGAAGTCACATAGCATCACATCTGCTGTATTCTATTTGTTACAATCAAATCACTAAGTCCAGACCATATTCAAAAGGAGGGCAATTAATATCCACTCTCTAATGGGAGTCTTCAAACCACCATAGCCATGTATTCCCTGAAGACCTCTCTGTCCTTGGCTTTGCTGGTCTGTAAAACAAGGATAATGAGAGAAACTTACCTCACAAAGTTTTTGTGAGGATTAAACAAAGAACAGTCCCTGGTACCCAGTATGTGTTAGTTTAGGACATTATCGCACCACCTGTACATCTGAAGTGATGCTGATGGTGACATCTAATAACGGGGCAGTTCCCAGCAGATACAGTCTGTGAAGGTCCCACCTTTCCAAACTCTACTAGTGGCATTTAACAAATCCCAGCGCCTGTGGTTCTCATGCCAGTGGGAACAGTTACTATATATGGTCTGAATTCTTTAGTTCACCTCACTTTAGTGACAGTTTCCAGATACAGGTCAGTCCATTTAAAACTGTCCCATTTATGGCAATTTATTTCATTACAGGATAAAGTAGTTAGAACCATGAGTAATAATTACTGTGTCTACAGTGCTTTTAACACCTCACTCAAGTAATCCTCACCTCACCCAGTGAGTAAGTTTGAATGCGCACCCTTCCCTGTGCGGAGATGAAGAAACCAGGACCTGGGTCAAGAGGATTGTTCTAAATTCTCCAATGAGGCAATAGGGCTTGAGTGAGAAGGTGTGTGTGTGTGGGGTGTCCCGATTCTGTGGCCCCTACATGCCTGTATAATATACCCCATCACTGATCATTACTCAGGGCCAGTTAATACACTCTATTCAAATATGTATGGATATTTCAAATTTCTTTTAAACTATCTCTCATTTATCTATAACATAAAGAATTGGCCAGTAGCTATTACCCACAATGTGAGATCAAGTAATTTAAAAGATACTAAAAGCCTTGAAAATGAAGAAACACCACACCACTCAGTATTCTTTTTTCTTTTTCTGTGAAATTAATATTTTCTGATATTCTTGGCATCCAAACATTTTCATCTTGGGGAGGAGGAAAAATTGAGACTTACTTCCACTTTTTGCCGGAATGTGCCCCCAGGCTGGCTTCGAGTTGTCAAACGTTGTATTTCTCATTTTATGTCAATAAGTCTGGAAGAAAAAAGGTAGAAAGGCTGCCTTCCGTGGGGGCCGCGACGGTCGCCCTTCCTTCCCTCAAGCCTCGTCCCATCCAGGCTCACCCCCTGTGCAGAGGGTC
>NW_012101399.1:3144708-3174086 GCF_000951045.1 Mandrillus leucophaeus | reverse complement strand
TGCCGCTGTCTCGGGGGAGGCGGCGCTGCGGCGGGAACCGCGCACGCTGTAGGTCGCGGAGGGTGGTCGTGGCTCCGCAGTGGCTTCGGGGGTGGCGGGAGGGAAGAAGGGCTTGTAAACTAAGTTGCTCGCTCTTTGCCACATGCCTCTCGTACCTGTGGGGAGAGTCGAATCTCGGCTGTCCTCGTGTTCACCCACAGCCCCTCCATCCCTGTGGCCCACAGCTGTTTCCTGGCTTCCTGGAGAGACACGGTGTGGCTTCCTCCGGGCAGGAAAGCGGAGGGAGAACAATGGGGCGTCCTGGGGAGTGGGGTTCAGGTGCGGTGTGCCCCGGCGGCGGCGGGGGAGGAGGGGCCCGGGACGCTGTGGGCCTCCCTGCGCGTGCAGCTGCGCTCGCCTCCTTTGTTCCGCCGCAGCGGAGGGGGTTGCCCTGGGTCTCGTTTCCTGCCCGGGATGGGATTGATTCACGGTCCCAGAGAGGGAAGGAGAAGGGGGCGGGGCTGGAATGGAAAGCAGATTAGAGACGGGAGCCAAGAAGGGTGCTGGGACCGGGAAGAGACTTGGGGAGAGGGTTGGGAGAGGGTGATGAGAGCGCGCTGGAGAGGTAATTGCAAACACACAACATTTTGTTCAAGGGCCCTGTGAGTTTCTGGAGCTTATTTGTAGCGCTTTGTTCAGGCTTCGGCCCAACGTTTGTTGCTGCAACAAGTTGTGTGCTTCTTGAGTTTCTAGGCGCTCCCAATGTTAGATTGCTCAAAGCAACTCTTGTTAATTACAGTGAAAGAAGCCCTCCCCCCCCCCTTTTTTTTTTTGAGAATTGAAAAAATTTTGCTATGAACTATTATGGTGGGTATGTGTGTGCCTCTGGGTCTGTGTGTGTAGCTAGTGGATATTGGCTGGAATGGGTAGGAGACAAATTTTATAGAATCAATTTTGACATAATTTTTTTTAATAGTATAATATAGTACAACAGTTTTCCAGGACTATTTGAGGGCAGAAACCACCAGAAAATTAGACATTGCTATAAATGAATCAGACTATGTAACACAATTGAAAAACACTTTTACAGTCTGTCCCAGAAAACACACCACACACACCAGCGTTTGGGGTTTGAACTGAGGAGCCCTGGCATTCAAGTGTTCTGTGCTTTCACTCTCTGTGTGAGGATCATTTAGAGGTGGTAGAATTAAACGTAATATGTCAGACATTTGTTAAGCGACCCTTTCCTAGATTGGAATCGAGAATTCCCAAAGGATTGGCTGACGTGGGGAGGAAGCTATGGGGGATTGAATGATGTGTGTTTTTTGAATGGGATATTCCAAGCAAAACTGCTTTGGGAGGAGGCTGACATTTCCAGGCATTCATGGTTTGTACCTATGGGACACTGGTGGAAGGATTCCCAAAGTCGGACTGAAGGTTAGAATTACTGTGGTGATAATTTAGGAGACATTCTGTTGTAGTAGTCTGGCTGCAGACAGGATTGGGAAGTGGCCCAGAGCTGCCTCTTTGACAAGCTGAGGGTCCGCCATTAAATCACCCCTTTGGCCATTTATTTTGAGATGAACCGAGTTTGAAAGCCTCTTAACCTGAGAAGGCGAATTAGGAGCTTGCTGTGGGGGGAAAAAATGTCTCCTGCCCACTAAATGGTAATGGGAAAGAGCTGTGTAAGCTACTGCTGAGGGTTTGTCTTTTTCGTGGGGGATGTGGTCAAATTTTCAGGCCAGGCTGAAAAGCACTGGGACTTGTCCTCAGGAGCCATTATGATGTGAAGTTGAAGTGGATGGTGTCCAACCGTCAAGCTGTTTGTCATTAGAACTAACACACTGCCTGGCAAAACGTTGTGCTGGGGCAGCTAACAGAGGGAGACTTGTTTTGTTGTTGTCTTACCATTTTGGACTTTTCACTTATGCTGTGAATTGTTTTATAAAATACAACACAATTGAATTCCTCTCAAGTACTCATTGTTCTATACATTAACAAAATGTAAAGTATCTGAACACTGCCACTACTGGAGATGCGGACAGACAGCAGAATCCTAAGTGGCTGGTCTCTGGTCTCTGGCCTCTGGCCATTCTGGTGGATGCCTGATTGTGTGATAAGGCTGGCAACAGGCTGTACCCCCTTCCCAGGATGAATCATCACTTTGTCAAGCCTGGAGTTAAAGACTAACTTTCCCTGATCGCTGCACAGTTATGCAAAGCAAGGAGGAACGTCTGACATCATGGGGAAGAAGAGGGAGTGAGGTGGGTGGGTGGTGTTTGGCTAAGAAGAGATCTCCAGCATGTAGCATCCATGTTTTTAGCATTTGTCCTCCTTTGGGTAAGATTGTCGTCTCATCTGTCTCCCTTCTACTGTTTTCAATAGCTGAACATTTGGATTTTTTGTTTTGTTTTGTTTTGAGACGGAGTCGCGCTCTGTCGCCCAGGCTGGAGTGCAGTGGCGCAATCTCAGCCCACTGCAAGCTCCGCCTCCCGGGTTCATGCCATTCTCCTGCCTCAGCCTTCCAAGTAACTGGGACTACAGGCGCCCGCCACCACGCCCGGCTAATTTTTTGTATTTTTAGTAGAGACGGGGTTTCACTGTGTTAGCCAGGATGGTCTTGATCTCCTGACCTCGTGATCTGCCCTCCTCGGCCTCCCAAAGTGCTGGGATTACAGGCGTGAGCCACTGCGCCTGGCCGAACATTTGAATTTTAATTAGCCTAACAATAATTAGAGCTATCATTTAATATGTGTTCATTATGTGCCAAGAATTTTACATACATTTACTATATTCATCATCACAACAACTTGATAAAGTGGGTGTTATCTCCATTTTCCAGTGGAAACTGAGGCCTGGAGGAGTTAAGTAACTTGCCCCTTATACCGTACAGAAGCTCCTAGATTTACAATGGGGTTATGTCCTGATAAACCCATCATAAGTTGAAAATATTGTAAGTTGAAAATTCATTTAATACACCTAATGTACCGAACCTTTAATGTGTCCGAAACAGTTACATTAGCCTACAGGTGGGCAAAGTCATCTGGTAACACGGTCCACTGTAAAGTATTGGTTGTTCATCCTTGTGGCTGTGTGGCTGACTGGGAGCTGCGGCTCACTGCCACTGCCCAGCATTGCGATAGGGTATCATACTGCATATGGCTAGCCCCAGAAAACATCACAATTCAAAATTCTAAGTACGATTTCCACTGAATGCCTATCATTTTTGCACCATTGTAGAGTCAAAAAATCCTAAGTTGAACCATTTTAAATTGAGGACCATCTGTGCTTGTGTAGCTAACTAGAAAGTGGTAGAAGTGCGATTTGGAATTCCAAAGTCCATACTCTTTAGGTATATACTGTATGCTATGATATGTGTTAATAATAGGAATAACAACAGTTTGATTATCTAGTTGATTAGCCCTTGGCAGATTTCAAATTACTTTCACATCTATTATTGACTCTTCCAAAAACCACTGTGAGATAGGTTTGGAAGGCCAGGTTAGGACATTATAACTCTTAGAACTGTATTGCTAAAGAGCTGTATGTTATGGCCTGTGTGAATAAGCTGTAAGTGAATGAAACTTTATTTTTAAAAAGTTAGGCTGCCAACATTTAAAAATAAGTTCTTTTTTCCAAACATTAAAAGTGGTAGAACACAGTAGATCTTATATTGCATTCAAGGCTTTTATGTTTATTGAAATCCATTTTAAGCCCTTTTTATCTTACAGCCTTTAATAGAACATTGCACTTTGCTTCTTAACTGAGACCCAATGCCAGAGTGTCTTTTTAAGAAGAGAAATAAGGAGGGAAGGAATGTGCTTATAAAGAGGAAGTGGGACATCAGAATTGGAAACACTCGCAGCAGCAGGCCGTAGATTTTTCTCAGCACATGCTTTTTGTCCTGGCAGTAGCCTTTTACAGAAGACATTCTTCCTTAGGGAAGTGTCAAGGGTCTTTCTGTACAATATCCTCTGAGATCATCAACTTTCTGAGCTCTGTGGGAACACATATTCTGCATGATTTTTGTGCTCATCCCTTCCCCACAGGGGAAGTAAACTAGTTTAGGCATCTGCATGAAAAGGGAATAGCAGTGGTGTCTGTCCTTAGGGTGGCACTGACAGTGGCACTGGGCAGGAGGTACCAGACCTTGACACCAAGTACAGGAGCAGAATGGAGTTTAACACTTGGCATCATGGATTGTTTGTGGATTCCTCAGAATGCTCCTGGGCAAATGGAAAAGTCAATATTGGATTTTTTGTTTTGTTTTGTTTTGTTTCTAAGATAAGAATTTGAAGACTGGAAGTTCTGCCTTGTTTATTTCAAGCTAGGACACCATTTGGGGTCTTCTCAGGTTTTGTGGTATAGGTGACAGTAACTTTAGTCTCCTCGGGCAATGAAATTCTCCTCCACTGGCTGTTTTAGACGTTTGCCTCTGGAGGAGAGGCAGACACATGGTTTGCTAAACTCTAGCAGGTGACCACCTTCCAACTTCCCGTAAGCAGCATAGAGGAGGAAAAAGGATGTTTCCCAGCATTACACTCTTACAGCCTTTGGTAGGTCTTTGCAGTTCTCAGCCTCTTCTTCATCAGTTCATATTTTATTAAGCACACAGGTCATGCAAGGCAATGCATTAGACACATTTTAAAAGGAAGAAAGGAAATCCATTGTGCCTTCAGGGACGTTTTAGCAGGGCAGGGGGATGCATTCCAAGAGTGGATGTTGGTGAAATGAAAATGGCTATGACAGCTGTAGTGACCAAGGCCAGGGGAACACTTGCTTTTGAGACAAAAGCTGGGAACAAACAGAAGCAAGAGAGTGGAAGAAAACTGAACACAGGTGCCAGCTTCTTCTCCGACTTAGGTTTTATTTCCTCCAGCCTCCAATGATGTGAAAGGGTTCAGGTTCAGAACCCTGACTGAGGTCCAAAAAAATGATATATAAACTACCATTCAATGGGAGAAGGTTTGAATAACAGTGTCTTCCCTGGTGCATGACAGGTCCTTGGTACCTCTGCCAACCCTCTTCTCTGCACACCTGCCAGCATCCCTTCCTCATCCTGTGTTCAACGTGGCTGTCAACTAAAGCTGTTAATAGACTTCAGTCATATTTGCATTTTAAAAGGCTCTTGTGGACCAGACATGCCAAGTCTCCAAAGAATGAATCATTCATAATGAGTTATATGATATAACTCATGCTACTGTTTTTTAAGTATTGGGTGCTTGCTTTGTGCTAGACCTCATGCTGGGTACTTTCTGTAGGTTGATTTCCTTCTCATCACTGTCCTTTAGTAGGAGATATTTGTAGATGAGGGAATTGAGTCACTAGCCCAGAGATCAAGCCTCAGAGACCACTTGCTTCCCAAAACAACAAAGTGCCACCAGGTGGGGTGTACTGTGAAGCTTTGAATGAGTACTGTGAAGCTTTGAATGAGTACTGTGAAGCTTTGAATGAGTACTGTGAAGTTTTGGGCAAATACTTTGGTTCTTTGGGTGAGTACGTTGATGCTTTGGTCACTTGTAAGGAGTTCGTTTTAAGGAGTTAGAGGGAGAGCCCACCTATTGTCCCTCTCCTTCCTGGCTTGTTTCCTTTGTCACTTCGAGTCAGGGTTCCTGCAGGTGTCCTTGGCTGGTCCAAAGCTAGGAGAATTGATTGAACTGCTTCTCAGTTTGTCCTTTTCTGAGGGCTTTGGCTTCTCAGTCCTGTGTCATTCTCCTTCCTCAACTGAGGGAGACAAGATTCAGCCTGCTAGTGAGAGACTGAATAGCCGGTCCCTTTTCTTACCCCCTCCCTGGCCATGCCTTTATCTTCAGGAATAGATTGTCATCTGGGAGTTTCAGGGAGTTTGACTGATCTCTGGTCTCCAGTCTGCCTGCGAGCAGCATGCCACAGGGCATCCAGTCTTGGAGCTCAGATCTTTGATGTGTGAGAATGAAGCGGTGTGGATGCCGTTGCAGAGCTGGGTTTCGGGAGGAGAGTTGGTGTGGAATTTGTATTCTCCCAAGATAGGCAGTTTTAGAAATAGCAGAAAAGTAAAAATGGACATTCTTCTTTTGCTTATCAGATAAGCACCTGATAAGTTTCTGAAAACGCGAGGGGCCTGTCTTTCCTTGATAACTTAAGAGAGGCTTAAGAGAAAACCAAATCTCTGCCTTCCGGGGACTTTCAGTCCAATTCTTCCTGGACTCAAGATGCTTTAAGATTGCACAGATGGCTTAATTTTCTTGTGTTAAAATGAAAATGTAATGTAGTTCAGAATTGTACATTACAGGTTTTTAAATTTGTTTAAAAAAAGAATGCAATGTCTTTAAAGATTTTTTAGAAAATTGAATTGAAAGGACAGTGGAACAGATTATTAGTTATTGACGTTATAGTACATATACACGTCATTTGCCTACTTAATTTTCACTGGTTACATGAAAGCATTTTCACACTGCAACTACAACAACAAAGCTCCCCCAAAATACACAAAGAACCTTAATTGCAAGATTCCTGCTGGTGCCACTTACATTTTCCAGTGTACACCTTTTCTCTCCTCCATCGTTGCTGCTTTGCTTTAAATTTTATGTTAGATCCTGAGTGCTATTTGTGATGTTCGGATTGCAAATATACTAGCTTCCTAACTGATCATTTTTTCCCTTCAAAGTACTTCAGAGTGATTGGTCACTGTTTTATTCATTTTAGACCCATAGTCTAAATGCTTTAAGGAAAGGCTTAATTTTCATAGACATTGGGCCTATGCCAATTTGCGTGGCTTGTTATTTTTGTGGTCCTCATATAATCTGCTAATAGTCATAATAGGTAGATCACAGTTTTGAGCTACCCCTGATATAGTGAGCTATTTATGAAAAAGTTCTTACTTGCCTGAAATTTTCAAAGTGTTGAGAGCTATTCATAAAAATATATGAACTGCCACATTGGTCAGGTTCAGGGCTTATTTGCTGTGGTATTCTGCAGGTATTCAGTGACATTCAGGGAGGAAAGTAGAGTTGTTAGACGCCTGATGTCAGCTTTATAAAGGTTCATAGATGTCTCTTGAGTGGCTGTAATTGCATGATCTCTTAAAAACCTCTCATCCATTTACTGAAATTCATCTTGAATTGTTTATTTTTATCCTACGTTCACACATTTCACACTTTAAAGATAGAACTTGATTATGTTGGTATTTTTATTTCAAATTTTCAATTTTTGGAATGGCAGAAAGTTGCTATTGAAAAGTGTCTTAAAGGTCACCACTGTAACTCCTTCATTGTACTTGAGACTTGCTCACCTCCGAAAGTTCACAGGGGACAGATCTGAGAAACTGACTCCAAGTCTTAACTTCTTGCTTAGTTTTCTTTCTAGGGAGATATCTGTCTCTCCAAACCTGTCGAAATCCAAATTTATTACCTCTTACATAATACTTGGTCCCCTGTGGACTTCACTGTTTGTGCTAATAGCCTTTTCATCACCATCTTGACTTTGGATTCTAGAACATCACCTACTTCCCCGTTTTCTGTGACCCTTACATTCCTCCTGTCAGTCACTATGTCTGATTTATTGTTCCCTGCTATCTTGGCCCTTTGCAAATCCTCAAGCCCTCATTCTGGTTCAGACCTTTACAAGGCTGAGTTACTAGGGTACAGTGTTACCCAAAGTGAGTTGTTCCGTAAAAAATTAGTAAGTTGGAAAAAAAAAAAAAATCCACCCATAAAGTTGATAGATGTTCCTGTAAAAGGGGATCCTTGGCCAGGTACACGTTAGAATAGTTGGTTATGTTTCTTTGTAGAAAGACTTCTCATGGCCTTCATTCGTGACCGTGTACTATGAATTCCCAAGAGAAAGATATAATATTCACATGTCCCAACTTATGTCACCATTGTACCATGTTTTGGGGGGATCATTTTGTAGATAACACTGCCATGGTCACTTCACTGTACCTTTTTAGGTTCTGTCACTGCCTGGCCTACTGTGGGAAAGTACATTCCATGTGAGCCGTACTTGGTTCACTCTCAACTGTGTCTTGTGCTTTTACCTTGTTGTTCTGGGTCATTCCTTCCCCCGAGAAGCTCCTCTCCCCTATCACATTGACACATCTTTCTGTGCCCAGCTTTGTGCCCATCTTCTCTGTCAGTTTTCCTAGACTCGGGATGCCCTTGTTCTTCTGAACTTACAACACTTACTGTTTCACAACTAAAAAAAAAAAAAAAAGAAGAAAATACTTGAAGCACAATGAAATGTTGAAAGTAACTTACACATTCATACAGTTAAATTGTTGGAATTCCCACAAAATTCCATTTTCCATATTTGCGTCAGTTGGCGCATCACATGCACATCACATTCTCCTCTGTTTCCCCCACAGGTTAGCTTGCACATATGTTCAACAAGCTTGTCACTTGTGGGGCTTTTTTCTTTAATTTTGTGTTATTCAAATTGTGTTGCATTTGAATAGAAATTCAGGAAGAATTGACATCTTTATGGTTTCATGGTTTCCCATCCACAAACCTCATAAGCCTCTTTAATAGGTCTTTTATGTCCTTCAATGAAATTTTATCATTTTATGTGTAAAACTCTTTCATACCTTTTGTTAGATTCCTGCCAAGGTGCATGAAGCACCATGAAGGTTTCTGTGGTCATTGTGAATGAATTATTTAGTACATTTCTCGTTAGTGTTGCTGGTGTACAAGAAAGGGATTGATTTTGTATTTGTTTATAAATAGTTCTTGATTGATCAAGTTCATGTCTAAACCTGTGTTTGCTATGGGAGCCTGCAGTTGGGGGGCTTTTCTAATAGAGCACAAAATAACTTAGCCTTTATTGAAAATGTCATAATTCACTTTATTTATTTATTTATTTATTTTGGAGACAGGGTCTGGCTCTGTTGCACAGGCTGGAATGCAGTGGTGTGATCATAGCTCAGTGTGTCCTCAAACTCCTGGATTGAAGTGAGCCTCCCACCTCAGCCTCCCAAGTATCTAGGACTATTGGTATGCGCCTCCATGCCCAACTAATTTTAAAATTTTTTGTAGAGATAATGTCTCATTGGTCCCAGGCTCCTGGCTTCAATCAGTTCTCTTGCCTTGGTCTCCCAAGTTCTGGGATTACAGCTGTGAGCCACCACACCTGGCCTAATTTAAAAATCATATGTAATACTTTTAGAAGTAAGGAAGGGTGACTTTTAGTTATTTAATGTGTTCATTTATTAACTCATCAAATGTTTAGGTGCCTAGTATATTTCAGGCACTGTGCTATGTACTGCGTTTTTGTTTCTGTTTTAGAGACAGGGTCTCTCTGTTGCTCAGGCCGGAGTATAGTGGTGTGATCATAGCTCACTGCAGGACCAAACTCCTGGGCACAAGTGATCCTCTTGTCTCCACCTCCCAAGCAGCTAGGACTACAGGCAGCATCTCCACGCCCCACTAATTTTTACATTTTTTTGTGGAGACGGGGTCTTGCTTTGTTACCCAGGCTGGTCTTGATCTGGCCTCATGTGATCCTCCCTCCTCAGCCTCTTGAAGTGTTAGGATTACAGGTATGGGCCACCACACCTGTCCTGTGCTGTGTCTTTAATGTTGAACAAAACAATGTGGTTTCTGCTCTCGTGAATGTGAAGGGAAAGAGACATTGTGGAAATGGACACAGATAAATATATATTCATGAATTGGCATCGATACTGTGAAGGAAAAGGACAGGGGGCTGTGAGAAAGGCGGAGAGAGGGAAAATTAGATTGCGGTACAAGCCTGGCTTAGGAAATAAACATTCACACAGCTGCCTGAAGGATGATTTGGTGTTAGAGAATGAGGAGGATGGAAGAACTTTCTAGGCAATAAAAAGAGGCTCAGAAACCCCAAGATGGGACTCTACTCTGAATGATACAAGGATGAGAATTTTAGTGACTGATGACTTAAGTTATTAATTCTTAGTAAATTATCATAATAGTGGTATTTAACAGTGTTTTATACACTATTATGACAAAGTAAAGATATTTATTTTTGGTCAGTATTTCCTCGTCCTGCCAAATGAAGCTGCCTAGATTCAGAGAGCTACTTCCATGATGAGGCTTGAATGGGGCCACTGCCCATGCCCCAACCCCCTCTGCATTTTGAGTATTGCCACTGCTGCAGCCTTTGGGTCCTGGCGTCTGCTGGACACAAGTGTCCTGCTCAGCAGTTTCCTCCCGAGCTCTGCACTGATAGGCTGGGTCCTTTTAGGTCAGGTCAGGTCGGAAGAAGACTGCTCTGCCCTTCCTGGGAGGGGTGGTGAACAGGGCCTTCTGTGTTTTGTCCAGCGTCTCAGCCTTCACTCTCCCTCCTTCACCGTCTCTTAAACACACACTGAGGGCTCAGACATGACAATGGGATGGGATCCAAGCTGAGTTACACACACCTTATTCTACCTAGAATCCGTGCTCTGTTTGGTCATTGAGGCTTTGCTCTGGGGCAAGCACGACTGAGCTTACATTGAGATGAGTCCTCTCTATAGTGAAAAGCTATGTGGTGCGGTGGTGAAGGGCTGGTCTCTGGAGACAGTACTGGTTTTTGAAACTTGACTCTTCTGCCTGGTAGCCTCCAGACCTTGGCCTTGTAGCTTAAACTGTCTGCCTCCTTTTTCTCGTCTGCACAATGTGGGTAATTTTGCAGAGCTGCCTTCTTTGGGTTATAGTAAGGGTTAAATGAATCAGCACATGTGCAGTCCCTAGAACAGTGTCAGGCACAGAGCAAGCACTTGGTGTAGATGTTAGTTACTACTGTTCAGCCTTTCCTGCAATGCATTCCTGGGCTTCCTCCTCTCCCACACCAGATACTTAAACCTGTTTGAATCCTAGCAGTGCACATCATTTAGGATTTCGTACAGGGGACTCCTTTGGAAAATATAGGGAGAAACATGGCAAAAAAAAGAAACCAGAACGTTAACAGTGATTGTGGTAGGATAGTAGATTGGGGTGACTTTTACTTTTAACTCTCTATTTTCTAAATCTTCTGTAATCTGGTTACGTTACCTCTGTACCAATAATATAATAAAATTATTTGAAGAAAGAAAAGTCAGGCTGGCAGTCTTCAAGTGGTTTGCTAAAAAGGGACAGGAGAGAGTGAGAAGCCAGGGGTGGGCCTGCTGTAGTGGCATTCACAGGTGAAGGACCTTCCCATTTGTGCTTATAGTTGCAGAAACTAAGTAACGGTATTGAAAAGTCTTTAGCAGAAGTATCCCCAAAAGTTAGAAGATGGGGCTATTCCTTGTGAATCCCCCTTTTCTGTGAATTTTTTTTTTTTTTTTGTCTGTCATTATTTTCCCTTTTTGTTTCTTCTGTGCTCCCTTAGTGGGCCTCTTGCCATCTGTCTCTCTTTCATCCGGTCCCCTCTTCCTCCCCCATCCCCTTGAAAGTCTCTCCTTTTAATCCATCTTCTTTACTTGCCGTCATGCAGAAATGATGCACCCATTTATTCAATTCAAAATAAAGCATCAGTTTTATTTTTATTGTCAAAATAGGTAAATATACCTTTTCACTCTCAGAAATCTAAATGAAGTTGCCCTTTACTTACTTACACCTAGAATTAATTGATTAGTTAATTTATTTGCTGACAAATTAACGAACTCTGGGGGTCTGTGGCCTCCTAAAAGCACGAGGAATCTTGGAAGATTCGGTGGCTTCAAGGAAGGGAAGATTGAGGGGATGTTGAAGTTAAATTTTTCCTCTTTGCCTATTTTGCCTAGGGTTATCTGTGTTGCTGCCATTTTGGTATGTGTCAGAATTTTTGAAGTTTTCCAACAGAATTCTGGAAAATTACCAAAATACATTTTTACAGAGAAACCGTGCCAAATCTGACAAATTTCTTCAAAACCCCATTGATTTTAATCACTGAAAAGTTCAGCGAACTTTCCAGCTTTTCTTTCATGCTGCTCTTTTGATGTAATTGTGGGTGGAGAAATGGACTTTCCTGCAAAGTGTGTTTATCTACAGGAATTTGTTCTTAGCAGTGGTGTTTTATAAATATCTTAAAAATAATGCTGACATAGATTTGAAAGAAGGTAGTGGGTTACAGTAATGTTACCTGGTATCAGCTGCAGAGCTGTTTACATGAGGAATATTGCTAATTTAATGATGCTGCATAGTTGAGTATAAAATCTAGTTGAGGGTATTTAAATAAACGGAAGTAAGGTGATGCCTTTCTGTACCTTATTCCACAATTTAGGTTTTTTATCTCCAGTGACAAATGCCTAATTTGAATATATCATAAATATTTATGATAGTTCTTTTTCTGCTTTAAGGAAGTCTGGGACAATTACAGTAAAATCTAGTTTTATAGAATGTGTGTAGCTAGACTTTAGCATTGGTTTTTCAAAAAAAGACATCATAGGAAATTTTAAAATTAGAAACAGTATATGTATCGCTTAATGATGGATATACATTCTGTGAAGTGTGTCGTCAGGTGATTTTGTCGTTGTGCAAATACCACAAAGTGGACTTACACGAACTTAGATGGGACAGATAGCCATATGCAGATATAGCCAACACACGTATACAGGTACAGCCAACACAAGTATAGCCAATTGCTCCTAGTCTACAAACCTGTACAGTGTGTTACCGTACTGAATATTATAGGCAATTATAACACAGGTAGTATTTGTGTATCTAAACAAAGAGAGGGAATAGTAAAGATGTGATATAAAAGATAAAAAATGTTGTACCTCTCTAGGGCACTTATGAATAGAGCTTGCAAGACTAGAAGTTGCTCTGGGAGAGTCAGTGAGTGATGGGTGAATGTGAGGGTCTAGGACATTACTGTACACCAGTGTAGACTTTATAAACACTGTACACTTAGGCTACCCTAAATTTATAAAACCACAAAGTAACTGCATCATGATGTCACTAGGTGATAGGAATTTTTCAACGGCATTTTGATCTTATGGGACCACCATTATATGTGTGGTCTGTTGTTGACGGAAATGGACGTGGTGCATGACTATATACCCTTTTTGAATAGGGCAGCAGTTATAGCTGCTTGTTTGCTTTTGTCACAGAGCTACACGATGTTGGCATGACCTTGTATCTTCATTTCATACACACTAATACTGTGGAGGAGAATCAAGTTGTTGGGTTTAGCTTAGGCATGCCAAGGGTATGGCATGGGCATGGAAGACATAATGCTAGAACCGCCAGCCCAGTCTTAATACTTGGTACTTGTTGCCAGTTTAAAAAACAGCACAGGGGTATAGGTAAAATGTTAAAGGAAACTTGTACTAATTTACATCCTTCGAAGTGACCTGTTTTGTGTCTCATGGACTCTGGGCTGTAATACCTGACTATCCTCTGCAACTCGCATGGAGAAAATGCCCCTTCGTTACCTGGCAGGCAGTGAGCCAGGCTGAACATTTGATACATAGTCAACTTCACCGACTCTGTGATTTAGCTTCCAGCTTTGCAGTTGCTGTCTTGGCAGCAGCTTGTGCATGGTGAACTTTTCTGACTAGAACAGTTTATAACCCCCACAGATGTTGGGAGCCCAGTTGTGCAGCTGTTGATATGTCCAGTTGGATTTCTTGAAAGAATTAATCAATTTTGAGGATCTCATGCTGAGGGCTACGAGCATAATAGGATTTAGGGGGAACTTTATTTTATGGGAGTTTGAGTTGGTATTGCAACGGATGTAGCGGGAGGTGGAACAGCAGCTGAAGGGATGCAGGAAAATGGAGTTTAAAAAGACGTTTATGAGCCTACCACTCTAAAAGTATCAACTGTGGTCATTTCTGAATATTCTTTTCCAGGCTTTTTATGTGAATGTTTTAAAATGTGATCGTAATCATAGAGTACATACATTTTCTATATTGCAGCATAGTATTTGAAATAAATTTTCTAGTTGTGTATTATTCCATTGAGTACCATCATTTTCTGCAACATCCCTTTATTTTTGGGCATTTGGGTTCCTTCTGCCACTTTGCTGTTGTGAGTAATACTGTGATGAGCCTTTTTGTACCTATAACCTTTTCTATATTTTGAGTGATTTTCTAACGGTAGATATTGAGAATGAGATGATTGGCTCAAAGATTGCTGTGAACTCTTTGATGTAATCAGGCAATGGATGGAGTGACTTGGTTGGTGGGGCAGGCTGAGTTGGAGTGTGGTTTAACTCCCTAGTTTCTGGTTTGTGTAATGTTGGGAATGGTTTGCATAGACAGGGCTGCAGGTGAGGGGTTCATTTTGGGATGTGGAGCATCCAGCAGTGAGGGAGCTTCAGGGACTGTTGAAATACAAGGTCTGGAGCTTAGGGAAAAGCCAGGACCTGGGGTTCAGATGAGGGGATCATGGGCAGCTACGTGTGGTGGAAGGTGTGGATAATGTTAGGATTGCTTAGAGGGTGGAGTGAGAAGAGAGGAAGGCGGAGGATAGAACTCTGGGAACATCTTTCTATGACAAGTAGAGGATGGAGAAGCACTAAGGAAAATAAGGAGTGTCCGGGGGTGGGATGTGGACAGCCAGGGTTTCCTTTCTTTTCAAGAGCTTACTTGGGTTAAAATAAGACTGAGTGGGTAGCTATCCCTGTAGAGCCTGGGGTCAGATTTATTTTGGAGGGTATAATATTACTTTTTTTCCAGATAGGCTTTTTTTTTGTTTTTTTGGTTTTTTTGTTTTTTTTAAAGCTATATAGAAGTTAAGGTTATTCTATTTGGTGCTGAGTGAGGAGCCTTACATGCCTGGTGCTAGGGTCAGGGTTGACTTGTATGTATGTGTTAAACTGTTTGGCTGTTTTGGGCTTCTGGTGTGTATATGTTTACATAATATTGGTTGTTTCGGGGTTTCTGGTGTATATGTCTTTACACAGTGTTTTAGTAGTCTATTGAAATACATCAATATCATTTTTACATAAAAGAACATATTTTTATTGAAGAGAGTGAATGTCAGATTTCTAAAAGTATGTCAATCATGAATGGATATACCATTTAGCTACTTATAATAGAAGCACCCAGATTTTTCTGGGAGCCTTTGCTTTTTTCAAGAGAATGTATTTCCTGTTCAGAGAAACATTTGTCTGTGTTGACAATTTTAAAGAAGTATGTGATTTTAAATTATGAAACTCAAATTTAGTTTTTAATAGTAATTTCTGTGTTTTTTCTGTCTTTAAGAGCCAAGTTATAGAATGACGTGTGACTTGTACTCTTGACTCTATGTCTGGTTGTGGATTTGAAGTGTTATCTTTGTGCTTTCCTAAATGACTTAAGCACTTATGACCATATATTTGGGTCAGAATAAATATGGTAGTTGGATATACTTTTGAAAAGCCAACCAGATTTTTAACCTGGTGATATGATAGTACTGTTTATTCTTGTAATTGTCCAGACTCACGGCTTTAGAAAACAGTATGAGCTTTTATTGACTCCCAGACTTGCTGGATTATTTGGTATTCTCTTTTCCTCTGTAAAATGGATCAGCCGATGCCAGGTGTACACTAATACTCCAAGCTAGAGGGCTACCCTGTAGTGTGCTCTTGAGTTTCTTTTCCCACCAGTTGAGATGAATGCTTCTCCAGACCTGACTGTGTTAATTCCCAGACCTGTGTGTGCCAGGCGTACTTATTATAGTTTAATATAATGATTTTAAACGTGTGTGCCAAAAGAATTGTTGTTTCTATGAAAATTCATTTGAATGCTTTGGAAATCACCTGATAAGAATGAATTACCGTAAATGACTGTAGCTAATTTCGGAGCGGCTGAGATAAGTAAAGATTGGGGGGACCATAAAATAAAAGTATTCTCACTGATATTATCAGTTATTCATGAGTGGTGGATTAAGTCGTGATT
This sequence comes from Mandrillus leucophaeus, assembly GCF_000951045.1. NCBI lineage: Eukaryota > Metazoa > Chordata > Mammalia > Primates > Cercopithecidae > Mandrillus > Mandrillus leucophaeus. The sequence continues at coordinate 3,158,332 of NW_012101399.1, read as the reverse complement.
ATGTAAAACTTGACAATCATACTGGCTCAAAGCAGTAACCCATATTCACACTGTGTGTCCATTGTGGATCAGATGGGGACTCTGCTCCATTTGTCCTTAACCTTACTCCAGAGCACAGTCTGATGGGGCAGTACCTTCTGGAACATTGCTGGTCCCTGTGGCAGAGGGGACGCCTGCTGTGAAGCTCTCACTGGCTGTATGCCTGAATTCAGCAAGGCGGGATGTAGAGAGGGGTACAGGGCATTTGTAAAGGGTAATGAGGTCTACCACACATCACTTTCCAGGGCTCTTTAGAGCCTTACCATTACCATTCTTTAAAGAAATTGGACTTGGAGGATGATGCCTTGAGGATGGTTTATAAAAGAAAGACCGTTGAGTGCAATGGTGGACATATACTCAAAGAAAAGGCTCCAGCTCGATAACAAAAGATTGACAATAAATGTGTATTTTTAGAGCTTCATTTAAAATGACATGTTTAGGTATGTATCATTTTTTATGACTTCCAAATTTAACTGACTTAAAAAAAAAAATCAACCAAATTGTCAATCCTAATGCATTTGGGTAAGAGAACCTCTACTTTAGTCTTAAACCCTCCTGTTTCTTTCACACCCTCTATCAAATTTGTTTGCCACCTTTTATGATAGACTCATCTGTGATTTCCCTTGGCACATCTCCTGTTTCATTTGCATTAGCATTATCCTAATTCTCGTTCCTCAACTACTAGATTGGTACCTCAAATGAACTCCTTGGTATACTATCTTGTATAGGGCCTGTATGCAGTGAGAAAAAGGCACTCTTTGGGGACAGATACAATCCCACAGGAGCTCAACTTTATTTTAGTCACCTAATTTCCCACCGTGGCTGGCCCACTTCTATGCGGTACACAAACTGAACAACTGCATGGAGCAGTCCTCCCTGCATTTAGTCACTTTCCCAACAAATTCAGACCACCCATCCTCTGCTTAAGCTTCCATTAAATTTGTTGTCTCTGTTGTGCTCAAAATCATTTTGGTGGCTCCCTGTCCTCTGTATGTAGTGGCTGTCCTCAGTTTTATCTTCCATGGGACCATCACCAGTGACTCTGAGCCTCAGTTGTTGCCATCTTGATGTGTGCCATAAGTAAGCTGGTTGGGCTGTGTAATGCTTCTCTCTCCCCGCCCACCCATTCCCACCACTCTAGCAACTGTGGGCTTGTTAGGTCTGACTCCCAGTCTAGCCTTGGCTTACCTTTCATCCCAGCTTCACTGTTCGTCGGGATCCTATACTGGCCGTCCTCTGCTACCATTTTACCAGGTCACCGTCTTCTGAATATGTTTTTTATTTCTTGCTTTAAGCTTCTTTCCTGCTTAATCACATCCAACTCACCTTTCAGGGTCAAGTTTCACCTCTTCAGCTATCCTTCTGTGATTCTCCTTCTCCATGATAGTAGCTCCACCTCTAAACAGAAATGTTCATCTCTATATTCCTCCTTTTGAGGTGAATCACCTGCCCTGTGTGAGCATATTATTATATTAGTTAGCTTACTCTTAAGTATTCTTTCGTCAATTAGATTGCACATGCATGAGAAGCAGTAGTTGTGTCTCTCATTCTTTCTTCTTTCATTGCCTGCCTAGTGCTTTCTGAATACCAGGAGCATGGGTCCGAGTGAGAGGTTGTCAACAGAAGAGAGTCCAGCATGTAACCATGATGGACTCTCGATCAATTTTATATGATTAACTCATATAAAACAGCCCTGGATTGAAGCTGGGGCCGCCTCTTCCTAGCCACAGGATATTGACCTACTTTCCTCTTCTTATCTGTTTGCAAAATATTTGTTGTACTTAGTGTGTTCTCCCTGTCACAACGAATGTTTGTCTCTCTCTTTCATATGAACTGAAGGCTAAAGTGCTAGTTAAATCAGTGGAAAAAACAATGGAGAAGAAAAGTTGGTAAGCAGTTTTAATTTCTAAACTAGAGGGGCCTTATAATTTTGTCGTTTAAAAAGAACCCTAGCTTTTCTACCCACCTATTGAGAGACAAATGTAAGGGTAGAACTTTAAATTTTAAGTTTTGATGATTTGTAATATAATAATGTATTTCGAAAGCCCCTTTTTTGATAAACTACTTGTAGAAGGAAGTTACCTTTTCTTAATCAGGTTTTTACAAAGTGGTTCACTATTGTATATTTTATTTCTTACCAAAACTTTCCTTGGGAAAATTTGTTGTATTGCTCCACACATGGTCAAGGTAATTAACTTTAAAAATGAATTATCCTATAGCTTTACAGGTTAGTAACGTGTGCTGTATTCAAGGAGAAAAAACTGTGTGGGGGGGTGTTATTTGCAGGTATGTCTCCTTATATAAATATATGAAATCACTGCTGTATACTGTGGAATATTTGGAAATTAGCAGAACTGTTACTCAAATTTAGTTAACATTTACAAATGTGAATTCAGTAAGCATTTTATTTGTGACTTAAAAATGATTAGTTATGGCATGTCTTATAGGTTGATTTGTTTAGACTGTCTTTTGTTCTTCGTAACTTCAGAATGTATTTAAGGATATGTAAGGAATTATGGTGCCTTTGATTTTTAATGCCCCCAACATTAGAAAAACTAGAAATTTACCTAGAAAATGTTTCCAAATTCTAATATGATTGTTGATTTTAATCAGTGTAGGTGAAGTAACCCATTGCAGCAGTTTAGCTATTTTCTTTAAAAAATATTTCTCAATTTACATTATCAGTGTCTTTTTTGAAACATCTTAGCTGTTTTTGTTTGATCAATTCTCAACTAGTAAACATTCATGAAATCCTAATGTAAATGTGTAAATATCTCTCCCTTTGTTTACATGGTTTATTAGACTTTATTTTAGTGGGTAACTGCTTGAGGAAGCTTCTGAATTTTTATTATTCTAAAAAACTCTTCTAAACCTTGATTATGAAGGCATTACCAAAGCTTCACTGTTGAGTGATGCATATTTTTTCCCTCCTTTACATGTAGATTTCTTAATTTGTAATCGTTAGACTTTTTTTTTTTGCTTTCCTAACTAGATGAATTTTTTAAAGTAACCAGTTCCATTTTGTAGCTAACCATGTATTGTAAACACACAGGAACCGTGTTCAAATGTACCTTGATGGCCTAACTTATCTGGTTATTCTGTGCGTCTTTCTGTGCTGTGTATGGTTACACTCTTAATTTTATTTTGATTATGAGGTCAGAATAAACAGAGCTGCTTTCCTTTGCTTCTGAGTAATGTCATTGAGAGAGATTCTTGTGGTCTGGCATTTGCTGGCTTTTTGGTTTTTAACATTCTCTATAACCAGATTCAGGATGCATGCTAACCCCAAAATGAGTGAACTCAGTCTTTCCAGAGTTGAACCTTTTTTTTGTTGAATCAACAGCATTGGAAGCCAGGACAAGATCTTAGGAGACGATGTGTTATATGCTTTGTGAGGAAACTGAGGCTCGAAGGTAGCACTGTGCCCAGTGTCTCACTGTGAGCTAGCTGCAGAGCTGGGTCTGCAACTTGGATCTTGTGGATGTTTTTTCCAGAACCACTGCAGTAGTCATTGTAACCTATGATCTTTTGCAGAATGCCAAAGCTGTTGTTTTCTGGAGGGATAATTTGCTTCCTTAGCCTACAAACAAGAATAGTGCACTAAATCCAGTACATTTCTCTCTATTATCACTGAAAAGAGCCTGAACGATGGGAAGGCCCCTGGGTTTTTTTTTTCTTTTTTTCTTTTTTAAGAGAAGGTCGTTCTGCCGTAGTGTATCCCAGGCTGTTTTATGTGAGTGTCTTTGTTCAGAACCAATATGGAGTGGCCTCCAAAACTAATGGGTAGAGGAAACCCTATGTGAGTGCCTACCAGGTGCAAATCACTGTACTTTTAATTATAATGAGGGAGCACCTTGAGTGATTGCATGATCTGATCAAGCATAAAGAGAACAGAGAAATGAATCTACAAGTGGTGTAAGACTTTGGTGAGGATCTTAGCATATGGAACCAGATTGGGACCCTCTGATTAATAAGCTGATTCATTTGGAAGGGAAGTTGGTTTTCTCCTGGTGGCTGTATTCAATTCAGTAATCACCAGTCTTTCTTGGCGTCTGTGCACCCACCAGGAACAAATCAGAGTCGGGTGTGCCAGTTACATTTGAACAGTTTTACATTCACCTGGGGGTTCCAGGGTCTCAGATTTGCCAATCTAAACACATTGACTTCTTGGAATTTTAAAAATCTGCCTCGAAGGAACACATTGAAAAGTCCGTGCATTATAATTAGCACGTTCCTCTGTACAGCTGAGTTTGTGTTTCTGGATATAACAGCGGTTTATAGTTTTTGGCTACCTTGTCCCTCGGGAACTTGTAGCCTTTTTTCAGACATTAGCTCATTAATTCTCCAGTCATTGTGAGCCGTGTAGTATGACGACAGGTTCCCCTACAGCCGGGCTGCATGCTGCCCATCCTGGACCTTCTAGGGTTGTGGCAGGTGAGGGGTCCATGTGGAGGGGGTGGAGAGGGAGGCAGGGCACGACTTTCAGACCCAGCCTTGGAGTGGGGGGTGTGCTCTCTGAAGTTGACCTGCCCTTTGGCAGCCATTCCTGCCATGACTCTGCAGAGCTTCCTCCGGGAAATGACTGTAGGGACAGTCATGTTGGCTGCATTTCCTCCTCGGGGTGTTAAACCTCATGCAAGATCAACTGCAAATGAGGCCACTCACTAGGTTAGTTACCTGGACATACCTGCTAGGAGACAGGACAGAAGAGTAGGTCAGCTCTTCAGGGTGAGAAGAAGAAAGGGGCATTGGAGAGGGAGAAATTCATCTACTGAGTCTGCTCTCTCGGTCAGGCTACATAACAGCCCTGTGGAATAGATGTTGTCATCCCTGATTTTTTAGATTAGAAATTTGAATTCCAGAGATGAATTCTTTTGGATTCGAGCCTGGATCTGTGGCTCCACAGCCTGTGCCATACCACATTGGGGTGGATCGAAAGGATCCTTTGTGGTAAACTATTGCTACAAGCCTTCTGTAATATGGAAGCAAAAACTGTCTTTGAAAAACTGTGCACTGTTGTGAAGAGCTTGGTGTTTAGGAATTAGACTGAAGGGTGTATGTAATAGAATAGGTGTGAAAGACCACTTTCAGACCCGTCAGAAAAGCTTCATCCTCGCCCTGGCTCTTCTAGGAACCAGCTGGCTCCACTGCTTTCTTTTTTGAAAGAAGGTTTTGCCTGGGATTCTAAGGTCTCTCTCCTTGCTCTTTAATTATAAACAAAGGCACTTAGAAATTTTGCCCTTACGTCACAAGTGAGAGTTGGTAACTGGTAATCCAAAACCTTCCATGTTGTTATAGCAGCCGCTGTTATTTTTGACTCAGAATTTCTTCTAATTAGTCTAGATGGTGTAGTTTGTCATTCTCACTTTACACAGTTGGGAAAAAAACTTTTTACCCCCTTGTCACTTTGCGAATTGTAAAGTTCTGGATGCTGTCTTTCAGTCCTTAATAACTGGCCTGTGCCTGGGATTGAGGGTGGTGGATTGAGAGTATCTCCTTGTTGGTGGCTTTTGTTGATAAGGCCAGCTTTTCTACACTCAGACAGAAACAGACCTTGATCTTGGTGGTACTGACCCCTCTCTGTCTATGCAGAGACACAACCTAGGGTGTTAACCCTTAGATAACCAGAATGTTGAATTAACGGCCCCTCCCACTCACAGCTTTTTAAGGTTGGAGTCAGGTATGGCATATAGGCTTCCATTTGCTATTATCCATTTGTTTGTTTTCTCTTCGTGTTTAAATCTATTGGATTTCCTCATTGCCTGGTAATTTCATGTCCTTTGTATTAGCCAGAATTTGAACACAAGGCAACAACATACTATATGGAAATTGCCCAGTAGTTGTGCCTATTTCTTCCATAATCCAAGATTCTAACAAAAGCCCTCCTACTAGCATTCCATTAGACATTTTCAGCAGAAAACTTTAGAGAAAATGGGGTGAGGGGTTTCTCAATATATAGTTGGCTTTCACAGTGAAATTAAGGATTGGAAAATGAGAGAACTATAACTGGTGAGGTAAATGCCGTGAATAGACACACCTTATATAAATATCTCTAAGCAAGCGTGTAGGTGGGAATGAAAATCAGCCATCACCTAACTCTTTTCACAAATGCATGTCAGGGTACCCACTTTCTCCAATGCTTTAGGGAGCCCTGCAGGGCACCCCATGTGGTTCTGTGTGGCCCACCAGCCCTATTACCTTTGAGAATAATGCTGCTTAAGTAAATTGTCCTATAGAATCCAGTTTTCACCCAGTTTGCCTTTTTGGTTGGTGAATACTAAGGAAGTGTCTTGTCCTTTGGTTTCTAACTTTAATCCTTTGTGAGAACATTCATGGTGTGCCATCGAGGCTCTCTGATGGTCCTTTGCCAGTTGTGACCTGGAGCAGAAGGGTAGTGATGATGGAAACCGACCTGGACAGAAGAATGGGCCGTGCCTCTCTAATGTGCATTTATTTATTCGTTTTCTCTATACACCAGAGCCCTGTGTGTCAGCCACGCTGCCAGGCATGGGGCCTCTGCACATTGAGAACTTAAGTCTCCCTTCTCCAGGAGAAGAGCAGACAGACAAACTCACAATTGTGAGGGAAGGGAAGTATTTTGGCATATTGGTCTGATCAAGCTGCTGTAACAAGATACCGTGGACTGGGTGGCTTAAAGAACAGACATTTATTTCTCACAGTTCTGGAGGCTGGGGAGTGGGAGATCAAGTTGCTGGTAGATTCAATTTCTGGTGAGAGTCCTCTTCCTGGCTTGTAGATGGCTGCGTTTTTGATGTGTCTTCAAACTGCAGGAAAGAGTGAGCCCTGGTTTCTTTTCTTCTTATAAGGACACCAATCTCTTCATGGAGGTCTCACCCTCCTGACTGCATCTAAACCAAATTACTTTCCAAAGGACCTACCTCCAACTCTCATCATACTGGGGGCTAGGGCTTCGACATAATGGATTTTGGGAGGACACAAGCATTCAGTCCGTAAGAGTTGGCATGCGCACAGCATGTCTCCTGTGAGGAATGGTTATTGACACTGGTTTAAGTCGAAGGGTATTTATGTCTGACAGGAGGCTCAGTGGAACCTCTTGAGGGTCTACAGCTAGAACCACTCTGGGCAGCAAAGGCAGCTGTTCTGTCTGCCCCTCATGGTCTGTCACCATGCTTCATTCTTCTCTTCAGACAGGCTTCCTCTGGAGGAGTCTGGGAAGGTTCCTCTGCATGATATCCTGTTCCCTGGATCTCTGTGAGCTCCCTATTCTGCTGCCCACAGCCAACTGACTGTGGTGTCTGTGTCCTGATGGCAGATCTTTGAAAGTTTTGTTTGGGCTGGTGTATACCCAACACTCAGCTGTGGGCTGGTTGAAGGTGCTGCGGCAGGCCTTGGCATCTTTGTGTGTGTGTAAGAGGGGACTTTGCAGGGGAGAGATTAGACTAAGGAGAAAGACTGTGGAATCATGGGTTCTCTGCTAAGGACTTTTTAAAAAAATTTGGTAAAATATACATAACATAAAATTTGCCATTTTAACCTTTTTTAAGTGTACAGTTTAGTCACATTAAGTACATTCACACTATTGTGCCGCCATCACCACTATCTCTAGAGATTTTTCATTATCCCAAACTAAAATTCTACCTGTTAAATAGCATCTCCTCATTACCCTCTCCTCCCAGCTCCTGGTAACCACCATTCTTCTTTGTCTGTATGAATTTGACTTTTCTGTGTACGTTATTTAAGTGGGATCATATATTTGGACTCTTGGGGCTGGCTTATTTCCCATAACATGGTGCCTTCGCGGTTCATTAATGTTGTAGCATGTATCAGGATTTCCTTCCTTTTTAAGGCTGAGTAATGTTCCATTTTGTGTATGTATCATATTTTGCTTATCCGTTCATCCATTGATGGACAGTTGGGTTACTTACACCCTTTGGCTGCTGTGAATGATGCTGCCTTGAACATGGGTATACCAATATCTGTTTGAGATCCGTCTTTCACTTCTTTTAGGTATATACCCAGAATTGGAATTTCTCAGTCACATAGGGACTCTATGTTTAATTTGTTGGAGGCTCTGCTAAAGAATCATAATGCTGGCGGAAAGGCACTAGAGAGTTATTGAAGGGTTTGAAGCAGGATGTGCCTAATCAGATTGTGATTTGAAAAAGTAACTTGGGTGGTATGGGATGGGGGAAAGGAAAGGGCTGGCAGGGCTGTGGTGGCGAGACAAGGCAGAGAGACCCCTTAGAGGGCTCTTGAGGGGAAGGGGTATGGAAGTGAGAGTAATCAAAGTGATGCAATCAGTGAGACAGATTGGATATGGGGGAGGAAGTAAGAGACAGGGAGAAGCCAAGGATGAGAACCTGCATGGGTCAGTTGTTATTTTGTGGAATTTAGAGGGAATAAGGTTTTTCTTGTTTGTTTTTTGTATTTTGTTGTGGGATGATTGTTACAAATTTTGGAAGTGTGTTGAGATGTTAGACACAGCCAAGTGGTTGAGATGATTGGTAGGCAGGCTGTCAATAATATGGGTTGCTAGTTTGGGGTAAAGGAGAAGGTAAGAATAAAGGAGCAGATGGCCATGCAATTTGGCTGAATTTAAAAGTGGTGGGGGCATGATTGATGCAGCACTACAATTTCAGCTCCTGCGAAAAGATGTCACATTCCTACCTTGAGACAACATATCAAAATTTACAAAACAAGGGAAGGTGGCCAGTTCATTGGTTGTAAAAATCAGTTTTCAAAAGGATTCTAATAAATTCAAAAGGATTTAGATCAAAGCATAAGGATGTTGAATATGGTTTACAGTCTTTTTGCTTATCTCTGTTTTCTAGGTTTTTTTTTTTGTATAGTGAACATGTATTTCTTTTAATTATTAAAAAGTTTCTTGAAAATTTCATAAGTAGCCTATTTTCTTGTCTTTTCTATTGGACTGTGAGTTCCTAGAGGGTGATGCAGGGAGGGGGAGGTACCACGATGTTCACTGTGTTCTTAACACTTCACACCATGCCAGCAACACAACAGGCCTCAATACTGTAAAAGCTGGTTGAACTGAATTGAATAGAAATTTAATCTAACCCGTCTCAGAGAGATGAGATTTGGTGCTATTTTAAAAGATCTAGGAAGGAAATTCCAGTTTTTCTCACTCCCTTAGCTCATTATATTAGGTGCTGAACCACATCCTACAGACTTGGCCCCTCTTTTGCCTTTGTTTTGCCATCAGAATTTGCTGAGAGTTACTGTGTTCATGAAATCTTGCCACATTGGCTCCATTTTCTTACCTAAATATGTTTCTCATGTTATTCTTAAAAGCATTAGGATCTTGTTGGGAGCGAAGTGGCTCAGTTCTGTTTCCTGCGCTTTGTTGATAATATGTTTTTGGAGGAATGGATCAAAGTGGCTTGAAGTCACTGTCATTGTTTTGCCTTCTGGTCTGCTGTGACCAAACCAAAGGATGGCAGCTGTGAGGACGTGCATTGCTGTATGACTCAGTTGTCAATCGGAAATTTGCATACTTGTTTTCCCTTTGTGTATCACTGAATGGCTACCATGTGCAAGAGGCTGTGCACTGTGCTTTCGGGAAATAAAGTTGAATAAGGCGTGATTCTTGACACCAAAGAGCTGATTTTCTAGAAAAGGTGCTGTCATGCGTACATGACCACTATACAGGGAGGTTAATGAGTGGAACTGGAGTCAGATAAAACACACGTTACTATGCGAAGAAGAATCCCTTCGCATGTAGGTGCTGCCTCTGGTGTATATTGCTAATGATGTTATACTGCTAATGATGTTATAATATATGTGTTTCAAATGTCCTCATTTACATATACCAAAGCAATAGATAACTGCTTTCACTGAGTTTTCCTGCAAATGGCTCTTTTGGCTTTGTTTTAAAAGTTCCTTTAGGCTGGGTGCAGTGGCTCATGCCTGCAATCCCACCACTTTGGGAGTTCAAGGCAGAAGGATCATTTGAAACCTGGAGTTCAAGACCAGCCTGGGTAACATAGTAAGATCCTCTTTCTATTTAAATCTAAAAAAAAAAAAAGAAGTTCCTTCAAATTTAAAACCATGTTAGTGATTTAATATTTTTATTAATCATTGCATCCACAGCTCTGATTTGTGAGTATTCTTTCAAATTCTACAATAAAAGTGTTTCAACATATACATTGTTCTTATCTGTGGTACTCTGAGAACTTCAAATTCAATGGAGGACCATGAGATAAGATGCATTTTATTTTAGCTTATCCTCCATCTCCTCTTAGTTATTATTTAATTATTAATTTGGAATAACTCCTGTGTAGTATCATTTTTATATTGAATAGTGGAATTACCATGCACCTCACATGAATGTGCTGTTTAGTGTAGCCATCTCTGTGTGTTTGGGGGGCTATGTTGGTCTTGACATTCCCAAGTGCAGATGATGTTGACATATGGTAAGTGGCTTGCAATTTAAGGTTAGTGATTGGGTAGACTCATTAAGTTTACGTGGTAGGTCACAGATGGCCATTTTCAGATGCTATAGGATGTTTATGCTGCATTCTCTTGGATTTTGAGGAACTTTTGAAATGCTGCTGTCAGTATTTTAAATGGCGTTTTAACTTTACAAAAGATACCAGTAAATGAATTAGTGCATGTTGAAATATAGGTAGTTGTTTTGGAAGTTCTTGAGATGAGAGTAGATAGGGGAAGGAACAATTGCAATAATATATTTTGTTCTTGGATGAACAAACAACTGAAAAGAACTGGCACAGCCTGTGGAGTTGCCTGGCACCAGTTGGTGGGCTTGTGGCTGGCCTAAATTGGTACCCTTAGATAGAGAGACTGCTTTTCTGGGCTAGTAACCCAAACGGAATATACTGCCAAGTCCCAAAGTTTTGAAACTAGAACGTGGTCTGATAATTTGTTTCCTGGCCTTGGTGCTTTGCAGTTTGCCATAGTTCTTAGTAGTAGAATCCACCTGGGGCTAGTAGGAAGCATTAAGAAGCAGTAGAGTGAGGTGACACTGCTCCTGGGCTACATCTGCATGGCGGGAGTGCTTATTTCTTTCTCAGGCTACAGAGGCAGAGGTAGTGCTTGGGATAGGTTACATCTCTATGTCTGCCACCTCCAGGCAGAGCGAGCCCTCTAAGCAGTGCCATATGTTTTCCTCTCTGGCCTTTCAGACAGTCCAGTTTCACAACAAGCTTGTCTTTTTCTTATAAATCCTTAAGAAATAGCCAACCCATACCCTGGCATCTTGAATTTTTCTCAAATTCTCTAATGCCACAGGCACAAAGGTCCAAGTCTCAAGATACAATGGACCATGGTTTAGTCCACTCTTTCACTATTAAATAGCAAAGATGATTATCTTGTCAGTCCAAGACAGCAGGTCCTCATGCCCTCCAGCCTGTGCCTTAGATCAGCCAGTTTTTGCTTTTTAGTATGTTATTTAGAACACTTCACTTACTGGTACCAGTCTTTTACTAGGTAAAATGCTTTTTTGTTGCAAATAATAGAAAATCCAACTCAAACAGCTTAGACAATAAAAAGAGCTAATTGGCTTACATCACTGAAAACTTGAGAGATGGGGGCAAGCTTCAAGTGCAGTTTGATCCAGAAGTTTGGGATGTCATCAGGGCTCCAGCACTAATAATTCTAGGTAATTTTCTCTTTCTCTTTTTTTCTTTTGAGACAGGGTCTCACTCTGTTGCCCAGACTGGAGTGCGATCTCAGCTCACTGCGACCTCCACCTCCCGGGTTCAAGCAAGTCTCCTGCCTCAGCCTCCTCCTGAGTAGCTGGGATTACAGGGGTGCGCCACTACCGCCCGGCTAATTTTTGTATTTTTAGTAGAGACAGGGTTTCACCATGTTGGCCAGGCTGATCTCAAACTCCTGACCTCAAACGATCCACTCGCCTCAGCCTCCCGAAGTGTTGGGATTACAGGCGTGAGCCACTGCGCCTGGGCAATTCTAGCTAATTTTCTTGCCCTGTCCTCCTCCATGTGTCGTCTTCCTCTTCCTACCAACTCTCCTCATGAAAGTAGAGATGGCTGCCGTAATTCCAAGTGTCATGTTTGCAAGTCACGCCATCCAGAGACAGAGAACCTTTGTCCTAGTATTCCAAGCCACGGTCTCAAGCTCATTCACATGTCCAGCCTTGAATCAGTTACAGTGGCTAGAAGATGAGAATATGTTCATTGACTTAGCTTAGATCACATGCTCATTTTTGGTACTTGGGTAGAATTGGTTTCCCCAGAACAGCATGGATTCCTGTGGGGGCTCTTGGAAGGGAGGAGGTAGATCTATAACAGTATGTGTCCAACAAAAAGTATCCCCAGTGCTCTACATACATTCCCATTAATTCTCCCTAGAGCCCCATGTGAATTCTTCTGATGGTTTATGGAAATGTGGAGTTAGCAAGTGATTCTAAAACTTGTGCCTGTGGTAAGCACATAGCTCCTTCAGAGAAAAAACAAATGAATCCTTTTGGTGGAGCAAATATACCAACTAATTTCATTGAGATGTCAAAGTGAGCCAAACCAAGGCTAGAGATGGTGGTCACAATACCAGAAACCACCGTAGGAAGATATGGAAGGACCCCACACCGTTTCCTTAGTGTCCTATTTTTACCTTGAGAATGAGGTAGCCTGTCACTGGATCTTCTCCCAACGTCCCTAAATGCTAAAAATATAAGCAAAACAAAGCAAAACTGTTTGCATGACTCAATGACTCTTGGTGTCACCTTTTCAGTGTGGCTTTGGTTTGCAAAATACAATTTTCAGAGGTCTTCACTTTTTACCAGGTACCCATAACTCAGCATTTATTTTGCCCTCTATTCCTCTTTGGATTAGAAAGTTGGGATGAGGTGTAAAGATATAAATTTGTAATTACCCGCTTCACCATCTTTCCAATGGAAAGATGGTGAAGCGGGTAATTACAGAGAAAGATTGGCTGCTTAATTATTGTTACCTGCAGGGAACCTGTGTTGTCTTTCTGCAGCTGTTCCTATAAATAGACTATATACAGGAATCCACCCCAGGGCAGAGTTCCTCTTTGCTTAATTTAAATTGCTGGTTTGAGGTAGTTATTTTTGAAACCCTTCTCAGGTTGATTTCCCCCTTAATCCCTATGCTTTCTTCCCTCATCTGCCAAATTATATGTAATGCATGGCAGCTAGAGTGCTTTTGGCATTACATGAGCCTGAGAACTTGAACTTTGATTCAAATGTTAATTTATTGTGGACAAATTTATTGTGACAAATGGTCCTCTCCCTGTGTAAGTCCTTCTGTGGACTCTGGCTCTGGCTCCACCGTCTCTGTGGCTCCTGCTGCATTTCCATAGCATGCCACGTGCCTCCCACCCCCACCAGTTTTGTTCTGAGCAGAGCCCGGCCAACTTCAAAATATACAGAGCAATTCTTTGGGCCGACGTTGTTGGGTTTTAGTGATATCTGGGACTTTTCTTTCTTTCTTCCTTTCTTCCTTCCTTTCTTTCTTTCCTTTCTTTCTTAACTTTCTTTCCTTTCTACCCTTCCCTTTCTCCTTCCACTTCTGCTTCTGCCTCCGCCTCCCCTTCCCCTTCCCTCCTTCCTTCCTTCCTTCCTTCCTTCCTTCCTTCCTTCCTTCCT
>NW_012101399.1:3132932-3144658 GCF_000951045.1 Mandrillus leucophaeus | reverse complement strand
AGTCTCGGCTCACTGCAGGCTCCGCCTTCCGGGTTCAAGCAGTTCTCTGCCTCAGCCTCCCTAGTAGCTGGGATTACAGGCACTGTCATCATGCCCAACTAATTTTTGCATTTTTAGTAGAGATGGGGTTTCACCAACTTGGCCAGGCTGGTCTTGAACTCCTGATCTCATGATCCACCTGCCTCAGCCTCCCAAAGTGCTGGGATTACAGGCGTGAGCCACCACACCTGGCCTATCTGGGATTTTTCGTTCCAGGTGTATTTGGCATAAAATTATAAAAAACATACAGTAACAAAAAAGTTACTCTATTGTTTTTCTTTTTAATGTTAAATACTTCCTTATTTTGTTATTTATGGGAGAACCTCTCATAAATTCATCTTAGTCTCTCTTTTTTTGGCTTTTCGTAGCCAAAAACTTGTTTTAATAGGATCAGTAAAAAAGGATATGTTTGTGGGTTCATATAAATTGCTAGTAATTAGTAATAATGAATTTCTTAATTACTAGCCCTTCCCAGTTCTCTTTTTTTTTTCCTCCCCCCAGTTCTCTTTAAACCAGACTGACTACATGTAGTTTCTGTTGCCTCTGCAAGACCTACTGGATGTTCTAGACTAGAATTGGAGGACATTTGTTTAAGTTGCTGAGATTTCAGTAAGGACACCAACCTTTATAAGACATAATGTGCTGGAGTGACCCCTTAATAGGAAGAATGAAATGTCCTTTCCACTCATTATCAGGGGCAGGCATATATGTAAGCATTTATTAGTATTCTGAAGTGTGATTGAGTATCAGCACACTGAAGTTATATAAAACTGACTTCTACCTTGGAAACACCTAGGCCCAGATGAATTTAGTTTTACCATTTAGTTCTGGTAATATTAGGAAAAGTAATACAGACACATGTGTGCACACACACATATCCCACACACTCCTATGCTCAGAAATTTGAAAGATTTTTAGTACTCGTGATAGTGATCAGATTGGAAGCCATGGGGATTAGCATTCTGCTGTTGGGTGGCACCATGCACATTAGTAGCAGGGTAGAATGCTGCCTCTGTAGGGTGCCTCTGTTTCCGCTTGGTAGATTTTCACATTGAGCCAAAGGGAAACTGTAGTATTTCTTGTCTGTTTCCTGCATGTTAATTTGATCCTGCTGTTATAGTAGCATGTCTGTTGGAACGAGAATTAAGAACGTGGAGGCCACTTTTAGCAGGTTATGTTATACTGGCAGCCTGTGATTTACAAGTGGGTTGTGTTCTTTTCTTTATATGTCAGTATTGAATGTCTGAATGAAATTTCCTCCCGTACTTGCCTTGTTAGACGTGGTGATTGAGTTCTTTCACATCAAATGCAAAACATTTTTAAGTAACCATAGCAAGTTTCATAATCTCTGAGCTTCAATTTTCTTATGTTAAAGTGGGAATAACACTATCTACCTCATAGAGTTATTGTGAGGGTTAAATTAATATAAAGTTCTTGGTATGGTGTCTGATATGTGGCAAATAGATAACAAATGTTAGCAACATCATTTTTGATCATCTTCGAGGAAGCAGGTTCATATAGACTGACATTGGTACACAAGGGCTGAGGGAAAGTGGAGTTGGGTTGGTTTTTTTTTTCCCCCCCGGAGTTTTGCGACTCTCTGCTGGGGAGAAGACCATGGCTTTCTAGTGGCTTTTTCTGTAGGTGGACTTTACTAGGGAGGATGGACTGGGAAGGAGGTTCATTTGTGGCAGCAGGTTGGCAAATGGGGCAGCAGCTGCAGCCAAGTCAGAGGCTCCTGAAGTAGTTCATAGGTAGGAGAGGTTATGACATTTTTTAAGGCTGGTGAGAGTCATTTGGAACTACCAGTGTTGGATTTCTGCAGTAGTGCCAAGAACCTATTTGAAATTATTTTGCTCATTTAAATTGACCCCTTTTCCTCTCTCCTACAGCTGGAGACCATGGCCAAAATGGAGGTGAAAACATCACTTCTGGACAATATGATTGGAGTTGGGGATATGGTTCTTTTAGAACCTCTCAATGAGGAGACCTTCATCAACAACCTCAAGAAGCGCTTTGACCACAGTGAAATATATGTAAGTACACATGAAGGTCATCTGTAGTGTTTAGACTTTGTATTTTGTACCAGAGAGCTGTCTTTTCTTCCTCAGACTCTTCTTTCTTTTTTCTCTCTGTTTGAGTCCAGTGATATTTGCTTCTGCCCTCATAAAGAGTTGAGTTTTTTCTGATTTGGCGCATGAGTAATGTGGATTAGACAAGTCAGTCTGCTTTCTATGATCAACTGTGTGCAACTATTGTAGTGGATATTGGGGGCATTCTAAAGCAAGTAGGATATTGCCCTCTGAGGAATTTAGAAGGAATTTTGAAATCCATAGGCATCTTCTTGGATACCTTCATAAGATTAACAAAGTCTAATCAGGGAGAAGCTACTCATTGAAATGCAAGACAGTAAACTGTCAAAAAAGACATAAACTTTCTCGACATCTGTAGTTAGTAGGGACAGGAGCAGATTATCAGATAATAATATGTGCTTGGTCCCTGAAGATTTGGCCATAGTCATGTCCTGCTATACAAAAGTCTATTGCCATATACAAAAACAGAAGCATAAATATGTATATGCAATAATAGGAGAAAATTTCCTGTTGTAAAACGTCTTTATAAAGGATTTCACAGGGTCAGGTTCTCTAAATATTTTTTAAACATGAATAAAAAATACATTTATTTGCATAAATAATGTATGCTTTCTGGAGTTTGCATAAAGCATCTGTAGAAGTAAAGGTGTACTGTTAATTAACCAAAGAAATGAGGCATTGATTCCCTGTACCTGCAGCTGAGAAGGAAACAGAATGTATTGGATGGGAGGAGTTTTAGTGGACTCTGCCTCACTTCCTGAGTTCCTTTCCTCCTTTTTAAAATGTGCATCTGTGCATGGAGAAGAACTGGATTATTGGGCATGCTTAATATTTTTCTGTCTATCATTCTAGGGAGGAAGTATAAATAAATAAAAGAGATAATATACAGTGATACAAGTAGTATCAGTTGTAACTTTTGTGGAACTAATATGTTTTGTAAAATTATATGCAAATTATCAGCTATATTATTTTGTATCATAGATAGCTCTCTTTTCTAGATAGCCAACTCTCTTCATCTGTTGGAGCTGTGATACCAAAATACCATAAGCTAGGTGGCTTATAAACAACAGAAATGTGTTTCTCAACAGTTCTAGGGTCTGGGAAGTCCACGATGGAGGGGCTGGCACATTCGATGTCTGGTGAGGGTCTGCTTTTCGGTTCATCGATGGTGCTTTCACACTGTGTCCTCACGTGTCGGAAGAGGAATACTCCTTCATGAGGGCACTAATCCCATTCACGAGAGCTCTTCCTTATGACCTAGTCACCTCTCAAAGCCCCACCTCCTAGAACATGACATTGGTGACTAGCTTTCAGTATATAAACTTTAGGGAGATGAAAACATTGAGACCACAGCACCAACCATGTTTCAAGGATGATTTTGAGTATGTTATTTATGAGAGAGTAGTCGTCATCTAGGAATTGACCTTTTCGTTCTTCTCAATTTGTATTGGTGGAGGTGGGGGAAGGTTGATGGTAATATGAGGCATGTGAATACTGCTTTTCGAGTCTTAATTTGATAACTGGATACTAAACTGAAGTGTGTTTACAGTTCAGAGATACGATTATTTAAAGTGCTGATCCAAATGGAAAAGGTATAAAACGCTGCTGCAGAGCAGGGGATGGCATTGTTTGGCTTGGCAGTGCCGCCTGGTGTCACCTTCCCTCCAAGTGTAGCGGTTCTGCTTTCAGGTGGGAAAGCTGGGGGTTCTGCAGCTTTAATTGAAAGTGTGGTCTGATATCAAATAAAAGACAGACTTTAAACATTGGTCTTTGAGATGGAGATAGGCAGAATCAATTATATTGTAACTAATGTTACGGATCATTTTTCTTTTTGGCTCTGAGAAGCACAATTCACTTTTAAATGGAGAGTAGAACATTACGTGCATTCAAATACCTGATTTGTTGTGGCCACTAAAAATAAAACAATCACCTTTTTAACAGAATGCCAAGTGTTAACATTCATGAGTCTTTAGCAGACGAAATGTCTGGATTTCAGCTCTATGTAATTTTATTTTCTAAACGCCCTTTCTGGTTATAAAACAAAAGCAGAAAATTGATTTCCGCTTCCAGATAGTCATATCAATTAATGTTTTTTATGAGATGTGTGCCTTTGTAATGTGTATAGTATGATCCTTTTGTAAAAGGTGTGTGTGGGGGTTTATGAATATATACATATGTTTGTATGTATTTGTATGTACAGAGAGACAGGCGTGTTACCTTTGGGTACCATAGTGGGGTGGGTTGGGATAGGGCATGGGGACAGGGAAGGTTATTCTTTTAGACCTCTGTATTGTAGGACTTAAGTCAAGCATATATTGCTTTTGTAATTTAAAAAAAAAAGCTGCATGATAAATTTGATTACCGCGCTGTCCAGCCCCACATGCCATGTATCCTTCCCTGGGGAAATCTCTTTCTGGCTCTTATTCTGATAATACTTCTGCTTTGCTTTTGTTCATGGGTTGCTGCAAAATTGTCTAGCTTGGTGCCCAAGGCTAAGTTAATATGACATGTAACATTTTACTCTCTTGTACTTCTCTCTGTTTTTCAGTTCTTTCCAAGAAAATGAAGATGCAGTTTAAAAAAAAAAAATCTTTTATGGTCTTATAGCTTCATTTTATGTTATAAAAGTGGGTGACTGTCTAGGGATAATCCATCATGTGAGCATATTGAACAGTGTTGTATGTTCACAGCTATGTCTAATAAGGGGGCCAGTGAACAGAAAGACCCTTGCCCCAGACTTTTGAACTCTGGGGACACCCATAGCCTCAGCAATCTCCTATGTGAACCAGCTCTAAACCGGGGGGTTCAGTTCTAACATCCTGCCATCCATCTCCTCTTCCACTCCCTCCCCCAACATATCTAGAAATGAAAAATAGTCTGTACCTTCCCAGAGCTCTCATGAAGGATTGCTTTGCCCCTGGGAATGAGTTATCGACTCTCTAAAACATCCACAACCCCTAGTGATCCTCTGGATCTGCAGCAGCTGACCCTGGAAGCAGACTATTGTCATCCTGTCGTAATAAACCTGAAGCTCTGGGTAGAACGAGGCATTCTGGAGGTAGTCGGAAATGTCAGGTGTGTGCTTTTTGCAAGTGGCCATCACACCCATATCTATTCACCTGAAAGTCCAGAAGTCATTTTGCTTTCAGAATTGGTTTGATTTAGTGACTCATTGGTATCACTAAGGA
The DNA here is from genome assembly GCF_000951045.1 of Mandrillus leucophaeus. Taxonomy (NCBI): domain Eukaryota; kingdom Metazoa; phylum Chordata; class Mammalia; order Primates; family Cercopithecidae; genus Mandrillus; species Mandrillus leucophaeus. The sequence goes on along the minus strand of NW_012101399.1, from coordinate 3,139,338 downwards.
CTTTGTGACTTACTGTCTGCTTTGCCTTCCTTGGCTGTTTCTTCGTTCTGAGGCTTCATAGTAGCAACCAGCTGCAGCGTTCCAGGCTTTGCATTCCCGCACCGTGCTGGCTAGAAGAGGCAGTGCTTCTCTTCTGGCATTCCAAGTCAGAGTCCTGAGATTTACCCTGGTTAGGCTGCTGGAGTCACACTCCCTCCTCAAACCATTGACTGTGGCCTGGCAATGGCATGACCTGAGCGACTTAAGAAAATGGTGTTTAAGATTGGAGTTGAACCAGGTTTTTCCAAAGTAGATAGGCTGTATGTGAGGGAGTGGGTTCCCATCCAAATGTATCTAGACACACACTAAGAAGAGAAAAGGGGCAATGGATGCCAAGGAGCCCACTCACTGTGAACTCCTCACCGGTTTGGTAGAGAATTCTGTAATGAAGTGGCTTTTTTGATGTTGCTGTCATGTTAAAGGATGTGTCCATGGGAAGCGTTGGTCACTTGAGTTCTAGGTTTCAAGTGCACCCAATGGCTTGCTTCTCAGACTTTTCTACTGGTAAACTTCTAATGGCAGAGAAGAGTAAACAGCTTCCCCCAGGGACTCTGGAGCATGGTTTAAGTCTGTCTGCTTTAGGGAAGTTTTGCTGAAATCTTTACTTTCAAATGTAATTCAAAGCTTTATTCTGCTCTCTAGTGCAGATGGGTTGTTTTGAACTAATATACCCCTTGTAACCCTTCTTTGAGTAAGTTGCATGCTCCAGAAATATCTGTTCTTCACTTTGAGGTGGGTTGACACACTTGCTTAAATAGCACTGGATTGGTTCGTAGCCATTTGTGGCCTGGTTGAGTCTCTAAATCTGGGACAGTGGCAGATAGTGACGCGGTCTTCGCAGTTAGGGCTTTGGGCTATTCAGTTGGAGATGGAGGAGGATCAGGTGAGATGAGATGGGGGAAATGCTGAAGTGATGGTGCAGCACACAGGGTCAGAGACTCTAGTTGCTTTTTATTCCTCCATCTTGGCGGAGTGTGGTTCAAGCTGGGCCCAGCAGCAGGACGTGCCATTTGGTCTGGCAGGCTCTGTGGGGTCAATGGCTGGGAAATGCTGGTCGTGACATTCCTGAGCACTGCTTTTCTGTTTGCTTTTTGTCCTTTGTCAGACCTTCTTCCGGCCTCCCCTCCCCTGCCCCCAGGCCAGATGGATGGTAGCAGGATTTCATGTGGACTTTTATTGTGATGTAGGAGATGGCAGAGCTGAGATCCGGCCAGACATGTTCTGTTTTTAGGGTGACTGGTCAGGACTGTGGTTCTATTCAGGAACAGGAAAGCTACAATTTAGGCAAGAACAAGGCCCAGTACAAATTTGGAAACCAGAGAACCAAGGTGTCTGTTCTCTGACGAGAAGTATATTTGGTGCTGACCTGTAAATTTAGTTTGTTTTCTATCTGAATTGCAAGGTTGGAGAATCATTAGATATAGGGACCTGAGTTAGTCTAATTTTTGGATCTTGTGTTAAACTAATTGTAGTTTAAGAGTGACTACTTTAAAAGTATAGGAAAAGTTGTCTTAAGTTTTAGAAGTTAATAATAGAATTAGGATTCCCAGAAGGATGAGATTAGATACTTTTATGAAAGATACTCAAGATATAAGTGCCATATATTTGATTTAAAATATTGTAAAGTTAATGAAAACAATACAGATTAACACATTTATTTGAAATTTCAAACCCACTTTTCATTTATACACATGAAAATTCCACCCTATGGGTATAATCTCTATTTCTGGGAATCTGGCATAGATGGAGTAGTCGTTTTCTCTTGCTACAAAACAAAGTGTGCAGACTTACCAACTTAGAATAACATACGTACATTATCTTGCTATTCCCGGGGTCAGGAGTTGGAGTCTGGCTTAGCTGAGTCCTCTATTCAGGATTTTCCCAGCTGTAGTCAAGGTTTCAGCAGGGCTGCAATCTTATCTGAGGCTTGAACCTTTTGCAGGCTCATGGTGGTGGTGGCGGAGAGCAGGACTGGAGTTCAGACGACCACTTGAGTGTTATTCCTGCTGCTCAGCCCTGTTCTCCAAGTTTTATTCCTTATAAAATTTTCCTTTAAAGGTTTTTTTAAATTACAAAATAACAAATGCTTTTGGAAAAAAAAGTGTCAAATAGTACAGCCAGACATGTCATAAAAATGTAGTTTTCTTCCTTCAGTACCACAGGCCCATTCCCAGAGTGAACAGTAATTAATAGAATGATGTGTAATCTTCAAGATTATGTTGGGTGATTAAAAACTAATTTTCTTGTTCTAGAGTTGGAAGTAGGAGGAGGTTCTCTTTTATCTAGACGGGCAGACCTTTACCCAGGTAATCCAGACCCAACAGAGTTTACGTGGAACAAGAGCAATCTTTAATGCCACCTTTAATCCCACCTGGATGAGGTAGGGAAGGAAGGAGGAGGGATCCCAGCCCTGTTAACATGGAATGCCTAGACTTGGTTGTATGTGAGTGGTTTACCATCAGTAGTGCTCAGCTTACTCTTATCGCTGCCAGGGTAGACCATTAAGGTAAACATTGAGAACAAATTGTGTGTGCCTTCCAGAGTGTAGCTTTGGTGTTGGAAATGGAGGCACAGCTTTAGAAGCCTAGATAAAGCTGTTGAAAAACAGCAAATCATGAGGGTGAAGGGAAATGTGTCTAATTTCTGAGCACAGTCTATCTCTTGGACAGTCATTTTTGCTAATAACTTGCCAGCTTTAACTCACGCAAACTTTCCTACAACCTTTTGTGATTGGAAAATTTCTTCCTCTTAGAATTTTCTTTTTTTTTTTTTTATTATTATACTTTATGTTCTAGGGTACATGTGTACCACCTGCAGGTTTGTTACACATGTATACATGTGCCATGTTGGCATGCTGCACCCATTAACTCATCATTTACATTAGGTATATCTCCTAATGCTGTCCCTCCCCTCCACCACAACAGGCCTTGGTGTGTGATGTTCCCCTTCCTGTGTCCAAGTGATCTCATTGTTCAATTTCCACCTATGAGTGAGAACATGCGGTGTTTGGTTTTCTGTTCTTGCGATAGTTTGCTGAGAATGATGGTTTCCAGCTTCATACATGTCCCTACAAAGGACATGAACTCATCCTTTTTTATGGCTGCATAGTATTCCGTGGTGTATATGTGCCACATTTTCTTAATCCGGTCTATCATTGATGGACATTTGAGTTGATTCCAAGTCTTTGCTGTTGTGAATAGTGCCTCAATAAACATACGTGTGCATGTGTCTTTATAGCAGCATGATTTATAATCCTTTGGGTATATACCCAGTAATGGGATGACTGGGTCAAATGGTCCTCTTAGAATTTTCAAAGTTGACACATATTTGTTGTTTACCAAACTTAGAGAGTTTTTTCATCATGGAGGCACTGTATAGGACTTGAAATATTTGTATAATACTTACAGTGCATTAACTTAAATATTCTGGTTGAAGCTAAACCTAAGGTTTGATTTGTAAGAAATTAAAACCTGACGTCAGATCTTTTGGAAGCAGTATGGTGGCACTAAGAAGCAAAAACTTAATGTCTAGTCCTGGCCCTGCCACTTAGTGAGACCTGGGACAAGTTAACTCCTTGGAGACTGTTTTCTTATTGGTGGGTAAAATGATAAATGATAACAAAGGACATTTTTTATTTCCTTATTGATACCAGCTGCTGTTCTAAGCACTTTACATGTATTATTTAATTTTCACTAGAGTCCTATGTACTGTAGGTTTTTAAATTATCTTCATTTTACATATGAGGAAACTGAGGCTCATAAAGGCTAAGTAACTGTCCAAGGTCACATAGTGAGTAGGTGATGGAGCTGAAATTCACACCCAGAAAGTCCAGCTGCAGAGTCCATGCTCTTAATGATAGTCCTGCTAACTTTCCATGGTTGCTGTGAGCATCAAAGGATACTACTGATACAGAAGCCCTTTCAATTTTCAAAATAATTGGGTATGATATTGAAGAATGTGTAGGTTTGGAACAAGGCAATCTGAAAATGACCTGGACAAATAATTGAAATGATAATCAGTATTCCTGCCATGTGTTGAGCTGCTCAACAGTGCAGTGACATGAACCAGCGTGACATGGAGCAAGGACATTCATTTCTAAAGTCAAAGGTGATCATTACATGGTGCTCTCAAGTCAAAGGAAAAGTGATAGCAGCCGTGACAATGATTTTTCCCCACTGTGGGGGGTGGGAGAAGATACTGGGAGGAGATTATATTTCATCATGTTCACAGGATGGCAGGTAACTGACAGCTGCACATGGTCCTTCGCCTTTATGAGCACAAGAGAGAGGAGGAAGAGAAAGCAGTTCAGTAGAGAGGACACATGGCCAGTTAATTCTGTGGCCAGTTCAACTGTCCCCTCTACACATGCATCTGTGTCTGTTGTATATCCATAGTGCAGAAAAATTTTAATAATCCTAATTTCTAAAGAGAGGCTATTTTGTTGTTCAAATTCTGCTTTGGAAGGAGTGGAGGGTGAAATGACATGGCATACTGGGAAAGGTGTGAGCTTTTGGCTGACAGACCTGTTTGAACCTTGGTGACTTACAGTCACTGTGACCACTGTAAGGAATAGAGGTTCTCTCACCCATAAATGGTCATCATGGTACTTATCTTGTTGAGTTGTGGTAGGGATTAAGGGACATCTTAGTCCAGTGCCTATCATGTGATGGAAGTGGAGTGCATGATAGGTGCCCCGACTGTCTGAAAAACTTGGAAATCAGAATCACTTTTCTTCAGGGTTTCAGACATTGATATATTCTTTTTTTTTTTTTTTTTTTGAGACAGAGTCTTGCTCTGTCCCCCAGGCTGGAGTGCAGTGGCACCATCTTGGCTCATTACAATCTCCGCTTGGCTCTTTACAACCTCCGCCTCCTGGGTTCAAACAATTCTTCTGCCTCAGCCTCCTGAGTAGCTGGGATTACAGGCACATGCCACCACACCTGGTTGATTTTTTTTGTACTTCTAGTACAAACAATGTTTCACCATTTTGGCCAGCCTGGTCTTGAACTCCTGGCCTCAAGTGATCCGCCAGCCTCGGCCTCCCAAAGTGCTGGGATTGTAGGCGTGAGCCACCAAGCCTAGCCAAGACCCTGATATTTTCATTAGTTAGATTCTTTCTCTTCTCCCCTTCCCTGCCTACTTGTTTCCCTCTTTCTGTATTCCTTTTATAGCAGTTCCTGTGTTTCATAGCAGGTTTCATTTTTGTTACATTACTACTTTCAGTTAACCATAGAAATATTATTTTAAAGATGTATTGCAAGTATTATCCCTTTAACACAGGACCATGCTGTATCTTAGTTAAGAGAGTTTTATAAAGTCTGGAGAATGGTATATATTTGGAAAATACTTGTCTCGTGATACAGTTTGTCTCAACGAAGATATGGCAGTATTGTATTATCCTGCTCTAAAATAAAGACTGCCTGAGGTGATATTTTTAGCCAGTATTTCAGCGTGGCATTGAACTCATATATAGTTCTTTAATTCATAGTCTGAAATGACTGGCTGCAGCCCAGGAACAAGAGTATAATATGATGGTAGTGTAGGCACGTCTTGGACTAGGCAGCAGAGACTGTGCCTGACAAACTTGCGGCCACCGTCAGCAGCCACGGTTTATGGGACGTCCTGGCCTCTGAATGAGTTCCTGACCCAAGGCCAGTGATTTAAGGCACAACTTAGATAAAAAGATGAGCAAGGCTAGATTCTTTCCTCAAACTTTGAATTGAGAAATACTGAAAAAAAAAAAAATCAATGGGATCCAGATGCTGGGGGTGACGAAGTCGAGAGGAGGACGTGATAGGCCACAGGCAAAACAGAACGTATTAATAAGAGGCTTTGAAGTGGACAGCTGATGGAGTAGAAAGTGAGGGAAGCAGCTCGCAGCAGGCATGAAAGAAACAAGGAGGGAAGCAGAGACATGGGCAGGGGCGAGGCTCGTTGATGCCAGAACTGGAGAGGAAATCTTCACAAACTTGGGTTGTGTTGGTTCATAGAGCTGTCCTGGACCCATAATCACCCTCAGGTCCCAGGTTTGTTATAGCTTGGAATAGTTGTCAGTGGTTCCTACGTGAGTTCATTAACACAGGAAATGGACCTAGATGCCAAGCAGCTGAAAGAGCCTGACCAAGTCACTGTTCCCTGTCCTGTTGTCATAGTCTTTGATGCAGAGCTTTGGGATGAAACTCTGCTTCTGCCACTGATTTAGAAACCTTGGGCAAGTTATTTAAAACCTTCTGATGTTTCCAGTTCTTTCCCCCTGTAAAATTAGGCTATTAGCATCAATTTTGTATATCTATTACATATGCATCACAAATATGTTTCTGAGGCTGGAGACATGAGATGCATATACTGAATTACATTTTTTTAAAAA
>NW_012101399.1:3095502-3132477 GCF_000951045.1 Mandrillus leucophaeus | reverse complement strand
TCTCGGCCTCCCAAAGTGCTGGGATTACAGGCTTGAGCCACCGCGCCCGGCAACATATGACATCTTAATGTCTTGTGATCAAATTCCCAGGGTCTGAGACCCAAGGAGGAAGTAGATTCCTCATATTGGAGTGAATAGCATGTTGTCATTTTTGAGGATTCCCACTGGTTTGTCTTGTATAGTCATTTTCTTAGTATCTTAGACTTTTAATATTAGTTTTATTAAGACATGCCTTATGTGCTTATCTGAAAACTCATCAATTTCCTGTATACAAAGACCATTTTGGGTTGGGCGCTGTGACTAACGCCTGTAATCCCAGCACTTTGTGAGTCTGAAGCGGGCCAGTTGCTTTAGTCGAGGAGTTTGAGACCAGCCTGGGCAACATGATGAAACCTCGTCTCTATCAAAAATACAAAACTTAGCCAGGAATGGTGGCGTGTACCTGTGTTCCCAGGTATTCAGGAGGCTGAGATGGGAGGATGGCTTGAGCCCGGGAATCGGGGCTGCAGTGAGCCAGGATCACATCACTGCACTCCAACCTGGGTGACAGAGCTAGGTCCTGTCTCAAAGCACAAAACAAAACAAAACAGACCATTTTATAAAAGTTTTCAAGATGCTGGTATGGTAGGACTCATTAATGAATTTAGCCATGATATTAACATATTTTATATAGACTTTCAAGTCCTGATTTGGCTCTTTACAGTAGCCAATAGATTCCAGCAGAGCCCAGCTAAATTTATATAATTATAATAGGTAATATTTATGGAATGCTTGCTGTGTGTCAGGTTCTGTGTTTGGTGTTTTGACACACAACCTCATTTAATCCTCAGAATTAGATGAGGGAGGAGCTAGAATGCTTCTTCTTGTAAAGATGAGGAAACTCAGGCCAGGTGCAGTGGCTCACGCCTGCAATCCCAGCAATCTGAGAGGCCGCGGCAGGATGATCACCTGAGGTCAGGAGTTCAAGACTAGCCTGGCCAACATGGTGAAACCCCCTCTCTACTGAAAATACAAAAAAATTAGCTGGGCGTGGTGGCGGGCACCTGTAATCCCAGCTACTCGGGTGGCTGAGGTAGGAGAATTGCTTGAACCAGGGAGGCAGAGGTTGCAGTGAGCCGAGATCGCACCATTGCACTCAAGCCTTGGCAATAAGAGTGAAACTCTGTCTCAAAAAAAAAAAAGAGATGAGGAAACTGGGGACGTGGAAAAGTTAAATAATGTGCCCATGTTCACACAAAACTGAAGAATTTTGCCAGCTAATTTGGAGCCAAGGCTTACACAGTATTTCAAATACATTGAAGAATTATTATTATGACACGACCAAGGTGGAATCTGAGTAAAGAGCTTAAACATCATACTTAGGTCAGAATAATCTGCGTTCAAAATCCCATCAGTTTCGTCATCTAAGCCCCTCACCCCCACTGACTTTTCACTTCAAAACTGCTTTTGGACTCAGAATCCTAATGTGAAGTTCAAAGCCCTCTACAGTCTTTTTTTTTTCCTGGCTTGTCTTTAGTAAGAATTTTTTATTTCAGTCGTAATTACTCAGGGGATGTCTTTGTTTTAGGGAAGCTGTTCCATTCTCTGTCTTTGGTATGTGTTTGGGTAGGCCTTTGTGCCTCTCCCGTGTTTTAATCTGTATTGTAGCACGTGTCAGACTTCCCTTCCTTTTTAAGGCTGAACAATGTTCCATTGTATGTATCTACATTTTCTTTATCTATTCATCTGTTGCTGGACACTTGGGTTACTTCCCCCTCTTGGGTATGGTGAATAATGCTGCTACAGACATGGGTGTGCAGATACCTGTTTGAGTCCCTGGCAAATTATACTTAAAAATATATATATTTTGAAGAAGATAACTTAGCTTAAAAAAGAAGAAGAAGAAAGAAAGGTGGTGGCTGAGTGGCATTCAGTTATCACCTGAAACCTAACATCTTATGTCACTCTTTGGGGGAACTTTACTTTGCCCAAATCATGCCCATCCTTTTAGACCGCTCAAGCTCTCTGTCTTCTCTGGAGCTCTCTTGGACCTCTGCAGTTCATAGTGACCTTTCTTTATCTAACCCTGGAGCGCTCGTTAGACAGTAAGATAATCAGACTAATGGCTCATTTAGCCAGGAATCACATTCTGTTTCATCTGTTTTAATGTCTAGAATAATTAACTCTTAAATTTTATGTTTTTCTATCTAAAAGACTCACTTCCTAAGCTATATTATAAACTCCCCAGGCACACAGACAGTGGGAACTTCAATATCTTTCCTGCCATGCCCAACATGATGTTTTGCATAAAGTTAGCCCTTAATAAGTGTGTTGCTTGCATGTAAAATGGTTTGTAGCCTAAACTCACTCTATCAGTCAGTGCGATTGTGCAGCCTTGTGATGGGTTATTCTTACCTGAATCCTGGCCCATCCTGGATTTGAACTATAGGTTGGTGCAAAAGCAATTGTGATTTTTGCGTTGAAAGTATTGGCAAAAACTGCAATTACTTTTGCGCTAGCCCAATGCTTTAGAGGCAAAAGTAACATGACTTGGAGACTCTTGGAGATGCAGAAGATTCCTATACCTTCTTTAATATTTCTTTGATGTTATTTTAGACTAATTCATATTAAGATATTTAAATAAATGTTGCCTTTACATCGCCACGTTCCTGATTTATTTCTCTGAAGCTAAAGAATGATTGTGATTGAATCTTTTCTGGTGAGATCAAACATTTTCCCTGTAACTAGAAGATCTTTTCCATTCCTGTTTTGTTTATTTCTGGTGGTAGAAGGATTTCTTAGGTGGTAAAATGGGAAGCTTTTGCCTAACAGAGGAGTGCTTTATTACACAAAGGTTGATGATGCTTTGTATGGCATTGTGCAATGCAAGTTTCCTCCATTCTTGTGTGCTTTTTACCAAAGCTTCCCAGGCCTAACAGACGGCATGGATTGAGCTCTGATGAAAAGAGAACAGATTGTTGTCTCCTTGTCTTGATTTCACTTCTGCTAGCTAATGTGGTGGTATCACTTAACTTCTTTGTGCTCCTTTGTTATGGACATTAAGATAGAGAATTTGTATCTATCTCTTGGGGATTTGGGAGTAGTTTAGTAGAAAGGTGTGTAAGTGTATATTCTGTGCCAGCTGTTCAATAGGTTGAGGATGAGTTTTTCAGGAACTCCAGAGACATGTAAACAAATAACTGAAATTCATCTTGAAGAAAATAAGGAAGCAGGTAGGTAGACAGATTGGGTGCCTAGTTAGAGCCCAGCAAACAGAAGGTTTAAAAATAGGTTTTGGGAGAATTTCATATTTCAAAAAAAGCATCAAAGTACACAATGGCAAAAATAGGTCATTATGGGATTTTCTTACATGTATTTTATGGTTAATTATAAATTTTAATATATGAGAAACAGAAACGTAAACTTTCAGGATTTAGGGCTTCTAAAGATCTCTATCTTACTCTGGGAAGAATTATGATAGAAGAAATATGAAAACTATTCTGACTTTTAAAAAAGTTTTATATACAGACTTGGAAGTATTCTGACTGTTCTGTGTATGTGTGCTAATGTTTCATTTATCTGCCTTTGCGAAGAAATGTTACACATTATTGAGACTCACAGAATATTAAAGCTGTGCTAAAATATTTAACTTTTGGGTTCGATATCGTTCTAAAGTATATTGCGTGTATCCTTGTCATCAAAAACAGAGTACACTCATTTTGGCTATTGATTATTACCCTGCATTCCCAATTAGTGCCATAATAAAGCAGTCAGGGCCAGCTAAGCCATGGGGCTGTTGGGTCTTACTCCAAATATTTTTATACTTTTGAATTATCTTCATCACTTCACTTATTTTCTTCTTTCTTTGTCCCTCACTACTCTACCTTTTCTATTAGTGGCCATTGTTTCTCTGCTTGCAGAGGGAGTCTTAACCTGGTATATCACATGTATGCAGACTTTGATGTGCATGTGTGTTTTTCCAAAGAGAAGAGTCATTGCTTCTGTTGGTATCTCAAAGGGGATCAACTACTAAAGAAAGGTTAAGGAGTGCTGTGTAGCACAGGTTTTTAAACTCTAAGTTTCATATCATTAATTGCTTATGAAAATCATTTAGTGGGTTAGGGCCAACAGTTTTTTGTTTTTTTTTTTTTTTTGAGGCGGAGTCTCGCTCTGTCGCCCAGGCTGGAGTGCAGTGGCCAGATCTCAGCTCATTGCAAGCTCCGCCTCCCGGGTTTACACCATTCTTCTGCCTCAGCCTCCCGAGTAGCTGGGACTACAGGTGCTCGCCACCGCGCCCGGCTAGTTTTTTGTATTTTTTAGTAGAGACGGGGTTTCACCGGGTTAGCCAGGATGGTCTCAATCTCCTGACCTCGTGATCCACCCGTCTCGGCCTCCCAAAGTGCTGGGATTACAGGCTTGAGCCACCGGTTTTTTTTAAATTTTGTAAGAAATATTAGAATCGAACAAAAAATATGAATGTATCACATACAGTAAAGGGTACTTTTGGTTTTGTGAGGTTTTTATCTTGTTTATGTGTGTGCACATAGACATACATACACATGCCTGGTTGTGACAAAAATTTTATTTCTTATAATGAGTTGTAATCAAACATTTCAAATATACACAGCTATAGTACGGCCCTTTTTGCCTCTTCCAATTTTCTGATGTTGCTGCAGTTTTTCTGTAATCTATTGAGACTATGCCAAGTTTATTAGAAACATGGCTAAAATGAGAGTGAGACTAGAAGGAATTTTCTTTTGTTTCAGAATTAATTCCATAGGAGTATTTAAAGGGGAAGGTGAGGTAGAAGATGAGCCAGCAGCAGCACTAGGAGGTTATTGCAATTGAGAGTAAAACCTGGTCCTGTGAGTCTGGAAGGGAAGGGCTACAGACATTCGTTTTCAACCCTGGTTCCACATTAGTTTATGTTGGGTCTCTTTTAAAAAAGTACTGACCCCTGGCCCTTCCCTACATCATTGAAGTAGAATCTCTGAGGATTGGAGTTCTGAAAGAACTTTCTTATAGAATAAAACACGTGGCCTTTAGGTTATATTTTGACTACTCAAAGGCTTTTCTTTTGGCTTCTGAACTGTGGTCTGGAGAGTGGAGGTGGCTAGATCGAATGTCCTCCAGAAAAGACCTCTGTTTTCATGGTAATTATGCTAGGAACACTCAAGTAGTATTTGATTATTTACAAGACATCTGTTTTGGAATGCTAGAGATACTTGAAATAGGAAGGTCGAGATGGTTTTGACTTAAGAATGTTTGTGCATTCTTGATTCAGTGTCTGCCCTTGAGAAATGCAGTATAGCCTTGCTATCTGTATGTGCCAATTATAGAAAGGTAGAGCTTTTTTCTTCTCCCTTTTCCCTTTTTCTTGTCTTTCATTCTTGTTTGCTTCTCTTCCCTCCCATGTCTCTTTCCTTTCTTTTCCCTTCCTGGGTGTCAGAGGCTGGCCCCCTGAGCAGTGGCATGGAGGGAGCTTTCCATTGTCATGTTGGTGGTGGCGTGGACCTGAGGGCTTAGGGGAGCTGAGGTTCAGAAACGTGGAGGGGTGAGCCCAGAAATGGCTGGGCTGGTTACTTCATAATGGGTTGGTTTACCATCCTCTTTAGAGCGCGATGCAATAAGAAAATACCAACTGTAAATAGTATGCAGTTGTTTGTTAAAAAACAAGCATCTGATTCACAAGTCCAAATGTTAATTGATGTAAAAATGAACTGTCTGGTCACTATCGTTCTGATCCGTGAAAAGGAGATTTAATCTGGTGCTGTAGTCACCTGAATGTAGAATTGGTAGCTACCTAAAACTAGAGTAGAATTTTAAACCCCACCCAGCAATCAGCTGCTATCAGGAATGTCTTTCTGCGTCTCAGAGGAAGGAGAGTTGTGACTGTGAACATTTGAGTTATTCTACTGGGCCGTGTAGGAATATTTAAACTTTTGGCTAATGCACATAGAACTTCAAGGAAGAAATCCATAAACAGAAAGGTCATATACAGGACGAACCTGTTAGGAGTTCAAGGTTAGAGGATAAAGAGGATATCAGAACTGTATAAAGTGGAATGGAGAGAGAAAGCATAGTTTCTTTTAGTGTTTGCTTATTTAGGTGGATAAAATTTGTCCTGCTTGACACCATTTTTAGTTTGTTGAGTCATGTAGGTATTGATGAAAAGAGTCAAACTCTAAAATATTTAAAGAGATTTATTCTATGCCAAATTTGAGTGAGCGTGGCCCATAACACAGCCCTCCTTGGGAGATCCTGAGAACATACGCCCAAGATGATTGGGACATTTTAGGCAGACATGAGACTTCAGCCTAGGAAGGTGGAACAGCTCGAAGCAGGGAAGCTTCCAGGTTATAGGTAGATTTAAATTTTTTCTAATTGGCAATTGGTTAAAAGAGTTATCAATAGAAAGGAATGGGTGGGTTACTATAAGAGGTGGTGAAGGCCAAAGTTTTATCACACAGATGAAACCTCCAGGTACCCGACTTCAGAGACAATGGATTGTAAACGTTTCTTATCAGACTTAAGGTCTGTGTGGATGTTAATGCTGGAGAGGTATAATGAGGCATGTTCGACCCCCACTTCCCATCATGGCCTGAACCAATCTTTCAGGTTAAATTTTAGAATACCCTGGCTTAGGAGGAAGTCCATTCTGATGGTTGGGGGGCCTTAGAATTTTATTTTTGGTTTACATAGGTGTATCAGTTACTGTTGCCATGTAATAAACTACCTCTCGGAAATTTAAGGCTTACACCAATAGCCATTTATTTGCTCATGATTCTCTGGGATAGCAAGTTAGCCTGAATTTATCTTTGTATATTTTCTTCTAATCTCACCTGGAATCACTCATGTGGCTTTAGGCATCTGGTGTCCTTACTGGGGCTAGATGGTTTAAGATGGCCTCACTCATGTCTAATAGTTAGCAGTCTGTAGGTCAGGATACCTTAGCTCTCCACGGGACCTCTCTGACAGGCTAGCTGAAGCTCATTCACATCATGGCTTCCAGCCACAATCATAAAAAAGGAGACACATCCTAATACACAAATGTTTCTCAGGCCTCTACTTGTGTCTCATTTGCTAACGTCCCTTTGGTTAAATCAAGTCACGGGGACAAATTCAAATTCAAGGAGTGGAGAAATAAACTATCTTTAAAGTAACAAAGTCACATTTCAAATGGGAAGTGCATGCAGGGATGGAAAGAATTGTTCTGGCTGTTTTTACAGTCTACCAGCGTCAAACGACATTTAGGGATTTGTTCAATGGTAATGTTACTGGAAAGGAGTCCCAATCCAGACCACAAGAGAGGGTTCTTGGATCTCATGCAGGAAAGAATTTGGGGTGAGTTCATACAGTAAAATGAAAGCAAGTTTATTTAAAAAGTAAAGGAATAAAGAATGGCTACTCCATATGCAGACCCATTTCTATGGTTATTTCTTGATTATATGCTCAACAAGGGGCGGATTATTCATGCTTCTCCTTTTCAGATCATATAGGGTACCTTCCTGACGTTGCCATGGCATTTGCAAACTGTCATGGCACTGGTGGGGAGTGTAGCACTGAGGACGACCAGAGGTCGTTCTCATCACCATCTTGGTTTTGGTGGGTTTGAGCTGATTTCTTGACTGCAACCTGTTTTATCAGCGTCGTCTTTATGACTTGTATCTCATGCTGACCTCCTCCCTCACCCTGTGACTTAGAATGCATAGTCATCTGGGAATGCAGCTCAGTAGGTCCCAGCCTTATTTTACCCAGCCCCTATTCAAGATGGGGTTGCTCTGGTTCAAACACCTCTGACAGTATCACATGGCATACAGGCTAATTAAAATACTAAGCACTGAGTATATTTGGTGTTATATTTCAATGCAGGAGTAATTATATGTGTTTCAGTGGCTTGTACCCTCCAATTAGTGATGAACATACCCCATGTGATCGGTCATTTAGTTAACAAATATTTATTTTACATCATGGTGGACCAGACACTGTTCTAGGTGATGGAGATGCAGCTGGGGGAAAACAAATACACGTAATTCAGTATGTATGACAGTCACATGGAACAAAGAGGAACTTACAACTTATTACTATGGTTTTTGATTTTGAATTGAGGCAAGAGAGTTTGTTCTCTATGCAAGAATGCCACAGAGGAAGATTTTCATCAAGAATTTAGCCACTGTGAAGTTTGGTTTTAAAGAGCAACTCAGTAAGTGGTTTCTCTGCTAATAGCAAATCAATGTATTTTAGAAACTGTTATATTCAAGAAATTACCTAAAAAGGGAGAAGGATTCAAACAGTACTTTTCTGCTTAAAGAAGGCTGATTTTTTAACCAACAGATGTTCAAGAAATAACCAGTGGCTATATTTTCATATTTACCAAGGCTACTAATTCTAATGTATTAGCTAGAAGCTATTCAGACAAGTATTCAGTGTCAGGCACCTCCCTTCTGATGTTTGCTTGTGACATTGTCCTTGGGAGACATCGCCCATCTCCCAAGTGGGTTGCAATGTGAGGACAACCAGAAAACCTTGAGAAAGTCTTGTCATTGTTTGTCAGGCCAGATTAATTGGGTCCTGGTGATAGAATGTTAGAAATAAATGTGAAAAATTACGTGGGAACTGAGAGTCTCCTTTTACAACAGCAAGTTTGTCCACCCTTGACAAGATTATATTCTTACAGGATGAAAGTGTGTTTTTATATATATATATAACCTGTTCAGCTTTCCTAGATAGGAGAAAGTCCTTCATAATTAATATCATTGTGACCCCTGTTAAAAAAAAAAAAAAAAGTCAGCATTTCTGACTTTTTTCTACACTCCTTCATTTTCTATTCTGTGTAATTTTCTAGAAAAATCTGACAGTCTGTTTGAATCCCAGTGGTGGTAATGCTGGAAAAACTTATTGCTCTAAAAATGCAACCTTTTGTGGGATGACATTGGAAAGGTGGGAAGTTGGAGGTCTTTTTTCCCCTTGTTTCTTTCTTTCCTTTATGAACCATTTTCTTTTTAAAAAAAGTTTTATCGCTCATCACTTTATCACTTAGTTTATCACTTTACCACTTTTGTTGGCATCTTTTTCTCCCCCTTCTGTCTTTATGATGTTGAAACTGAAGGGAAAAATGGAGCTGCCAAGATAATTTACAGTTAAGTGACTTTTGCTTGTGGCATTGTCCTCGGCATTGCACAAAAGGAACTAAACCAGCACCACTGATGCTGCCAGGAATTTAGGGTCGAAGTAGAAAGGAAGAGAAATTGTGTTCTGGTTTAAAGTTCAGTGAGAGAAAGTTAGTGCATGCTAAAATATAGCATTGATCCCTTAGAAAGTACATTTAAATTTTACATTAAATGTAAATTTGACATTAAATTTAAATGTTGATGTTAAATGTATTTTCTGGAAAGTACATTTAAATTTGACACTAAAATTCTGATATTATATTATATTAGATATAATGAGATTATGTGGTTTGAATGTCCCAGAGATACTTGTAGCTCTGATACTGAATTGAATGTGATCTGAGCCCATTGTGGAAAGATTGACAGACTTGCAGAGGGCCAGTGCCGAAGGGAAGGCCCTATGAGGTGTGGGTAGGGAGGAAGGGAACCCTGGGTTACTGTTGACTGAAAAGGTGGAAAAAGATGAGAGAAGAAGGGAACTATCACTCTATCCAGAATCAGGGAGAGCATGGCTCTTGCTTACAGTTAGCAGTAGTTGGTAACAAAATCTGTGGAAAATATGACAGGGCTTTGGAGAACTCTTACCTAGAACCATAAATTAGTTCAGAGATATATTTTGAAAGGATTTTAAATATATAAATATATGCTTTCCATTTATCAGCAAAATGAATAGACATTATTGACCATCTGTCTTCAGAGGTGCAAAGTGTTCTTAAAATGTATACAATGAATGGTGAAGCAGAACTAGTGTTGATTTTAAAAGGTCAAAACCATACGACACTAAAGCTTAAGACGTTAAAATACATTTTGTGTACTAACTAATGGGCATGTTTTGTTCTTTCTTTTGCAGACATACATTGGAAGTGTGGTTATATCTGTTAACCCATACCGGTCTTTGCCCATTTATTCACCAGAGAAAGTGGAAGAATACAGGAACAGAAATTTTTATGAACTGAGCCCTCACATGTAAGTACTGTACTAAAGCGTTAAGTGTCTCTTTTACTCCAGAGATGTGTAGTTGACAGGTGTGTGCAGCTGTCTCTTTTGAGTTTCAGAAAATGTTTTTGTCAGTTTTTTTTTTTAAAGTTCGATAAAAATATGAAGACTTTAATTGTTATTCTTTGTTTTAAATTTTGAAAAGGCAGAATACTTCATTTGACGTCAGACACTTCTGAAATATTTGGATTCAGGATGTAAAATATTTTCTGTTCAAAATTCTGTGCAAGTAGCAGCTGCTGCTAATTATTTTTGCAAATAAAACAGGAGTGTGCATTGTTTATTATTATAAAGAGCCTAAGCAGCGTTTTCATAGTCTTGTTGGGCCAAGAAAAATCCCAAGTGTTGGGTTGTGTGATGGTGTTTGGGTAAAAGGACCAAACAATACCTTCAGTTTATAATTTTTGCGGACATTGTTCACCAGATGCGTGGGATAGACCAGTGATTTCACTTACTCTGGAAAGTCACTTGTTTGATTTTTCTGAAGAAGGTCACTTGTTAGTGTAAATAATTCCTTCACAGTACCTGTAGATTCTGTTTGTCTGCTCCTTCAGAGTTCTTCGTTGGCGTGCTTAAGAGATGCCGAAATGATTCGGCCACTTCTTACCACTAGAATTTTGTTTTCTGGTCTGAATGACTGAAACATAACACTGGAAAAGTTTTCCTAGATTTGGTAGATCAGTGGTAGAACCGGGTTATTCAACCCTAGAATGAACTTTTATTCCTCCAAATAAAAATATCTGAAAAAGAAAGTTGGAGGGAGAATGCCCAGAAGTTATCGCAAACAATACCTTAAACTTTTTATTTCTCAAGTTATGTTACGTTTACTGATTCAAGACGGATACGTTCACTATTTACATTCTCATGCCCACTACTGAGTTTAAAGAAGAGGAAAGAGAAATATGCTGAGATGGGCCAAGTCGTGTAATGAGTTGAGAACCTCAGACTTCTCCGCTTGTTGCTTAGGCAGAAACATTTCCTGCCTCCTCTCTTGTGGGCATGCAAGCATTTTACCAGAATTCATGTACTTAATGATTGTCAGTTGCTACAAGTGGCCCATGGTGTCTTGCAGATGGGAGTTGGTTGATGCAGCATAACACCTTTTATGCAATAAACTGTTGAATGCAGATTTAGAATATTTGTGAACTGCTGCTGAACGTGGACTGGGACTAATGTATGCAGAAGTGCCTTGGAGGGTGTCAAGCATTCTACAAAGCTATGTCGTTTATTATTACCACCGTTGCTATTACTTTTTCACAGTAGTGTCGTTCTCTTTCTCTCAAAACAGTTGATACGCTGAAAACAACCCCAAATTGTCGTGAAATGCACATCAATACATGTGCATGTAGATATTGATGAGGAAATGTTCAGAAAATGTCTTGGCCGTAGAAAAGATTAATTGATCATTGGCATGTTGGTAGCAGGGCATTTGAAAATGGTTAAGCTGCCAACTTGGGTCGCTTCTAGAGTTGAGACATTTTCAGTCTTTTTACCGAAAGCAGTAGTACTCAAAATGAGGCAGTTTTATCCCCCAGGGGACAGTTGACAATATCTGGAGACATTTTCAGTTGTGAAACTAGGGGTGGGAGGGTGCTTGCTGCTAGTGGGTCAGGGATGCTGCTAAGCATCTTTCAAAGCATATGCAGCCCTTCACAGTAAAGCATTATCTGTTAACTGCATCCACAGTGCCAAGGTTGAGAAACGCTGAATTGAAGTGAAAGAACCTGCAGAAAGTCTTCATTATGTCCTCGCAGAAAGGATTTTCTCAGTATGATTAAAGATTGGCTTTATTAATTTTGATAGAACATAAAATCTAATAATTAAGGAACATATATATACCAGTGTCCAGTTGCTTATTTTAGTTTCTCTTGATAATGCAGCATGCAGTGATATATTTGGACTGTTTGGAACTAAAGATTATTTATTATTTAAATGCATGAAAATGGTTATTAATGAATAAATCTGCTGGTATATTTTATCAGTCAAGCAAATTCTGATCATTTCGTTTTCTTCTAGAAGTAGATATTGCAAGTGATCTTGTTTCATTTTGCCTTAAGACAAATAATATCTGAAATTTGTTTTATAAAGTTATCCTGATAGTTAAACCCCTGTGATGAAATAACTTTATTTGATACCTGAATATTTTAAATTCTAGTCCTTGAAGCCCCACTTCTCAAAGTATGGTGCTTGGACCAACTGTATCGGAATCTCCACAGGGGCTTTTGAAAAAATTTGGATTCCTAGGTCTTACTTCTCATAAGCCAGGAATCTACATTTTTCATAAGCTTTCTGGGTGATTCTTAGGCGCATGTAAGTCTGAGAACGTGTTGCTTTAGATCTATATTTGAGATGTTTTTCTTTTCTTTCCTGCAATTTATGATCTTTAACAATAATAATAAAAATATTTATGGCTAATATTTATTAAGTACTTACTATGTGCAGGTACTGCTCTAAATACTTTATATGTTTTATAACTCATTTCATTCTCAAAATAATCTTGTGAGGTAGGCACTATTACAAAGGGGGAAATTGTCACAGAAAGATCAGGTAACTTCTCCAAAGCCACACAGCTGGTGGGAGTGGAGCTGGGGTATTAACATCAGTTGCCCCTCTTAGCTGGAAATGGGCTTGCCATTTTCTTTACAGGGCCTCTTCCTGTGCACTTCCACCCTGCTACCCTTGGTTCGCCCGTGTTCCTGCACCACAAACCCTCCAGGATAATCTTGACTGTGCCTCAGTTTACCTCCAGCAATTGTCCACATGCTCTTTTTGCATTTTCAGCTTAAATCTCCACTCTAGGAATGTTTAGATATAATGTTTGGGTAGATAGAGAATGTTTAGAAGTCTATTCTAGATCATAGAAGTTCATGGTCCAGAATATACATTTTTATCCCAGCACCTGGAAGATTCCTATAGGAGGCAGCATGGCACTGCTGCTCTAATTCACACCCCTCAATCCCAAGGAAAAGAACCACCACTAGCACTAAAATAAAATACATTCTTAATGTGCTTAGGATAAAGAAAAAGACTTTTTACCATGGCCTATAAAGCACTATGTGGTGAGCAAGGTACAGTTTTACTAAAGCATCTGAAGTTGCCAGATCCCTCTCATTCCCTCCCATCTTGCTTGTTCTCTCAGTCCTCACCACATTCCCTCCTATGAGAGCATCCTTGCATAGAATTCTGTGCCTCTTCCTGGAATGCTTTTCCCTCCTTCTCCAAAGCAACTCGTGTTCTTCCTTCAAACCTCAAATTGCAGAAGACCTCTTCAGGGAGGAACCTTCCTCACTTGCTCCCTGCTGAGGCTAGATCTGTTGCTTTTGCCACGTTTACTATTTCATGTTTGTTTAAGGGATGATTTGTATAAGAATTTAATAAGGGTTCAGTAAAAACATATTGAACAGGACTTGGGTTCAAGTCCCAGGTCTTCCATTTACAAGCTGTATAATCTTGAGCAAATTACTTGAAAAAACTTCAACTCAGAGAAATTAAGTAATTAGTTTATTCAGTGGGAAAAGAATTATTAATTAACTCCTGGGATTTTTGTGAGGGCCAAATATGTAGTTGATATTTAGATAATATAACGATCTAATATGTATAAAGTGCTTAGCATGGAATCTGCATAATTCTGTGGGAAAGCAGAGCTGCTTCTATTAACAATGAGAATTATAGCAATTGTTGTAATAATAATGTATGTGGGACACATTTCCAACATTCTCACGTGCTCTGTCTCACCACTTTCTGCATGGTGGGACATTTTCCACTTCCTTTAATGTATTTTCCTGCATTTTTCTTTGCAAATGTTCATCTTTGACAGTATTTTAAAACAGGGTGAATGCTAACTTGGTTCCCTAATTTATGTTTTTAGTAGAGACAGGGTTTCAGGGTTTTGCCATATTGGCCAGGCTGGTCTCTTGGCCAGGCTGGTCTCAAACTCCTGACCTTGTGATCTGACCACCTCGGTCTCCTAATGTGCTGGGATTACAGGCATGAGCCACCGTGCCCGGCCCTTTTTTTTTTTTTTTTTTTTAAAGAGATGAGGTCTTTCTGTGTTGTCCAGGCTGGTTTCAACTTCTGCGCTCAAGAGATCCTCCTGCCTCCTGAGTAGGTGGGACCATAGGCACAGGCCACTGTACCTGGCTTACATTTGGAATTTAATTTGAGCTGTGTTCACTGTTAGTCTGCAAAAGCACCCAGATAATTTTGTAATTCATATTTTTGAAGGTGTCTACAATTTATCTTTCTTTAAATTTTAGATAATTAAAAAATAATTCCATTTTGTGTAAATCTATGACTTTCAGATCATGGAAATGTATAGACTGGTTTCTTACCTATTTTCCTTTCAAAAATAGCTTTCTGTTATCATTTGTGGGTCTGTTAGTCCCCCAGACATGTAACTTCTCAGCTGGACTCCTCCTCTGCAGCTCCTTTCCTTCTCTGAACTCCTGTCCCCATTAGGTGGTAAGCCACATCTTTGAGCAGGTTATTGTTGGGTGGCATCCCCAAGGAAATGTGGCCATGCTGCGTGGCAGAGTCTGTACCACCATTTGCTTTTCTAGTTAGGTAAGTGATGTCTCTCCAGTATGATTTTTAACTTCTTTGAAAATAAGGAATGTAAAAAATGTATTCCAGGGAGGACTTAGTACATTTCAGAAAACTCAGTACCTGGATTCATTGAAAACTGCCTCAGATTCCCAAACAGCATTGATAAGGAAAGACTGAGAGGGGAGAGACGGGGGAAATAATCAAACCACAGGTTGAGCATCCCTCATCTGAAAATCTGAAATCTCAGCTGATCCAAAATCACAAACTTTTTGATCATGACATGACATCACAAGTGGAAAACACCACTCCTGACCTCCAAATGCAGTAAAAATGCAGTCACGCAACATAGAATTGATTCCGTGTCCCTAAGAGAAAGATAAAATTTCCTCCAGGCTATGTGTATAAGGTGCATGTTAAATATAAATGAATTTCCTGTTTAGACGTGGATCCTATACCCAAGATAATTTTGTATCTGCAAATATTCCAAAATCTGAAACAATTTGAAATCTAAAACACTTCTAGTCCCAAACATCTTGGTTAAGGGATACTCAGTCAATACTTAATCTCCTTCCACTTAGTTGGAATAGCACTGTGACAGTGCACCTTCAGATGTTTTAGTTACCAAATCCACTGGCCTTTTTTATTGGGTGATTGCCTTTTAACCTTGCAGGAGTTGATTCAGTTTATCACCAACAGATGGATCTTCTAAAATCAGATCATGTTACTTACCTTCCTAGAAACCTTCGTGGGCTCCCTCTTACTCCCATTTCCTTTGATGCAGTGTTCAAGGCCCTTTATAGTCCAGCTTTAGCTCTCCTCCCTGCTCTGCTCCAAACCCCACTACTCTCCTTTGTGGAATCTCCTCGAGTCAGAGCCATTCATGTCTTTTCCTTTCTATGTCTCCTACCCTGTACCTTGTCTCCGCAGTTAAAATCCTGCCAGTCTCCTATGGTCTGTCTGAAAGACTTGGTCAACCCCAGCATAATCCACCAGGACTTGCACTGGCCCTGAGTTATCAGACCACTCATGTGCTCTTACACAGCACCTCTTCTTACTATGGTTGATTAGGTTTTGGTGTCACCCTCCTGAATGAGATAGAAGCTTCTGTAGGTTAGAAACTTTATCCTCCACATCTCTGTGGCGGTCTCCAGTGCTTTTCTCGTAAGAGCTCAACAACTATAAAACAAAAGGGGTTTTTAGTGATTTTTCGTTACATTTTACCAGTGTTATGGCTGAGAATTCAATGAAATCAAAATGTACTTGATAAGATACTTGTAGAGTTTATTCAAAATTTCATGCAGCATAATGACAATTTTTTTTCATTTCTTAAAAAAGAAGCAAAAATATTTTTGTGATGCTCTTCAACTCTTAAGTATTTTTTCAGCTTCGATTTGTTCATGTTGTCTGTCTATTGGAAGGAACTTGCCACCAGAAGAAGAGTGTATTGTGGTACCTGGCAACAAGCCCTCTGGTGGTCATAGCCCAGGAGTGAGCTGAAATGTGTCCTTCTTAAGTTAGGATATAATGTGGTGGCCATATTACCTTAGGCATTGTAATCATAATGTGAAGCGGTCCTTCCATGTTATTAAATGAAAGACTCAGCAACAAATGTTAAAACTTAGAAAAGTGGCTTACAGCTTTGAATAATTTCTGGTTACCCTCCCTTAAAAATGGGTAAGTAATTAGTGGGAGCACCTGGTATGGTGCTAATGTTAGTCGTCCAGACCTGAGCCGTCTGTCTGTGGACTTTTTGACTCCTACTTTTGGGCCAGACTAATTTTTCCGGACCACATGCCATTGCCCATGAGTGATGTTGCTATAATGCTTGTGTGTTTTGAGTCCTTGTGGATCCTGTTGCCATTTTACTCTATTCAAGGTGAACCAGAATAATGTTATAAAGAACATTTCTGACTATATCTCAAAATGTGCCAATGCCGTGGTTGAGTATACAGAGCTTAGGTTAAGATTCCAGGGCAGAAGGCTCACACATTATTGCTTTTATGTATATTTTTCTCTGCAACAGAGTTAAAATTCTGTGAATTAAAGCTGTGTTTATTTTGAGAGCTTTTATTGCAACTAGATTCTGAATTCTCCTGTAGAGATTGCTTGTGCAACTGGATGTGAAAACGCTTTCTCAAGGGTGTGCATGTGTGTGTTGATGTGATGTTGCTGAGGCTGTTGTGTTATTTCTTTCATTTTACTTTTGGAATAGTTGAGCCTTTAAATTGATCCAGTACATCTCCAAAAATAAGTTGCAGAAAAGGGTTTTATGCTTTCCCGTCTAGCATTCTTTTTATTTATTGCTGTAGAGGAGATATTCATTTACTGAGCAAATATTTATTGAGAACTTATCACGTGCCAGGCAATCTTTCAGGCACTGGGATACAGCAGTGAACAAAACAGATAAAATTCCTGTCTTCATGAGAGAGGCTAAACTCCAGCTTAAGTATTTAGAAGTCAAGATTGTTCACAGCATTGGTTAGAAGGGAGAAAGGGAAGGGCAGAGGAAGGGAAGCTTTCATGAAAAAGAAATTTGAATCTTAAAGGATATTCTTATAAAACCCCCTTTGAGCCATATCTAAGGCAGTTTAAGTCAGTAGATGACGGGTTGTGGTCTGCAAGGCTTTGTATCTCTCCAGGCCTCAGATCTATGCAAGTAGCTTATACAGAAGGGGATCAGAGCTTTGTTTGCTCTCCAGTTTAGATGCCTTAAGTAAACATCTTGTGTGTAATGACACCATTTTGAAAACAGCTAAAATTACCCTTTTCCTTTTATGCATGACTGTCATGGGTCAAAATAAGCAGAAGGCAGACACTGTGTTTGCCGTCAGTCTTGGGGGATATTTGTTTGATTCCGGACAACAAAGATTAGAAAACTTCTTGATTTAGGCGAGTTTCATATCAGCAGTCCATGTGGTGGTCAAGCTCCGCTGTTGACTTGAGGCTTCCTGAGGCTGGGTCTGCAGTGGGAAACATCTCTGGGCCTTGCACCTAATCAGCTTCTGTAAATGCTCCATGAACTTGCTGCCTTTGACTCTCAAAGTTTTCTTCCCAGTATATTGTTTTTTGGGGCTATTTTCAAAATAATTTCTTTCAGCTGGGCGTGGTGGCTCACACCTGTAATCCCAGCACTTAGGGAGGCCGAGGTGGGTAGATCACCTGAGGTTGGGAGTTCGAGACCAGTCTGACTAATATGGAGAAACCCTGTCTAATAAAAATACAAAATTATCTTGTCGTGGTGGCGCATGTCTGTAATCCCAGCTACTTGGGAGGCTGAGGCAGGAGAATTGCTTGAACCTGGGAGGCAGAGGTTGCAGTGATCCGAGATTGCGCCCTTGCACTCCAGCCTGGGCGACAAAAGCAAAACTCCATCTCAAAAAAAAAAAAAAAACAAGTTTCTTTCAGGATATATACTCTTAGCAGAAAGAGACCTCAGCTAATTTTTCTTCCAGATCATGAAGCTTTTAAAACTCAAGTAGAAAGGTTGGTTTGATGCCAGCCTAATGTTTTTATCATGAAAACTGTTATGATGTAAGAATACGTTTATTAATTGAAAAGTGTTTCTGGTACATCTGGGCAGTTTCAGAATCCTAATTTCTAGACCCCCAATTAGAGTTTATATCCCTTCTCACCAAATGCACACCTCAGACTCGAAAGAGTTTATTGTAAAAATGCTGTTTGTGAAGCCAAGCCTGTGTTCACACCGGCATACATGATCATTTCAATGATATAATCTTAAAGGGAAAAGTTTGGTTCTCAGCAAAACAGCTGCTTCCTGCCAAAATGTGGCTGGCCTTTGACAGACTCTGCGAAGTTCTGCAATGTCCTGGAAAAGATCCATTTCATCTGGAGAAGCAGCACCGAGGCCTCAGCCCTGAGAAGGGTTAGTATAATTACTTCATCCCTGACAGAGACAGCTACAGTTGGAACCCACCTGGGAACCCCTGTCTAGGGAGGTGGGAGGGGTGCTGGCCCCACCCTTTGTTCTTGAAATTGGAATCTTTCCCACAGTCTGTTGCTGGGACTGGTGTGGCAAGGTAGGTAGGACCAAAGGAGCTGTGTGGGGGTTCGTCTGAACAGGGGCTGACAAAAGCTGGTCCCCATCCAGCCAGCCCAGGGAGTTAGCAAAGCCAGGGATAATGAAAGAGTTCAGCAGAGCAAATATGAGGCCCCACTCGTGAGACTGCAGAACTGAGGGTGGGGATGGGGCCACCACAGGGGCAGAAACTCACATAGAGGGGAACAGGCTCAGGCGTACCAGCCCCGCGTTCCCGTTTCAGCCTGTCCCAGGGATCCCAGATTCCCAAGTGCAAGTGATTGTTCATTCATCTGATAAACATGATTAAGCATCCACAACATGTTGAGGTGCTGGGAATACAAAGATGAATTTACCTTTAAGGATTCATAGTCTGGTGTGGGAGACAGACTGATAAATAAATACCAAAGGGAGAAAGCGGCCATAAAAAAAGGTGGGGCATGTCCTGGTTTGCCCTAGACAGCCCCGGTGATTCCTGTTGTAGCAGCGTAGTTATTAATAGTGCTCTTGGAATTAACAGAAGAGTCTGAGAATGAGCAGTAAGTGGTGTGGTCCCCTGGGAAATGGGGTACAGCCCTGCCTGAGGAGCTGGGAGATGGGATGGAGGACCCTTGGGTGATAAGTTTGCCGCATGGATAAAGAATAGGACTCTAGGCTCAGGAGAGAATTTTCTAGTCAGAGGGAACAGTGTTGACTCAGTCATTCGTCGTACGTTATTTGAGTGCCTACTGTGAGCCATGTACTAGTGCACATACTGGGGACACAGTGGACAAAAATCTCGGCTTTTTTGTGCTTACATTCTAGCACAGAGAGAGGCGAAACACAAGAGAAGTTAATAAAACAAATGGCATTTTAGATGGTGACAAGTGCTGTGGAGAAACTTAACACAGGGAAGGGGCATTAGGGCTGTGGGGGAGTCGCGGGTGGTTTACTGTTTTAGATAGGGTAGCCAGGGAGTGCTTTATTGAGATGTTGTATTTCAGTATCATCCTCTAGGGGTAAGAGGTAGTGACATGTGATGTGTTGGGAGAAGAATGTTCTAGGCAGAGGCAACAGCAGATACAAAGGTCTGAAGGGGAGACAGACAGAGCTAGAACAGCGTGGCACGTCAGTGATCTAAGTTCGTGTGGTTTCCTAAGGTTGGAACCTAGGGTGCAAGCTGAGGATGGGCAGATGAGGTGGAAGAGGAAGAGTAGACCCAGGTCACAAAGAATGTTTGTGCTAAGGATTTTTAAGCAGGTAGGAGGAGAGAGAATATGAGCATTGGGATTTGAACTGCTGTGGGTGTACAGGGAAAGAGAAACTCAATGAGAGGTTTAGGTTTAGGGACCTGATAGGCTTTTGCAGTAAGGGACAAGGACAGAAGGCTCATCTGGGGATGGGAGGGACACTTTAGAGGCAAATCCATAGGATGCAGTAGCTGACCAGAAAAAGCGGAGAGGGAGAAAGGGGGATCAGAGCCCAGTCACAATTCCTGGCTGTGATGGAGACGTTCAGAGTCCCAAGCAACCCCTGGAATTTCAATGGCCTGGAGATAGTCTTGTGAAGGAGCAGTTGGTACCTAGAAGAGCATGGCTCCAGGTAATTGACAGCAGATAATTGTATGTTTCTAATATCATTTCTGATACCAGGTGTGTGACATTTTCCCCCCAACACCAACCAGTTATCTGACACTGACTGGGTGTCCAACAATTCAGTTTGTTTACTGGAAGGGGGTCCCTCAAGAGAGGGTTCTTGGATCTTGTGCAAGAAATAATTTGAGGTGAATCCACAGAGTAAAGTGAAAGCAAGTTTATTAAGAAAGTAAAGGAATAAAGAATGGCTATTTCATCCCATGAACAGCCCTGCGGGCTGCTGGTTGCCCATTTTTATGGTTATTTCTTGACTATATGCTAACAAGGTGTGGATTATTCATGCGTTTTCGGGAAAGGGGTGGGCAATTCCTGGAACTGAGGGTTCCTCCCGTTTTTTGTTTTTGTTTTTAGACCACATAGGGTAACTTCCCAACATTGCCATGGCATTTGTAAACTGTCCTGGCACTGCTGGTAGTGTCTTCTAGCATGCTAACGCATTATAGTTAGTGTATAATGAGCAGTGAGGACGACCAGAGGGCAGTTTCCTCGCCATCTTGGTTTTAGTGGGTTTTGGCCGGATTCTTTACTGCCACCTGTTTTATCAGCAAGGTCTTTATAACCTGTATCTTGTGCTGACCTTCTGTCTCACCCTGTGAATAAGAATGCCTAACCTTCTAGGAATGCAGCCTAGTAGATCTCAGCGTTATTTTATTGAGCCCTTATTCAAGATGGAGTTGCTGTGGTTCGAACACCTCCGACATATTCAGTTCTGACACTACACAGTTAGCACAGACCACACAGGTCAAAGGCTTAGTCCTACAAGAGTGCCCCACTTCAGACACCAGCCACGAGTGGGGTACCCTGGCTACTCACACTTCTGCTCAGCCAACCCCATACATTTGTGGATTTTCATGATCCTCAGGTTCAAGAATTTGCTAGAACAAGTCACAGAACTCAGGAAGATACTTTTTTAACGTTTTCTGGTTTATTATAAAGGATACAACACAGGAACAGTCCAATGGAAGAGCTGCGGAGGGCATGGTGGGGGTGTGTATGCAGAGCCTCTGTGCACTCTGGGAATACCACCTTCCCAGCATGTCAGTCTGTTCACCAGCCTAGATCCCCCCACTCCCCCAGAAAAAAAAGAATTGTGTTCAAGTTTTTATGACGTAGTCTCCAGCTCCCCTCCCCTCCCTGGAGGTTCCGGGGAGGTGGGGTTGAAAGATCCTCCCCTCTAATCACAGACTTGGTCTTTCTGGTAAACATCCCTATGCTGATGCTACTGAGGGGCCCCACCTGAGTCCCCTCGTTTGCATAGCCTCAGGTATGGGCGAAAGGGACTTGTTGTGAATAATACAAGATACTCCTATCACCCAGGAAATTCCAAAGGCTTTAGGAGCCCTGTTCCAGGAGCCTGACCGGATACATTTCTTTTTATACCACAGATGTGGACATGTGTGTACATTGTTCTTAAGAAGTCACAGAAAGCTTGTCCTGAAATACTCGAATGCTGGCTTCCGGAAGCCAGGTTATCGTTGGAGTTTCTCTATAGAATTTTAGAAACCTGAATTAGTGGGCCATCTTTTTCCAAGACATGTCTAAGGGTAATAACAGTTCAACTCAATAAACATTTGAGTGTTGTGTGCCCGGGATCGCATCCGACCCCTCCAAGTCATTTCCCCTCTCTACTGCCTTATCTTTTTTCTTTCTTCTTCCATTCCCACCAACATAACATGCTGCAATATTTCTCTTGATTCCGCATCTCCTAGCTACCATACCATTTGTTTCCTTTATTATCAAACTGTTTGAAAAGTTGGGTATGCTTATTGTCTCTAGTTCATCTCTTTTTCTTTTGTAAATCACTCTAATTGGGCTTTCATCTCCCACTCCACTAAAACTTCTTTTCAAGATCATTTTTGACCTCCATGTTATCAAATCCAATGGTCAATTTTGAATCTTCCTCTTCCTACATCAGCAACAATTGACAACATGACCGACTCCTTCCTGGAACCCTTTTAAAATGTGGCTTACTGACCTCCACATTTTCCTGTCTTTCCCCCTGCCTTGGGCTGCTCCATATCCAGCCTCCGCATTCCTGTGGCAAGTCCAGGGGCTCCACTCTGGGATTTTTGCTTTTCTCCTCTGTAGTCATTATTTAGATGAGCCCACGTGGGCTTCAAATACCCTCTATGTGCTGACAATGCCTCCTGGATTTAGATTTCCATCTGGATTTCTCGCCTGACCTGCAGGCAATCCAGCTATGTTCAGCTCTGCAGCATCTCTTTGGATAAGGGGCATCTCAAACCTTAGCATGCTTCAAACCAGACTTAGGATTGCCTCACTCCCTCTTCTCTTTCTCAACTTGGTTAGTGGCAGCATCATCCTTTGGTTACTCCATGCAAAACTGTTTTTTTCCTTTTCTCCTACTGCACACTCAGTCCGTCATCAGGTCTTATGCATCCCAGCCTGATCATACTAACCACCTCCATGACCACTTGTGTGTGCCCCAGGCTACCACCCTCCTTTGCTTGGATTATGGTGGTGACCTCCTCACTGCGTCCCTGCTTTAACTTTCCTGTTGCCTCTGCCTCCATCCCCTCAACCGCCAACTGTCTTATCTCTATGAATGTTATGGCCACTGCCTAGAGTCATCTTTTTTGAAGATCTCCATCAGATTGTTTTTCTTTGCTGCTCAAAAAACCTACAGCAACTCCCTCGTGGCCTGCATGGCTCCACTTGATCTGGGCTGTGGCCACCTCCCTGACTGCATTTGTTACTTCTCACCCTCCCTCCCCAGCCACACTGTCCTCCTTGCTGCTTCTTGAACATGCCACTCTCAGCATCATTCTTGTACCGTAGAGGGGCTGACTTACTCTCTCACTGCAGTCAGGAATAGCAATCCCTGAAATAGCAGTTCCTTCCCCCATCACCTATTATTCTCTTAGACTACTTTATTTTTCTTCAGAGCATTTGTACTTACCTGACATCTCACCATGGACTCATTTTTTGTTATTTATTGTCTTCTGCATTAGAATGTCATCTCCATGAGCACTTGTGCTTTGTTTATTTTACCATCCCTGTATCCATAGTAATTAGAACAATACCTGGTACAGAGCAGCCACTCCATAAATATTGGTGGAGTGAGTGAATGAATGAATAGATTGGTGGGGGGTGGGAGGGCTGCTGTTTGTTAGAAACTGTTTGTTAGAAACTGCTGTTTGTTTGTCTTTAAGGATCATCCATTCTAGTTGTGGGTTGGGGGTAGCTACATAAGCCACATTTTAATGTAGCAGTATACTTACAAGGAACAAGTTAGAAGTGCAGAAAAATTGGTGGGTTCAGAAATTGTGAAGGTGCCACTTGTGTTGAGTCTTGAAGAAGAATTTTTTTTTTTTTTTTTTTTTTTAAAGACAGAATCTTGCTCTCTCGCCAAGGCTGGAGTGCAGTGGTGCAATCTTGGCTTGCTGTAGCCTCCACCTCCTGAGTTCAAGTGATTCTCGTGCCTCAGCCACCTGAGTAGCTGGGATTACAGGCATGAGCCACTGTGCCTGACCTGAAGAAGGAATTCTTGAAGTAGGTGGCTTTTGTAGTTCATAGAAGATAAGGCAAAAAACAGTTTTGGGTATGGCATAATGACCCTGGATGTTAGGAAAGGGAAATGGTATTAGAGTTGAGAATGTAGAGCTATTTTTTAATTTTAATACAACATTCAAATACCAATCTGCTTGAGTCATTGGGAAGTTTGAAGCATTATGAAGGTTATTCCAAAGTAATAGGAGGAGAGTTTGGGATAAGGAAATTACTTAAAATTACAAGCTATGTGTCTGGAAAAATTGCCATCTTACATTTCAGTCATCAACTGGAAAAAATTTTCAGACTTGTTAAATATGCCTAAATGTATACGAGTGTAAATGCGATGTTTTAATGAATGAGTAGTGAATGATTTAATGTTGAAATGATATAAGTGTAAACAGATGTTAATTCATTTGTTTTGCAACAGAATTTCTAGTTGCTATTGGTATTGGGTCATAATGTTATTTAGGAAGGGGCAGCATTTGATATGAAGAACACTGAGTTTAACCTTAATTAACTCTTACAAAGCCCTTTAAAGCCATCCCCTTAGGATATTAGTGTTCATTGGATGCATAGGTGGTCAGCTTGAGATCCAAAAAGAATATCGTTGTATCCTCAGTTACCGTAGGAACTTCCTAAGCCTTATAGATGACTTAGCCTACTTTCACATAAATTTAATAACAGAGGAATAAGTTAGAGTATATACATTTTCTACTAATCTTTTTCCATCAGTCCACATCAACAGCCAAAACTTAGGCTGTTTTAGCACCTGGAGGGAGAGATGATTTGGGTGGTTTGCACCACAGACCTCTACCTTGGGAAAACACATGCAGGCATAATCATAGGTTATCTGCGGAAGATCTTGGGTTACTGGCTTAAGACCGGAGGGTTTCATTTCTACTTTTATCCTCTATATTTTCATGAAGGGTCGCTAAGGGCCTTTGATTTTTTTTTAGAAATTGCTAGTTTTTAAGCCATTGCTTTGCTTTCAAAAGGCATATTTTCACACTCATACACCCTACCTCACATTTGGCCATGCAGTGTTGCTCGTGCTTTTATCTGTGTTTATAATTAGTTTGGCCGTTATTAATAGCAGAGGCTTATGCATATTTTTCTCAAGTGAATAGCATTATGGATTAAAAAAAGGGACATTCAAAATGGCAGGATCTCATCTAAGATCAGGGAAATGTATTAAAGAAAAGTGTTACCGAAGTATAAAGGTGTTAAAGGCATAAATTATAAAATGAACACATGTAGCTATTTAAGATTACATGATAGAGTGAGTCATGGCTATCTGGTTACTCATTACCTGGAATGTGGGTACAGGGAAGGAGGAAGTGTAGAAACGTGTGCATGGGTGTTGGGCATTGTTCCTAAAACAAATAGAAAACGATATATAACACTTTGAACATTTGCGTCCTTTCTATAACTTAACTTTTATTATAAGACTATTATATCTATGATTGTTAATGTCATACTTTGTCTTATAGGCATAGTTTAGGTAGCAAAGACACGTTTTAAATTTTGAAAGTCTTTGTCATTTTCTATAGTTAGAGACTTTAACTTTCTTTGATGTTTACCTATATATTGCATTGATCTTGAATAGGACTCTTTTAAAACCAGAGCTAATTAAAAATTCTGGCTGTGAAAAGAGAGAAATTGAGTTTGGTAGATTTGTAGCTAGTGATCAATTGTACATTTTTTTTTTCACTTGGCCTCTGGTGGCCTACCGTTTGTGAAATCCCATTGTTTGCTTCATTTCTCCTCTTTCACAGGCACTCTGGTCTATATTCTGTTTTACTCACTCCACATATTGAAATCCTACTCATCTTTTGTGGTATATGGGAAACCACCTCCTTTTTGAAGCCTCTTCTCTAAAGGCCACTCGGTGGTCCTAAAACATATAGTCCATATTATGCATTCTGTCACAACCGTGACCTTTTATATATGATTTTTATTAATCATATGACTTTTATTTATCTTATATATCTCATTGTCTCCTATTTGAGTATTGGACTTCTACAATAGTGGGTATTTTTGGAAGAGGGACTACACATTATACTTTGTTGCTTCAAGATCGTTGGCCTTAAAATCTGCCTGTGTTTGGTTATCTACAGTTAACTTGTCAGGCAGCACCATCTTAATGTATTGTGTGTATT
Organism: Mandrillus leucophaeus; assembly: GCF_000951045.1. NCBI lineage: Eukaryota > Metazoa > Chordata > Mammalia > Primates > Cercopithecidae > Mandrillus > Mandrillus leucophaeus. Next base: position 3,106,445 of record NW_012101399.1, on the reverse strand, counting down.
ATAAAACATACACAAGACTGGGAATTTTTAAAAAGTGATGAATACAGAAATATAAACAGAAGTTCTGATGTTTATATTTGTACTCTAGTGGCTCATCTTGGGCATGCTAGGATGCCCACACCTCACTTCAGAAGCCTGGCATTAGGTACATAGTAGGTATTCAGGAAATAGTTATTTTTAGCCTTCAGCTATTCTGTACTGCTTACTAACATAATTCCCACCTGTTGGAAATGAAACTTGAGTTTACAGTCTAAGCACGTTTGAGACCTTGTAAGGGGGTATAAGGAATGATTAGTCAGAATAAGGTAGGTTATTTTTGGGCGACAGGCCTTCCTAGCTCAAGGCATAACACAACAAAGGTTTGTTTCTCATGAAACACAGTTTGATGGAGGTCAGTTGGGTTTTCTCAGAGGCTCTACTAAAAATGGTTGCTCAGATATCCAAGCTGCTTCTATATTGTAGTTACAATATCTGGAACACATGGCTTTTTTTTTTTCTTTTTTCTTTTTTTGAGACAGAGTTTCACTCTTTTTGCCCAGGCTGGAGTGCAGTGGCACGACCTCCGCTCACTGCAATGTCTGCCTCCCAGGTTCCAGGAATTCTGCCTCAGCCTCCCAAGTAGCTGGGATTACAGGTGCCTGCCACCATGCCCAGCTAATTTTTTGTATTTGTTTGTTTGTTTGTTTTTGAGATGGAGTCTCACACTGTTGCCCAGGCTGGAGTGCAGTGGTGCGATCTCGGCTCACTGCAAGCCCCACCTCCCGGGTTCACACCATTCTCCTGCCTCAGCCTCCCGAGTAGGTGGGACCACAGGTACCTGCCACCACGCCCAGCTAATTTTTTGTATGTTTAGTAGAGACGGGGTTTTACCGTGTTAGTCAGGATGGTCTTGATCTCCTGACCTTGTGATCCATCCGCCTCGGCCTCCCAAAGTGCTGGGATTACAGGCGTGAGCCACTGCACCTGGCAATTTTTTGTATTTTTAGTAGAGACGGGGTTTCACCATTTTGGTTGGGCTGGTCTTGAACTCCTGACTTCAGGTGATCCACCCACCTCAGCCTCCCAAAGTGCTGAGATTACAGGTGTGATCTACTGCGCCCGGCCCACAGGGCTTTTAAGATTGCTGTGGAAGGTGAAGAGAGAGCATGATAAGGTCTTCTTCAGTGACCAGTGCATAGTCACATGGGCCCAGCCTAACTGCAAAGGAAACTGGGAGATACATTCTCCCCTTGTGCCCAGGAAGGGAAAATGTAATGGGATTTAGTTAATATATCACATGGTCTCCTGTCTGCTAGGATTATTTCAGTAAGGTTGTTGCTGTTTGATAATTTAACTTGTGGATATCATGTAAAGCAAGCTTCTGTGTGAATTTAAAGTTGAGTTCAGTAGTATAATTTAGAATGAAAGCCCTCTTAAAATATTTTCAGTTTTTTAAAAAATAATAATTGTAATCATGGTGAATTTCCACATTTCCAGTTTAATTTTATTTGAATGCATTTCTACAGAAGTAAAACTGTTCATCCATTTTTCATGTTTCTGTTGTTACTTTTTTTCTTTCACACTATTGTTTAGCAGACTTTAGTAGCTTTTTGGTTTATTATGAACAAAGACTTTTTTAGTAGTGTTACATTTGGTTGCTATTGCTTACAGAAATAGTTGATACTATGTGATTATTGGTGATTATTTGAAGATGTTTTAGTGCTGTGGTAATTTATTGGAGTAGATCCATCTTTGTTCCAATTCTCATATTACTGATTTTCTTGGAACCAATATGTCTATTGGAATTATTAGAAAATTAGATGTTGGTCTTTTCTATATTCATTCACATATTCATCCATTGGGAATTTTGGTAAAATGGTTCTAACCAGCTTTGAAACTTAAGCCAATGCAATGTTAATGTTTTTGGATTCAACTCTTCCCAGATGGGTGATGAATAAATAAAAGTCAGTTTCCCTTATATTCAAGAACTTAAAGTTGTGTTTAAGGACAACTTTAATTAAGTTCTTTTTCCACATATGACTATAGTCAAAGAAGGTGAAGAAATATGAAAATTTTAGAAAAGATTGCAGAAGAATATTTTTGTTAAGAAAGGAGAATAATGGGTTTTCGCAGGTGAGATGGGGAAGTTTCAGGTTATTGGATAATGCTTTAAGAGTTCTATTTCCGTAATATGAGTCAGGGCAATAGGCTTTCAAAATTTCTCTTGTCTCAGTGGTGCTATGTTTTTAAACTGTAGATTTTTTATTCTGCTAAACCCGTGTGTGTCTGTTTGCATACTGAAGATTTTTCTAGATTTGGTAAGAGTTGCAAATGTTACAGATGTAAGTGAATAAACAAAAATTATCTGGGAAAATGTATAGCTCTTCTTATAAGGGGTGTTTGTATATTGTGAGGCATATTCATCCATGCCCCCACCCCTTATCCTCCCACTGTCCGTCCGTCCGTCCGTCCATCCATCCATCCATCCACCCATCCATCCATCCATCTATCCATCTTCCCCTGCTCCCTCAAAGCAAAGCTTTTCTTGTGTGCATATATTTTAGTCATACCAATTGCATTTTTTAGATTTTATAGTTCAGATACATATGAAAAAGATCAGTGTGAACTAATTATTATATTCCCCACTTTCAAAATTATCTTTCCTACTATTCAAAATAGTAGGCTGCATAGTAAGCTGACCAAAGGCAGTTTAGTATTTTATAGTCAATGTAATAAAATAAATAACTTTCTAAAACTCAGAGCAAAGGAAACATAGAAAATAGATGAGACCCCAGTGAAAGTTAATACCATGACATCTTCTAAGCTTACTGAACTTGAACTTTTCATTTCCTGGTAGTCAAAGCAAAAAAGGGAAATGTGATCAGTCACATTATTTTTGCATATAAGATCAAAGTGCATTTGCTCAAAAGAAGCAAAGTTTTCCTTGCCAGTTAGATTTCAAAGAGACGTCTCCTATGAGACTGACTATGTGAAGGGTGTCATCATTAGTAATGCATTTTAGATAGCTGCTTCTCATGTCACTAAGTGGAAGCAGCGGACATAATACCAAAGCACAGTTTAGGAGAAGCAAATCTATAAGAGGTTTAAGTAAGTGGCTGTCATCCTTGGCTGTTTATTAGAACCAGTGCAGAATTCCCTTAGAATGTATAGGGTTGTGGAGGGGGAACAAGGTTTCGGCTACCTAGGTGCATAGTATACATCCAGGGATGGGAACCATGGGTACAAGTGCTGAGCTTATTGATGGTTTGATTCAATTAAAGAGTGCAAGGAACAGATAGATTGCAATGTTTCCTTCAGGTGCCTGGTAGTTCTGTGACAGTTTTTTGTGTTATTTATTTCTTTTCTGTTTTCTCGTAAATGGGCTTTGAATTAAAGGTGGTCTTCAGATAATTGGAGGTTTTATTCTCTGGTAAAGGCCTAGAGTACACAATTTCCACTGCCAATAAAAGATCCTTAATTTTAAAATTCATTAATAGATTGGTCTGCCTTCATTTTACGAAAATTTAGGAAGCAAACCTAGACTCGTTTGAATAGATGGCCCCTCATCTCTACAGAGATTTCTACAGAGATTAGGGACCATAAGTCATATGACAAATAGAAAGCTCTCCAGACTGGAACTGATTTACGATGATGATTCCCAGTCTTTGGGCCTCTGGAGTTATTGTAGAGATTGCTGTTTCCTCAATCAGTAGGTATTTGAAGTACACATATTTGAAGAGAACCGTCATATGTGAGTGTGAGTGTGAGTGTGTGTGTGTATGTGTGTTTTAACCTTTAAACAATAAGGCTAGAACTACTAGTCTGGAATGGTTTTAGAAATTGGCATTTCCTATTTGACAGTTTATAAAAATGTCAGGGATGTCTTCCTTTAGCAGGTGTTCAGTTCTAAAATCTCTGGAGACATGTGGCTTCATTCCAAATCTCTGTAGATTTTCTTCTCTGTCAGCAAGCCTGCCATTGGCATATAGAAAGCTCCAGTGAGGGTCCTCTGGCATCATCCTAGGACTTGTCACTGAGTTGATTGGATGTAACGGCATGTCACATCTCAGGGGGAAGAACGGCATGCAGGTGAGGAGCAGAGGTTTGTCACTAGCTTTTCTAGGCAGTCTCCTAGCAATTTAAGTTAGAAAGATTTAATGTGTGGAGTCTTTGAAGATGTATTGGTTCATTCATCCAAGAAAATTTTGAGCGCCGCACCTCTGCAGGGTTCAGTGATTTTATTGGTGCAGAAAACCTGTTCTCAACATAAATTTGGAACACCGAAAGTAATCCTTCTTTGGAGGACGTATTTTGATGTGCGGAGGCAGAAGGGGACTGTGATAGGTAGCTCTTGGTAGCTTTAGCAAGCCATGATGGAGGGAGAGCCTTGGACTTCAGGATCGGGAGAGCAGGGGCAGCCTCGTTTTTATTTTTGCATCCCGTCCGATGCTGGGCACAGTTGTTGGCAGATTGTAGGCGCTGGATGCGTCGGCTATAGAACTCAAGAGCGAAATGAGGATAAAAGTGATACTTGTTCAAGGGGGACCTAGAGAACTGACCATACAGTTTTTAGAGATGAGTGGGCATATCAGCTGGGAACTGGAAGCAAGGTAGCAAGGATAGGAGCAGCATATTCTTATTAGCCAGCTCTGAAGATGACTCTAATTGCCTTTGCTCCTTAGTTGGAGAACTAGCAAGGGCCTGCGATGTTACTAGTGCAAATGTAATCACACTTTGACTTTTAAAAGGAGAGTTAGGTGCCTATGTCTTCGCGTTGAATTTATACAGACTAGCATTAGAGAGCATTGCTGAGTCCAAATAACCCAAATGAAGAATTTTAACTAGAGTATAAAATAGAGCCTCACTCCTCTTTAACTTAATTCTTTGAGTATTTTAAATCCACAGAGCTCTTTCTTTGTAAGCATATGAATGTGCACTTATATATGCCTACTGAAATAACACTTTATTTCATTTCCTCTTTGTTATTTGTAAATAGTTGGCAAGCAAACATAGACTTTGAAAATGCCATACATTAATTTTATCTCTTTTTTTGCATGAATAGGAGAAAAGATGATGTTAGGATTAATTACACCAGTTTTTTTCTGAGCATATGCCATGTGTTGCACTGTGCTAGGGAATTAAGACTCACCGTCTTAATTCTCTCAAGAGAGAGAAACTGTAAACAAAAAGGTCTCCCAAACTTAAAACACAACATATTACACACCATATTGCAAGGCTGTAATAGATGTAGAAATAGGATTTTATAGGTGTACAGGTAAGGGACTCCTAGAGCGAACTGAGAGGCAGGGAGGGAAAAGTAGCAGGGCCAGCTCTAGAGAAGGGCCTTGCTTGCTTTGTAATATGTAGCACATCAGTGAGAAATCAAGCTTTTAGGATTTGGTTCTGTATGAGTGTATCTTGCCTGGTTTTGACCTTTCTGGGTAACCAGAAATCAGTCTGGGTATATAGAAATGGAGCTTTCGTATTGAAGATACAAGCTTGTATCAAGCTTATATTTTATAATAAAAATATATGTATTATGTAGAGCTCCCAAGGACCTGATACCTGTCTCCAGATTACCCTGAAGCAGTCTCTGTTCTGATCCAAGGTCTCTCACTTCTACCCAGCTATTTTGGGAGGATTGTCTCTAGTCTTTTATCAGATAACTTTAAGCCCCTGCAGATATGTAGTAATAAATACCAACTTCTGCTTGCAGATTCAAGTGTTTGCTTCTCTCAAAAAATATGTGTGTAATCTGTGTGTGCTATTTCAACAGTCATTTTCTTGTAGCCACTTTTGAGACATATTGACATGACCTAACACACTTTCAAGCAGATATTTGAGTGCTGTGCATTTGGATGTGTTCTGAAGCAGCGCTGTCTCTGATGGAAGCGTGTAAGAGTTGTTTGAAGCCCTTTGTATCAGGGCACTTTCTGTGTACCGATGTTAAATCTCCCTCTAGCAGTCACATAGTTTAAAGCATGGCTATTTAGTCACTCTCTGCCTAAAGTCCAGGGCCAGGCTCTGCCTAGATTGGTGGAGAGCATAGGAAGCTTGTAAACCGATGAGGGAGGGAGTGGCCTCTGCATTTTAGGCTAACTCCAGTAGGGAGGAGGGGGGCTGCAGGGAAGAGAGCCTGCAGGCAGAGTGGTATGTGTTATTTTTGCTTTACCCATTCTTATGTGACCACTTTGGAGTCATTTTGTTATGCAGACATTTTAGCGTTGAAAATACCATAAACATAAGCAATCACAAATAATATGTAGAACAGACTTGGCATCTTGAGCTTCCTTATTGTTGAAACCCTTTCTTTAGAATGGCAACCAGGACTGGGGTAAGGGAGGGAATGGAAGTGGAAACCCTCTGGAAGATACACTCATATAAGCCCTACTATGTTGACCATACACAGTCCTCTCAGAGAAAGCTGTCAGTCACTCTAGGCCTGGAGCCTGCTCAGTCTCTGATGGGGCTTCTCTCTCCATGGTCTGAATCATCATCCTCTGATGTCCTTTGAGTCACTGATATTCTTTTTAAAATTAAGACATGGATTTGGTTAAGTCTTGATGGAACTTACTTGTTTTCTATTTGAAAGACTAGAGGAAGGGTTTCTACATTTTGTCTCTGTTCCAGATTTGCAAACCTTGTTTGAACAGATACATCATAAACCCTGGGTATGATGGGATATTGAGCCTCTGGACCACATTAGGATCATGTCAGTCAAGACTGCCCCCAAAATCCTTGGACCTGCTGCTAAGACATCTCTCTGGTGCCTAAGCAAAATAAATGCATTGTGCTTATAATCAGAGTACACCTTTGAACCATCGTTTTGGGGGACAGAACTGATACAATTTTGCTTTGAGTTCTAACAAATGTCTTACAGAAATGTTTAGAAGTATGAAGTTAAATCTGGCTACAAGGGGGACAAGATTAGGAATGGAGGAGGAGTCATGGTAATGAAAAAAAGCAACGTATTTTGACAGCATTGTATCAAGATGGCTTGTGAAAATGTCTTGCTTAGATATAGAAATCCCCATTAAGAGGTTCCTGAAGGCCAAAAGTGAGAAACTCCTCTAAGACAGTGGCAAGCTGGTGATGGTAAAGAAAGGGTGGCTTTGGAAGGTATTGGGTGGCTGGATGAAAGAAGAAAAGCAAAATTTTAACTCAAAAAAACTTTTTTCTGGTTCTAGTATTCTCTAGTATTCCTCTCCTGGGAAAGGTTTTGTTGTTGTTTTCAACAGGCAACATGGACCAAATGACTTGTCCTCACATAACTAAATTATTTTCTAGTTAGATAGTACATGATTTCTCTAAACTGAGCTCCTGAGGGTAGGGACAGTATCCTTTGTATGCCTCTGCCTGACACTCTCCTGACACATAAAATGTTTATGGAATTAATGAGTACTGAATTATCTTAAAATTATTCCCAGAATACTTCCTTCTTTACAGTATCATGATATGAATTTAGCTATTAACAAGGAAGACTCTTATTATTCTTATTTTTATTATTTTGCCAATTCACTTTTCTTTCTGTACAATAGTATATGCAAGCTCAGACATTTCATGGTACATACACAGTGGTCTGTGTGTATGTATGTGCAAATATCTATATTCAGGCATCTCATTAATATTGGTAGATTTAATTGAATTTTGCAGCCACTCCATGAAATGGCCACAGATTTGATTTTCCTAAACCTGAATGGATTGGCGACCTTGATTCTGTAAGGCACACTCACAGATTCAGCCCCCGCATACCTTTTAGTCTTTTGTTGAGTACCTGCTGCATTTCAGACCCAGAGCACTTTACAGACATCCTCTGCACAGCCCTGTGAGGCTTCAAGCATGAACCAAAGCTTGAAGAAGTTGATAACCTTTTACTACTGCCCATTTTCTCTCCTTTATGCATTAAAAAAAAATTGGACAGTATGTACTTGGAGTTCCAGTTCAAATGGCATCTCTACCCATTGCCTTCTGTGATAACCTCAGCCAGATCTCTCTGCACTTCCACAGTATATGGTGCTGTTCAGGTCCCCAGCACAGTGCTTTCTAGGGCAGATGGGGCACTGGGGGCTGTCAGAGTTAGAGGAGAGTGTTTTACATTTGACTCTTGTAAACATGAAAGCTTCACTTAGCTAAGCAGTCCAACTCTTTGGGATGTGGATATGACGTACTTTAGATCAGAATGTGTTTCTAAGTTAGACAAAGAAAAAGTGGCATATGAGGTGGTGCATTTTAAGGCTTTAAATCAGTAGGGAGCATCTGTCTGTAAAAAATAAGCAGAAACCATTCTTTTTAATAAGTGCAACATTAAATTTAGCATTAAGTTCTAAAGGTGATTAGCAAGGTCTGTAGAGTGACTTCTCTTGGGATAAGTGTTTCCATGATTTAGTTGCCTGTAACAGTCATAAAAATCGATCCTGAAATTAATTGAAATAAGCCATTTTTGCCAAAAAGTTTGGAAACATTTGTGTTGGGAATTTGTTTAAAGTGTACTTACCTTGAACCAGAAAGGCTATTCTTGTAGACCATAAGTGTGCAATTCTTTTAAAAAGAGTTGGGTATTAAAAGGTGATAGAATTCTTTTGTTAAAAGAGATAGTAAAAATGCTTTAAGAGCTTATTGAATTTGAATTAAGAGCCCCAACTGCATATTTGTTCTTTTCCCCAAGTCGATGTGTTTTGTTAATTTCTGGATTGGGGGATATAGCATAATTTCTTCCCGGCTGTCTGCTTCCTCCCAGCCTCTTTCCTTGCATATGCGTTGGGGTTCAGATTTTGCAGCTTTCCGTGACATGCTGCTTTCAGTAAAAGTCATCTTTCCTTTTCTGAATACCTTTAGGAGTTTGCAGGTATGTTTATTACCTTCTACCCCCTTTTTGTGGGGGAACTTAGATGTCTTTCTTGTTGGGTTTTAAGCTTCTAGACGACAGATTCTCTTCATCATCATCCTTAGAGCCCTCACAGTGAGTACAGCGCCTCTTACCTCATGAGTATCCATGAACTCCTTTGGGAGCCCTGCTCTTCTGGATGACCTCACCCCTGCTTCCACACACTCTTCCATTTTAGTTATTAAGGGATTAAATCAAGGCAGTGGAAGCCATTCATGCTTCATTAATTTGTGAGATAACGGCCTGCAGTAGCAAGGGCAGATAAAGAAGTGGAATTAACCTTTTTGCTTTTGACCTCTTGCCAAACCCCAACAGGATGCTCCGCTGTGGGGAACTTTCCCCTCTGTGGTGGTTTTGTGCCTAGGGCATTTCTAGGTACTGTTTTCTTTGAAGCAAGTTTCAGAAGGAAGTCCTCAGCAGCACAAGGAATTGCTGCTAAATTCCAAAGAGTGGCTTCCAGGCCCTTAAGACAGATGTTTCCTTCTCTCTGCTTTTATACCTTAAGTTCAGTCCTTTTCCTTCCTGGGATAATTTAGTCTCTCTAAGTCCCTTATCTGCTTCCTAATGTGTGTCTCCAATACCTGGCTTTTGCAATCCACCTTTGCAAAAGAGTCACTCTTTGGCCCAGTTCACATTCTTGCAAGTCCAGTAGAAGGAAAGGTGCTTATTTTGTTGAGTAACTCTTAGCAAGCTGGCTGGGGCAGACTTGAGGGTCTCCATTATGATTTGATAATGGTCAGGCCTCCAGGCTAGAAAAACTTTTGGGGTGTCCCTAAACTTCTTTGTCACGAGGATTACAAATACAAGTTCTAAAATCTTGAAAGAAAACTACCCCGTGTGTTTTAGATTATTTTTTGTAACTAGGATGTGAACTCCTGAAATAACGAGCTTTGCTTATTAGTTCTAATGCTGAAGTAGAAGAGTTTCTTGTCTAATTATGCAGGTGTTATGGGAAAGGGGTCCCAATCCAGACCCCAAAAGAGAGGGTTCTTGGATCTTGTGCAAGAAAGAATTTGGAGTAAGACCACAGAGTAAAGTGACAAACAAGTTTATTAGAGAATCAGAGAAACAAAAGAATGGCTACTCTATAGACAGAGAAGCCCCAAGGGCTGCTGGTTGGCTCTTTTTTCTTTTGTGGTTATTTCTTGATCATATGCTAAACAAGGGGTGGATTATTCATGAGTTTTCTGGGAAAGGGGTGGGCAAGTCCTGGAATTGAGAGTTCCTCCCCATTTTAGACCATGTTAGGTAAATTCCAGATGTTGCCATAGCATTTGTAGATTGTCATGGTGCTGGTGGGAGTATCTTTTAGCATGCTAATGCATTATAATTAGTATGTAATGAGCAGTGAGGAGGACCAGAGGTCTCTTTCGTTGCCATCTTGGTTTTGGTGAGTTTTGGCCGGCTTTTTTTTTTTTTGCCACATACTATTTTAGGGTCTTTATGACTTGTATCTTGTGCTAACCTCTTACCTCATCCTGTGACTAAGAATGCCTAACCTCTTGGGAATGCCCAGTAGATCTCAGCTTTATTTTACCCAGTCCCTATTCTAGGTGGAATTGCTCTGTTTTGAAGGTGTCTTACACAGGGATTTCTAGTTTTTAAAACATCGTAACACATGTGAACCATTTTATATACATGTAACATTCAGATACTATGATTTTCCTTCTTAGTGGTTACATTTGACTGCCAAGATTAAAGTATATTTTTGAGTGACCCGTTTAAAAAAATGTGAAATGTGGTACATGTTGAGGCTGACCTAGGTAATCTATGAAATTTCAGAAAAATATTGTGAGATCTGTGTTTTGAAAACAAGTGTGATTCTAAAGGAAGAAGAAACTAAAATGCATATTCATCATATCCTATTTTAAAGCCTTACTTTTGAGCTTTATTCGATGCTTTACTGTTGTCTTTCTAAAACAGATGTCATCTTAAAGTGATTTATCTTGATGATATTATTTTAGTTTTGTAGCCAATAAAAACAATCCTTTTCCAGTTATGTAGCCAAAGGAAAGCAACATGGCCACCTATAAGAATGTAAGTGAAATTAGAAAATTACATGTTTATTAAAATTCTTAGA
>NW_012101399.1:3092566-3095162 GCF_000951045.1 Mandrillus leucophaeus | reverse complement strand
TATCTGTGATTTTATATTTTAAATGTCATTCCTGTAGGCACATATAGTTGAGTCTTGTTTTTATATTCATTCTTACATTCTCTGCCTTTTAACTGGAGTATTTTGTCCGCTAACATTTAATGTAATTATTGACATGGTTAGATTTAATTTGTCATTCAATTATTTGTTTCTGTTTCTTCCCTCTTTTTTTTTTTTGTTGTTTTTTTTTTGTTTGTTTTTTGTTCCCCTATTCTTGGCTTCTTTTGGATTATTTGAATTTTTTATTCTTATAATTCCATTTGCTTTTTAGTTATTTTGGCTGTAGTTCTTCATGGGTTGTTCTAGGGATTATAATACACCTTAACTTTTTAGAATCCATATAGGGTTAACATTGTCCTGCTTTATGTGAAATGTAGAAACCTTCCAACCATTTAGGTGTATTTACCATCCATCTCCCCCCAGTCACATCTGTTATGTTTGTTTTCACATTGTTTTCTTTTTACTGCATAGTGCACACTTTGCCCATTGTCATTTATTTTGAAGAAAGGCTTCTCTACCTTTTCTTGCCCTGAAGCTTGGACTATTTAGGAATGTTTACCAGTGTTGTGGCTAGCAGGGGTAACTGTAATGTGTACATAAATTAATTTACCATGCTTATACTGGCATAGGACAAGACTGCAGCGAAGCTTTCCAGGATAAAGGTACAAATAAGTATAAAGACTTCTTTTCCCTAAAGTTTGACCTTAAGATGTGATAAGATGAATGTCTGGTGGAAGGGCGTAACACTAACTTGACAATGACATCAAAATATCAACTTGGGGATATTTTCCAAGCGGGCAAATATTTCTGAATTAAGAATATGAGACAATTACAGATGTAAAGATATAAGGAGGGCCAACGTAATGCCTCTCCTTAAGAAAACTCAAGGTTTCTATGCAAAACACACCACACATAATTCCCTTTCTCCTTTTCCTTCTCTTCCATGTTCTTGTGGACCACCTCAATCCTGATTGGGCTTAACGTGAAGTTAGAATTGGGGAAGCACATGGAGGCTGGGCATTTTTAAAAAACACTTTTTCGGGGGTTAGTTTAGAAACACCCAGTTTTAGGACTAAACCAGAGCTAGAAAGGAAAAGAAATAGTTGAGACTTGTATATCTCAATTGTAGGTGGGAATTCTGAGACTGAGCTATTTTGAGAGGGTTGAATTCAAAAGGAGAATTTCCCGGTGTTATTTGAAAGTACTCTAATGAAAAGGAATACCATTTTGAGAGCTTTTGAAGAAAATGACTTGAAATAAGAAGGTGGAAACAGTTATCTAAGTTCAGGTAAGTTTCCTGAGACAAATTTAGTTCTGTTAAACACTTTTGCTAATGGAGAGGTCCAACTACCAGTCCTCAGAATGGATTAGATTAGCTTTGGAGAATGATTTCTGAAGCAACTCTATAGGGAAGAGCCAGAGAGGCTGAAACATGGGGCCATGTTTGAAAGAGCATAAGCTTTGGATCTATTTGGTGTCACAGACATCTTTTCTGCTTTGCACTTGAAACAAACCTAGGAAGGAAATGGCAGGGTGGAGAACATGGAGTTTTGGGAATAGAAGCCCTGCCATTGCGTCTGATGGCCATGAAAGCAGAACCACTCTGATGAACACTCTGAGCAGAAATAAGATGGGAGAGGAAGATAAATACCAGCTAGACAATTGAGAACATGCAACCCAGCATTCCACCCTGACAGAAAATAGCAGATGAGCCCCAAACCAAACTTCTAAAACCTAAAAGTGATAGATACAGCTGTTGGGAAACATACTTAGCACTGGGAAAAGTTTGGCTCTCAAAGAACAGCCGTGTAGCTGATCTGGAAATGAAGGGGAGATGGCCTTTAAACATCAGGCTGACCCTATTCTTAGAGCTCAACTAGAGGACAGAAGAAGAGGATAAAACCATGCCCTTAATGTGGTAGGACTAAAACCATGTTTACCCCCTTACGCTATCGTCATTATATTATAATTAACCGTTCATTTCTCTGTGTGGTAAATAACAATGCTGACACGGTCACAAAATAATGTGAAGCATATGGGTCACAACTGTTTTTAACTAAAGACTTCTCTAAAGATTTATTTAGGTTCCTTAATTACAGAGTGGCTTGGAAGACTGGCATGTGGTTTCAGTTTATAGTTATAAATGTTGGAGCTGATGATGGGTACGTGCTCATATTGCCAGAAAGGGAGAGGAACAAGATTGGGAGGGGGATTCGTGTTCTTTGGGAGCCTCCCTCTTGCCTTTTTTTTTTTTTTTTTTTAAAGAAAGTGAAGATCTGTGTTTATAAGAAATAAGTGTGATGACATTTATACTGTCCTTGAGATGGGTATGCCAGTAGTTACAAGCCAATTTTTCCAGTACTTTAATTGGTAAATTTTCATGTCACTTTGAACTCAGTGGCTCTCTAGAATCCTGAAAAAATAAATCCCTTTTAGCTTTTGTCTGCTATTAAAATTATACTCTCTAGGCCGGGCGCGGTGACTCAAGCCTGTCATCCCAGCACTTTGGGAGGCCGAGACGGGTGGATCACGAGGTCAGGAGATCAAGACCATCCTGGCTAACACGGTGAAACCCCGT
>NW_012101399.1:3087302-3090001 GCF_000951045.1 Mandrillus leucophaeus | reverse complement strand
GGAAAGGGGTGGGCAAGTCCTGGAATTGAGAGTTCCTCCCCATTTTAGACCATGTTAGGTAAATTCCAGATGTTGCCATAGCATTTGTAGATTGTCATGGTGCTGGTGGGAGTATCTTTTAGCATGCTAATGCATTATAATTAGTGTGTAATGAGCAGTGAGGAGGACCAGAGGTCTCTTTCGTTGCCATCTTGGTTTTGGTGAGTTTTGGCCGGCTTTTTTTTTTTTTGCCACATACTATTTTATCAACAGGGTCTTTATGACTTGTATCTTGTGCTAACCTCTTACCTCATCCTGTGACTAAGAATGCCTAACCTCTTGGGAATGCAGCCCAGTAGATCTCAGCTTTATTTTACCCAGTCCCTATTCAAGGTGGAATTGCTCTGTTTTGAAGGTGTCTTACACAGGGATTTCTAGTTTTTAAAACATCGTAACACATGTGAACCATTTTATATACACGTAACATTCAGATACTATGATTTTCCTTCTTAGTGGTTACATTTGACTGCCAAGATTAAAGTATATTTTTGAGTGACCCGTTTAAAAAAATGTGAAATATGGTACATGTTGAGGCTGACCTAGGTAATCTTTGAAATTTCAGAAAAATATTGTGAGATCTGTGTTTTGAAAACAAGTATGATTCTAAAGGAAGAGGAAACTAAAATGCATATTCATCATATCCTATTTTAAAGCCTTACTTTCGAGCTTTATTCAATGCTTTACTGTTGTCATTCTAAAACAGATGTCATCTTAAAGTGATTTATCTTGATGATATTATTTTAGTTTTGTAGCCAGTAAAAACAATCCTTTTCCAGTTATGTAGCCAAAGGAAAGCAACATGGCCACCTATAAGAATGTAAGTGAAATTAGAAAATTACATGTTTATTAAAATTTTTAGAAAAAATGACTGTAGCTCATTTTCTAAGATAATTTTCACCTGCATTCTGCCATCTGTCATGCTATGGCATATATCTTTGTTATATTGGGATGGCAACTAGGGACTTCTTTGAGATTAGATGTACAAAAATCAAAGTGCAATGCCTGTAAAAAAAAATAAGTTGTTGTTGCATGATATGTCTTTTTCTATTTTATTTCCTTTCAACCTATCTGTGATTTTATATTTTAAATGTCATTCCTGTAGGCACATATAGTTGAGTCTTGTTTTTATATTCATTCTTACATTCTCTGCCTTTTAACTGGAGTATTTTGTCCGCTAACATTTAATGTAATTATTGACATGGTTAGATTTAATTTGTCATTCAATTATTTGTTTCTGTTTCTTCCCTCTTTTTTTTTTTTGTTGTTTTTTTTTTGTTTGTTTTTTGTTCCCCTATTCTTGGCTTCTTTTGGATTATTTGAATTTTTTATTCTTATAATTCCATTTGCTTTTTAGTTATTTTGGCTGTAGTTCTTCATGGGTTGTTCTAGGGATTATAATACACCTTAACTTTTTAGAATCCATATAGAGTTAACATTGTCCTGCTTTATGTGAAATGTAGAAACCTTCCAACCATTTAGGTGTATTTACCATCCATCTCCCCCCAGTCACATCTGTTATGTTTGTTTTCACATTGTTTTCTTTTTACTGCATAGTGCACACTTTGCCCATTGTCATTTATTTTGAAGAAAGGCTTCTCTACCTTTTCTTGCCCTGAAGCTTGGACTATTTAGGAATGTTTACCAGTGTTGTGGCTAGCAGGGGTAACTGTAATGTGTACATAAATTAATTTACCATGCTTATACTGGCATAGGACAAGACTGCAGCGAAGCTTTCCAGGATAAAGGTACAAATAAGTATAAAGACTTCTTTTCCCTAAAGTTTGACCTTAAGATGTGATAAGATGAATGTCTGGTGGAAGGGCGTAACACTAACTTGACAATGACATCAAAATATCAACTTGGGGATATTTTCCAAGCGGGCAAATATTTCTGAATTAAGAATATGAGACAATTACAGATGTAAAGATATAAGGAGGGCCAACGTAATGCCTCTCCTTAAGAAAACTCAAGGTTTCTATGCAAAACACACCACACATAATTCCCTTTCTCCTTTTCCTTCTCTTCCATGTTCTTGTGGACCACCTCAATCCTGATTGGGCTTAACGTGAAGTTAGAATTGGGGAAGCACATGGAGGCTGGGCATTTTTAAAAAACACTTTTTCGGGGGTTAGTTTAGAAACACCCAGTTTTAGGACTAAACCAGAGCTAGAAAGGAAAAGAAATAGTTGAGACTTGTATATCTCAATTGTAGGTGGGAATTCTGAGACTGAGCTATTTTGAGAGGGTTGAATTCAAAAGGAGAATTTCCTGGTGTTATTTGAAAGTACTCTAATGAAAAGGAATACCATTTTGAGAGCTTTTGAAGAAAATGACTTGAAATAAGAAGGTGGAAACAGTTATCTAAGTTCAGGTAAGTTTCCTGAGACAAATTTAGTTCTGTTAAACACTTTTGCTAATGGAGAGGTCCAACTACCAGTCCTCAGAATGGATTAGATTAGCTTTGGAGAATGATTTCTGAAGCAACTCTATAGGGAAGAGCCAGAGAGGCTGAAACATGGGGCCATGTTTGAAAGAGCATAAGCTTTGGATCTATTTGGTGTCACAGACATCTTTTCTGCTTTGCACTTGAAACAAACCTAGGAAGGAAATGGCAGGGTGGAGAACATGGAGTTTTGGGAATAGAAGCCCTGCCATTGCGT
>NW_012101399.1:3081461-3084279 GCF_000951045.1 Mandrillus leucophaeus | reverse complement strand
CGTCTCAAAAAAAAAAAAAAAAATAAGTATTCAACTTAGGTTCTTTGACTTAAAATGAACTCGCTACAGGGTCATTTGGTGATCTTCCAAAGCCTCGTGTTTGTGTGTGTGTGTGTATGTGTATGTGCCATATATGTTACTCATTTTTTAAGTAATTTTGCATTATTTTGGAACCAGTGGTAAATATAATGCAAAGTTGTAGTCCTGGGAGCATGGGAAAAAAGGTCTGTATTCAACAATACATAAAGAATTCAGTGAATACGTATTATATATTGGAAAACATCTTTTGTGTTTGCTGTAATGTGTTTTCCTACATTTCTTGCCAATGATGATAATGAAAGTGGCATCTCGAAATATTGTCTGGACATTGGAGGAGCAGCAGGGGAGGAAGGCTCATCAAAAAATCTAAGCAATGCTTTCCTTCCCTGCATGAAGGTCATAGAATAAATGAATTTCCCAATGTTTATCCTTCTTCGTGGAGCTCACTCCAGTAGAGACTTTGCCACTGCTTTGAGAGAATCCACTCATTCATCCATCCCTTCATTTATGACTTGGTGTCGGTTACATTTCATGTTTATGTCTCTGTGGCATAAACATGGCATAAAGATTAATTAGAATGGCTCTGCCCTAGAGGAGTTTATATTCTGGTAGGGAATAAGAAGGTGTGTACATAACTAATTATAACACTGAAAGATTTTCTGACATTTATTCAGAGCTTTATAACTTTCAAAGTGCTTGTATGCACTTTTATTTGGTCTTCTAAAGTATATGACTACATTCTCCATGTTGGAGATGAAGTCACTGAAGTTCAGCCGTGGTGATGACTTGCTTGAAGTCAAGTAGGTGTTGAGATACATCTATAGGACCCAGGGAATTGCATCTGAGATGTTTTCTGCTTCTGTGTTCATTATTTTCCACGATCCCCATTATGCAGTGGTGCACAGACTGGGGAATAAGAGAATATGAGAGAAGGTTAAGGCCGCAAGCTGCTGTGGAGCTTGAGCAAGGCTTTGGTTGTGTAGAGAATGGTTGAAAGGGCTTTGAGAGACAGAAAGAGATCAGTGTACATTGTTCAAAGGAACAAGCTAGAACAACCTGTTACTCAAAAAAGACCCTGGTGTCAAGATCTTTTTATTACTTTTTTTCTGTCTGTCGTTTTTTTATTCATGCATCATGCAACAAATGTACTTAGAGTATACAGTACTTATTATATGCAGGGCAGCAGACTCACTGATATGAGGGTTACAAAGTAAGACTAGGGGTGGCTATGCTTGAGATTCTCACAGTAGGTCAGTTGGAAGGTAAGATACGCTGGCAAATAACTGTAAGAGAACATGATGAGAGAGGGAAGAACGTGATTCACAGTATTTCTGGGTTTAAGTTATGACTCTTCTGAGAATGGGATCACGGGCTTCTCATGTCATCTCTTAAGACCATGTTTCTTTAAAGAGGCTAGCATTTAATTTTGCAGATCTGTGTTGAAGAGTAAGTCCAATTGTGAATCCTAGGACACTTTACTGGGCTCCTGGCACATCGAAGGTGTTCAGTAAATTGTCATTATTTATGGTTCCGTATGCCTTTGGAAGAAAAGCCAAAGTCTTTGACTGGTATGAACAGCTCTCTGTGATCTGGTTGGCCAAATGTACACTATTCCTGTATCCCAGTCCTTCACCAGTCTCCTGCAGACTGGTTGCTCTCACATGCACCCTTATCACCCTGTGGTCTGTGCAAAATGCAGAGGTGCTATATCCCAGTGGTCAGTCTCAGGCATTAACTTTGGCCCTGCTGTGTCACACTGGCAGTGGTCCTCAGCAAGTTATGCCTTTGCTTTGTGCTGGTCTTATTGCGAGATTTAAAATGACTAAATGTAAAGAGCTTGGAGGCAGTTCTGGTACATGGTAAATGTGGATATTATTAATTCTAATTACCGTCTGACTTTGCTACTGGCTGTTTATCATCCTGCGCTGAAGCTTCCTATCAGCTCTTTTGTTTTTCATTTGGAACCTGCCTATCTCTCTCCCCAGCTCATCTCTTATCCTCTCTTCATTATGCTTTGCTTTGCCTTCCAGCTACATGGAACTGCCCATTATCCTTCACCCCACCTGATGTTTTGGCCTTTATTTTTACCTAAAAGGCATTTGTCTTGCTCATTCATTCTTTAGGACTGAGTTTTCTACCTCTTGAGTTTCTCTGAGTCCAATTTCCACTCCTTTGAGGTTTCTGTCTTGCTCTGCAATGCTTTGCACATACCTTTATCATTGGGCTTAATGTATTGGCTCCATTTTCTCTGTCTCTTTCTTTCCTGCTTTTGACGGAGAACTCCTGAAAGAAGGGGTCGAGCATTACTTGTCTACATTCCCAGCTTGTTCTTGACACATAGTAGACTCTCAGCAAATACTTGTTAATAAATGAAGTGAGGACTTTACCTATTTTAAATTAACTTATCGTCAGAATCATTTTTTCAATTAGCTAGAAGGGGCAAAATTTACTTTAGTAAATTTTGAAGTGGGGAAGATCAACAGGAGCACTGCCCTGGCCTTACTTGATAGAGGCCCTTTGCCATCCTAAGGCAGGGTTTGAAGTTTGGGAGGCTTGGGCCGGACCAAAACCCTGGCAAACCCAGTTTTGCCTCTGATGGATCTTAGAGTTTCAGTCATTTGTTTGTAAAGGCAGTAGTTCTGTATTTAACTTATTGTAGTTAAACACAACTATTTGGTATTTGATAGTATTTTTCTAATGTTTGAAAAGATTTTTTCCCTCCACTATTTTGAAACTTCAGTGTATTGTCCTGAAAAATCTCAATATCATCCCATTTTAG
>NW_012101399.1:3077412-3080686 GCF_000951045.1 Mandrillus leucophaeus | reverse complement strand
CAAGCTGCTGTGGAGCTTGAGCAAGGCTTTGGTTGTGTAGAGAATGGTTGAAAGGGCTTTGAGAGACAGAAAGAGATCAGTGTACATTGTTCAAAGGAACAAGCTAGAACAACCTGTTACTCAAAAAAGACCCTGGTGTCAAGATCTTTTTATTACTTTTTTTCTGTCTGTCGTTTTTTTATTCATGCATCATGCAACAAATGTACTTAGAGTATACAGTACTTATTATATGCAGGGCAGCAGACTCACTGATATGAGGGTTACAAAGTAAGACTAGGGGTGGCTATGCTTGAGATTCTCACAGTAGGTCAGTTGGAAGGTAAGATACGCTGGCAAATAACTGTAAGAGAACATGATGAGAGAGGGAAGAACGTGATTCACAGTATTTCTGGGTTTAAGTTATGACTCTTCTGAGAATGGGATCACGGGCTTCTCATGTCATCTCTTAAGACCATGTTTCTTTAAAGAGGCTAGCATTTAATTTTGCAGATCTGTGTTGAAGAGTAAGTCCAATTGTGAATCCTAGGACACTTTACTGGGCTCCTGGCACATCGAAGGTGTTCAGTAAATTGTCATTATTTATGGTTCCGTATGCCTTTGGAAGAAAAGCCAAAGTCTTTGACTGGTATGAACAGCTCTCTGTGATCTGGTTGGCCAAATGTACACTATTCCTGTATCCCAGTCCTTCACCAGTCTCCTGCAGACTGGTTGCTCTCACATGCACCCTTATCACCCTGTGGTCTGTGCAAAATGCAGAGGTGCTATATCCCAGTGGTCAGTCTCAGGCATTAACTTTGGCCCTGCTGTGTCACACTGGCAGTGGTCCTCAGCAAGTTATGCCTTTGCTTTGTGCTGGTCTTATTGCGAGATTTAAAATGACTAAATGTAAAGAGCTTGGAGGCAGTTCTGGTACATGGTAAATGTGGATATTATTAATTCTAATTACCGTCTGACTTTGCTACTGGCTGTTTATCATCCTGCGCTGAAGCTTCCTATCAGCTCTTTTGTTTTTCATTTGGAACCTGCCTATCTCTCTCCCCAGCTCATCTCTTATCCTCTCTTCATTATGCTTTGCTTTGCCTTCCAGCTACATGGAACTGCCCATTATCCTTCACCCCACCTGATGTTTTGGCCTTTATTTTTACCTAAAAGGCATTTGTCTTGCTCATTCATTCTTTAGGACTGAGTTTTCTACCTCTTGAGTTTCTCTGAGTCCAATTTCCACTCCTTTGAGGTTTCTGTCTTGCTCTGCAATGCTTTGCACATACCTTTATCATTGGGCTTAATGTATTGGCTCCATTTTCTCTGTCTCTTTCTTTCCTGCTTTTGACGGAGAACTCCTGAAAGAAGGGGTCGAGCATTACTTGTCTACATTCCCAGCTTGTTCTTGACACATAGTAGACTCTCAACAAATACTTGTTAATAAATGAAGTGAGGACTTTACCTATTTTAAATTAACTTATCGTCAGAATCATTTTTTCAATTAGCTAGAAGGGGCAAAATTTACTTTAGTAAATTTTGAAGTGGGGAAGATCAACAGGAGCACTGCCCTGGCCTTACTTGATAGAGGCCCTTTGCCATCCTAAGGCAGGGTTTGAAGTTTGGGAGGCTTGGGCCGGACCAAAACCCTGGCAAACCCAGTTTTGCCTCTGATGGATCTTAGAGTTTCAGTCATTTGTTTGTAAAGGCAGTAGTTCTGTATTTAACTTATTGTAGTTAAACACAACTATTTGGTATTTGATAGTATTTTTCTAATGTTTGAAAAGATTTTTTCCCTCCACTATTTTGAAACTTCAGTGTATTGTCCTGAAAAATCTCAATATCATCCCATTTTAGACATGTGGTGTAATGTTTTCTCCTTGTTTGTCTGAGTTACCTGGATTTTAGTTTAACAACCCATAAATGTAGCTTGCTGGGTTTATAAATAAATAAATTATTTATTTATTTATTTATTTAAATAATAAATCAAATCATTGGAGTACAATGAAACAGTACTATTTTGGTTAATAGAGAATACATGGAGGAAGGTAACATGGGCCACAAAGGATGGGTTTATTTGTTTATGGATTTTAAGAATTAAAGGGAAATAAAAGGTGATAGCTTGCTTTCCGTAAGCATATCACAGTAGCCCTTTAAGAAGCTTGTAGTTCCATCTGATAAACACATAATAATGATCTGAATTCTAAGGACTTTTTTCCCATTATCCCCTGCAGCTTTGCCCTTTCGGATGAAGCATACAGATCCCTACGAGATCAAGATAAGGACCAATGTATTCTCATTACTGGGGAAAGCGGAGCAGGAAAAACAGGTAAGGCTCCTACCAAGCAACTCTGCAGAAGGTAAATGACAGAATGACAACAGCAAACAAAGAATGACAACAGCAAAGAGGAGAAGTGGGGCCTCCTTAGCAAGATCTGTCACAAGGCCACTGTGAGGGTGCTTCTGCAGGAGGATACTCGTTAGGATCACAGAATGTTCTCTGGACTCCCCAGAGAAACAAGGTGCCTATCCAAGGGGATTCCAACCAATATAAAGTCTAATGCTGGATGGTGCAAGATCTTTTTACTTTTCTCCCAAGACATTAAACCTATGTGCTCTTGCAGATTCAAACTGCTTCCCCAAGAATGCCAATTTATTTAGGTTTTAAGAGAGTACAAACACACTCTACCTTTGCTAAAAAGTGAGGGAAGGTACCAGGAAAATGCTAACATTTTACTCAAGAGTTTTCCTCTGAAGCCTGAAGAATTGAGATTTTTATATGTATTTTTTAGACCTGGCAAGCTTTGCATAAAACAACCCTCCAAATGGGAGGGTTATGCTTTTTACCCCTTGCGCTTTTAATAAATGCAATTCATATGATTGGTGGTCTTAAGTGAGAAAAATGACTTTACAGATGGTGCCCAGCTACCTGGAAAAGATTCAGAAGAGCCACATTCTCAGAATCCAACCTTAGAAAGGTTAAAGCTGCTGTTGTCCGTGGTTTTTGTTTTTTTTTTTTTTTTTTGATGGAACTGATGAGTCTGTGGAGGAGGAGGATGGTGAGGGAGATGGTATTTTCATAAAGTTTCATCTGTAAAATGCTTTTGTTTTATAGATAAGATCTGATAATTGGTCAATTCTTTTAGTATTCAAAGGTGGGATTTTAAACGTTTCTATTTCTGCGTGGCTGTTTAGTTGTCACATTTACACATTTTGAGTTCCCAGTGATCAAGAGAAGAAAATCTGCCATAGGTGTTGAGTCAGCTGACTGAATCCATTTTATTCACAAGCTCTT